>NC_089257.1:6808790-7140040 GCF_963930625.1 Muntiacus reevesi | reverse complement strand
GGCAGACCGTCCAGGACATGATCAAGGAGTAAAGGAGAGGGTTGCATATGGCCACATAGCGGTCATAGGCCATTAACCCAAAAAGGATGCATTCAATTGTGGCAAAGGCTATAAAGAAGTACATCTGCAGGAAGCAACCAGCAAAGGAGATGGTTTTCTTCTCTGTTAAAAAGACTACCAGCATCTTTGGAGTGATGGTGGATGAATAACCAACGTCTGCAAAAGACAGGATTGCCAGGAAGAAATACATAGGTGTGTGAAGTCGAGAATCAGTCCTGATTAAAAGGATCATTCCAATATTTCCCACAACTGTAAGTGTGTAAATCACCAAAAAAAGAAAGAAAAGGATAGTCTGTAGCTCCAATGTGTCTGCTAATCCCAACAGGATGAACTCTGTCAGCAAAGTACAATTATTTCTGGCCATTTGTTAAAGATGTTGTATGCTTAAACCTGTATTCCTTGCAAATATGTCATTGTCCAAATTTCACAAGAAATAGTAGAAGTGTTAATGAAGTTACTAACACATAGAAAAAATAAAACCCTGGGATAATATAGTAGAGCAAGCAGGGTGACTATCAGTTCAGTTCAGTTCAGTTGCTCAGTCATGTCTGGCTCTTTGAGACTGCGTGGACTCAGCATGCCAGGCCTCCCTGTCCATCACCAATTTCCAGAGGGCCTGTAGTAAAGGGGAAACTAGTGGACAAATGAACAAGCATTGGACTTCAATAAGCAATTGTATTGAATGTGGGTTGTGGAACTCCCTGTTTGCTGGTCAAAGTCTGTATAGTCCACTTAAGTTTCTGAAAATGCAGCATATACATTCATTCTTTCTCTTCTAGCCCACTCACATCCAAAATGCAAAGTATAGAACTATTCTTGCTGAGTTCTCACTCATCCTCTGCACAAGCATGTAAGGTCAGCTCAAAAGCCTTCTTTTCTCATCAAGACTGCTCTGTATACTCTTCAACAGCAAGATTCACGCATCACCATCCAGAAATCTCTCCGGTGTTCTTCAAGCAGCAAAAACAGTGCCTACTGTGAATAACCAATAGTTTGACATCTATGACATTCTTAAGAATGCTTTTTCAGTGTTTTGCAAGTGGACCAAAACAACTGCACTCATTAAAAAGCATGTTATCAAATTAATTCCACGTAGTTGCATATACTGTACCTGTCCTCAGCAGTGAATGACAGCAACAGGTATTTATAGCTTCCTTCTTAGAGTCTTAGTTGTGCTATCCATGATTTTCCTTTTTACTAGAATTCTTAATAAGCTCAGGTGAAATTTAAAATAAAAAGATTTACACTTTTTAAATGAAATAAAAAGTCATAAAACTTTGAATTACCTCTCTGCAAAAAATTCAAGCCACCTTCTGAGCATATACACATGACTGCCTTTTTATTTTGCTTTCCTTAAAGAGGGTTGGGTAACCATGGGGACTAGATTATAGGTTTTAATTGTGAGTCAGTCCTCTTAAGACAGAAGCTTCAGTCTCAAAGCAATTAACATGTGATCATATGCAGACAACTGAATAAAACATTATGTAGCACTTTGATCATATGGAAATAAAGGAAATAAAGCATGTGGCACTTGGATCATAAAGTGGTTTCTGATCTCTATATTACTTAAAAATTTTTTGTCTAAGTAAATATAATAATTTTAATTGGATAGTTAATTGCCTCTTTATTTATAAGTTAAGTTTAATCAAAAAGGTACATAACCCACATAAAATTATTACACTTCCCTTTGTGTATATGTGTGTGTACTCCTCCTTTGGTTTGGGTCAGTTTGACTTCTAACTCTCTTCTTGAGTGAAATGCAAAGGGGACACTAACTACATCGTTTGATTAAAAGAATACTATGCCCTGAGCATTAAGACAATGGATTAAGAATGTTTAACTTTTCAAATCTGGGTATACATGATTTGCAATATTGTACTAGTTTCAAGTGAACAGCATAGTAATTAAGTATTTCTGCAGATTTTACTCTATTCAAAGAGCTGGTAGGGTAGGATAGGGGAAGGGGAGGGAGACTCAAGAGGGAAGGGAATATATATATATATATATATATATATATATATATATATATATACATACCCTGAATTTATTGGATAAAATTATCCTATGTATAATTATCTATGTATAAATATATGCATAACTATAAATTATATATAGTATAAGTTATATACATAAATAATTAGATATATAATTATAATGGGTTTGTGTTATACAGCAGAAACCAAGAAAAATTTTCCACCAATTAAAAATAAACAAAATTTTAAAAAATTACAAGACCGTGGCTATAATTTTTTATGTTATACAATACATCCCTGTAGTCCATCTATTTTACACATGGTAGCTTGTCCCTCTTAATTGTAAACCCCTAAACTCCTTCTTAGTCTGCAACACACTGCAGCAGTGAGTGGCCAAGAGGAGATATCCCACGTCCAAGGTCAGAGAAATCACAGTAAGACAGTACGAACAGGCAGAGGGCATGAGAGGGCACACAGACAGAAACTGTAATCACAGAAAACTAACCAATCTAATCACATGGACCACAGCCTTATCTAATTCAATGCAAATATGAGCCATGCCATGTAGGGCCAACTAAGAGATGGGTCATGATGGATAGTTATGATGAAATGTGGTCCACTGGAGAAGGGAATGGCAAACCACTTCAGTATTCTTGCCTTGAGAATTGCATGAACAGTATGAAAAGGCAAAAAGATAGGACACTGAATGATGAACTCCCCAGGTCAGTAGGTGCCCAATATGCTACTGGAGATCAGTGGAGAAATAACTCCAGAAAGAATGAAGAGACAGAGCCAAAGCAAAAACAACATACAGGTGTGGATGTGACTGGTTATAGAAGCGAAGTCTGATTCTGTAAAGAGCAACATTGCATAGGAACCTGTTATGTTAGGTCCAGGAGACAAGGAAAATTGGAAGTGGTCAAACAGGAGATGGCAAGAGTGAACATCGATACTTTAGGAATCAGCAAACTAAAATGGATTGGAATGGGTGAATTAACTCAGATGAACTTTATGTCTACTACTGTGGGCAAGAATCCCTTAGAAGAAATGGAGTAGCCATCATAGTCAACATAAGAATCCTTAAGGTTTACATTCAAATTTGATGGAGAAATCAAAAGATTTACAGAAAAGCAACAGCTAAGGCAATTCAGCACCACAAGAACAGCTTTGCAAACAAATCTTAAGGGAACTTCTCTAAGCACAAGAAAAAAATAAAAAAGAAAAAGAAAAAAAGACCACAACCAGAAATTAGAAAATTACAAATGGAAAAGCTAAACAGTAAAGGCAAACATAGAGTTGTTGTGTCTATTTAGTTGCCAAGTTGTGCCTGATTCTTTGTGACCTCACAGACTGCAGAATGCCAGGCTTCCCTGTCCTTCACTATCTGTCAGAGTTTGCTCAAACACCTGTCTGTTGAGTCAATAATGCCATCCAACCATCTTATCTTCTGTTCCCCCTTCTTCTTCTGCCCTCAATCTTTCCCAGCATCAGGGTCTTCCAACGACTTGGCTCTTTCCATCAGGTAGCCAAAGTATTGGAGCTTAGGCTTCAACATCAGTCCCTCCAATGAGGGATTTCCTTTGGAATTTCCTCTCAATTCCCCTCCAACGAGTTGATTTCCTTTAGGATTGCCTGGTTTGATCTCCTTGATGTCCAAGGGACTCTCAGTCTTCTCCAGCATCACAGTTTGAATGCATCAATACTTAGGCGCTCAGCCTTCTTTATGGTCCAGCTCTCGCATTTGTACATGACTACTGGAAAGGTGGGAAATCATTTGCACACAAATATAATATCAAAAGCAGCAACTGTGATAGAGGAGATCACAATGGCAGTATATTGGAAATGCATTTAGAATTAAAAGACCAACAACTTAAAGCAATCTTGTTTATATACAGACTACTATATCAAAACCTCATGGTAACCTGAAACCAAAAATCTATTGGGTTGGCCAAAGAGTTCATTCAGGTCTTCAGAAAAACCCAAATGAACACTTTGGACAAACCAATTCAACAGAAACACACACAGATAAAGAAAAAGAAACTCAAGTACAACACTAAACTTAGCCATCCAACCAAAAGACACAGACTGGCTGAATGGATAAAAACACAAGTATATATGATATATGGTATATATGGTATGTATGTTGTCTTTAAAAGATCCACTTCGACCTAGGGACAAATATAGACTGAAAGTGAAGAGATTGAAGAGGGGATCCCATGCATATGTAAATCAAAGGAAAGGTGCAGTAGCAATACTCATGTGAGACACAATATACTTTAGAATAAAGACCAGTATAAAAGACAAGAAGGACACTGCATAATGATCAAGTGATCAACCCAAGAAGATGATACAATAACTGTAAGCATATACACACCCATCATAAGAGCATCCCAATATATAAGTCAAACACAGCCAAATAAAGGAGAAGGGAAAATGACAGTAACACATTAATGGACAGATCATCCAGAAAACAAATAAGGAAACACAGACCTTAAATAACATGTTAAGTCAGATAGATTTAATTGATACTTATAGAGCATTCCATTCAAGAGTAGCAGAATACACATTCTTCTCATGTGCACAAGGGAACATTCTCCAAGATTCACCATGTGCTGGGCCACAAAGCAAACCTCCGTAAATTTAAGAAAAATCAAAATCACATCAAGCATCTTCCCCAACCACGACACTATGAGATTAGAAATCAACCACCAGAGAAAAATAAAATAAAATAAAATAGATGGAGGCTAACTAATATGCTACTAAACAACCGGTGGATCACAGAATAAATAAAACAGAAAATCAAAAAACACTTGGAAATAAATGAAAATGAAAGGACAATCATCCAAAACCTTTATGATGCAGCCAAAGCAGATCTAAGAAGAAATTTTATAGTGATACAGTCTTAACTCAGGAAGGAAGAAAAATCACAACCTAAGACAACCTGACATCATACTTAAAGTGACTAGAGAAAGAACAAGGAAAACTCCAAGTTAGCAGAAGGGAAGAAATCAAAAAGATCAGGACAAAGATAAATGAAATAGAAATGAAGAAAACGATAGAAAAAAAAATCAATGAAATGAAAATTGGTCCTTTTGAAGACAAAATTGATAAACCTCTAGCCAGATTCATCAAGAAAAAAAGGAAGCTGGCTCAAAGTGATGAAGAGATAAATGAAAAAGAAGTTACAACAGACACCCAAGAAATAAAAAGCATCATATTACAAGCAACTACAAACAACATGCCAACACAACAGACAACCTGGAATAACTGGAAGAATTCTTGGAAATGAACAATCTCCCAAGACTGAAGCATGAAGAAACAGAAAATATAAACAGACTAATCAACTGTGTTGAAATTGAAACTGATTATAAAGCTCCCCCTATATGCTACATCTTTATTTATTCATCTATGTATGGATGGGCACATAGGTTGCTTCCATAGCTTGGCAATTATAAACAAGGTTGCAGTGAGCATTCCGGAGCATATATCCTTTTTGAAAGTGTTTTTGTTTTCCTTGGATATATATCCAGGAGTAAAACTGATAGTTAATGTGGTAGTTCTACTTTTACTTTACTTTTTCACCATAGATGACAGACGTTGAAAAAAGATTCCTTTTTGAAATATCCAATGGCTCTGCTCAAACTCATGGGGAAAGTTGGAGGGTCATTAGGATGAAGCTTGACAATAAACTGGTATGTAACAAAATTAGTCATAGTGGAATAACACTGTGTCAAAACAGAAAGAGCTTCAGTTATGAAGCCAACCACAACCAAGTTCAAATCCTAATTGAGTCACTTTCCAGTTATGTGACTTTGAGCAGTTCACATCTATTTTGAAACTCATCTGCAAAATGGGGCTGAGGATCAACTGTTAAGATTGACTGAGAAATTGCACTTAACATTTTGGAACACAGCAGTTGTGCAATAAAAGGTAAAAACAACTATGAGAATCAGAAGATCAAATGCAGTATGGAATGCAAAGGCATGAATCTGCCACTTGCAACAGCAAATGCTTCTTAGAAAACCACAGTTTGGGTCTTTAGTTTGTCAATTGAAGAGTTTGTTAGGCCTTCAGAAATCATCTTTTGCCCTTCATGAGAAGTTGCTTAGCAGACTTTGCAATCAGACTTAAAGATTATGTAAATGATACAATAATGCAAACAGCACATCTAAAGATAAGTGAGTGCACGAAAATTAAAGTCCTAAGGACACTCTGACCAGGTAGAAAGAGCAGGCAGGGATCTCACTGAAGTCAGTCACAAGGCTTGGCACCGCTAAGGTGAGACAGGAGCTGGGGGCTGAGCGGGGCTTGCACTCACCCCCTCACCTCCATCACAGAAAGCATATATGAGAGAGTAGAGTGTGCACAACCCTGCGCCTTAGCCATCCACTGAACCAGTCATTCACTCTGTAAGCGAATACTGAACACGAGTTAGTGCCTGGTTTAAAAAATGCAGAAGTGAAAAAGACATGCTCCCTGCCTTCAAACAATTGATGTTCTAGAGGAGGAAACAGACAACAATGGCGACAGAAACACAAAGACGTGACCAAAGCAATAATCTCACCGTGCCGAAGGAATCGTGAGAACACAAAGGAGTTTCTCTCTATCAAGATTGAGCATGAAACAATACAAGTTTTTGCTTAAACTGAATTCTGAATGATGAGCAGGGGTGGTGTGGACTAACCTAGGCATGGCGACTTTGTGACGTCACACATAGACCTTAACAGGAGTGCAGAAGGAGTGAGCGGGTGGGGACGGGAAACCACTGTGAGCAGAGGTCACACTTGGCCTTTCCTGTGTTTCACCTGAGAGCGCCTAGCAGGCTGTTTGGCAGATATGTTCACAGGACATAAATATTTATTATGAAATATCATATTATCTGAAGATTTAATCCGATATATAGCAGAGACAAGTATTTATTATGAAATATCACATTATCTGAAGATTTAATCCCATAAGCAATAGAGCAGAATCAGAAGTATACTTTGTCTGTAGTTAAGCAAGAACAATGAAGACCTAACTTTGCCAGAGCAAGGAAACAGACAGGGCTTCTTTTTATCTAAGAGCTGGAAGGAATCTCAGATATTATCCAATGCAGTGTTCAATGATCAGCCAAAACATAGCTCTTGATTTCTAATTCAGTATTCTTTGGGATCACTGAGGCCTTGAGAACAACATTAATGCATCACTCAATGTGAGATGAGGACTTGGAGGCCCCAAAAAGAAAAACGATTGTGCAATGCATCCAGCTAATCAGCAATGTTCAAACTACCATGCAATTGCACTCATTTCACATGCTAGCAAGGTAATGCGCAAAATCCTTCAAGCAAGTCTTCAGCAGTATGTGAACCAAGAAGTTCCAAATGTACAAGCTGAATTTAGAAAAGACAGAAGAACTAGAGATCAAATTATTAAAATCAGTTGGATCATAGATAAAGCAAAGGAATTCCAGAAAAACATCTACTTCTGCTTTGTTGACTACATTGAAGCCTTTGACTGTGTGGATCACAATTGTGGGTAATTCTTAAAGTCATCAGAATACTAGGCCATTTTACCCACCTCCTGTATGCAGGAGAAGAAACAACAGGAAGGGGAAACGGACTGGTTCAAAATAGGGAAAGGATACATCAAGGCTGTTTATTTTCACCCTTCTTATTTAACTTCTATGCAGAGTACATCATTTGAAATGCCAGGCTGGATGAATGACAAGCCAGAATCAAGATTGCCAGGAGAAATAACAACCTCATGTATGCAGATGATATCACTCTAATGGCAGAAAGTAAAGAGGAACTAAAGAGCCTCTTGAATAAAGCAAAAGAAGAGAGTGAAAAAGTTGGCTTAACACGCCACACTCAAAAAATGAAGATCATGGCATACAGTTACATCACTTCATGATAAATAGAGGAGGAAAAAGTAGAAATAGTGACATCTTTTATTTTCTTGGGTTCCAAATCACTGCAAATGATGACTGCAACCACAAAATTGAAAAATACTTGTTCCTTGGAAGAAAAGTAATGACCAACCAAGACAGCAAATTAAAAACCAGAGACATCATTTTGCCAACAAAGGCCCATGTAGTCAAAGTATGGTTTTTCTAGTCATGTATGGATGTGAGAGTTGGACCATAAAGAAGGCTGAGCACCAAAGAATTGATGCTTTTGAACTGTGGTTTTAGAGAAGACTCTGGAGAGTCCCTTGGACTGCAAGGAGATCAAACCAGTCCATCCTAAAGGAAATCAACCCTGAATATGCATTGGAAAGACTGATGCTGAAGTTGAAGCTCCAATACTTTGGTCACCTAATGTGAAGAGCTGATTCATTGGAATAGATCCTGATGCTGGGAAAGATTGAAGGTGGGAGAAGGGGATGACAGAGGATGAGATGGTTGGATAGCATCACTGACCCAATGGACATGAGTTGGAGCAAACTACAGGAGATGATGAAGGACAAGAAGCCTGGGGTGTTGCAGTCAGTGGGGTCACAAAGAGTTGGACACGACCGAGTGAACAACAACAACAACAACTAATAATGAGGGTTAGAACCCAGATGCCTTGAGTAATAGCTGCTTTATCACAGTTTAGGCACCACCTGTTTGAAAAGGCAGCCACCAGCACCATGACTCTCAGGATCTCTAAGCACAGACCCATTCACAATTCACAATGGTGCAATTTATGTTTATGGTCAGAGTTTCAGCTTCCATAACTAAGTCTGTGGAAAGCAAACAGAAAGGGTCAGGATAAATAAGGCCAGCTCACAATGATAAACAGAGGACTTTTAAAAATCTCACATTCTCTGGCCTTGTCATATTACTGATTTGTGCCTTCACATATAAAAGAGAGGTTTGTCTTACATTCTGATTAGATGGTACCTTGAGACTTCAGAGCCAAAGTAAGAATTGTTGTTTTCTTCATTGAAGGATAGTGGTAACTGAATTTTCACCAGGGAATTTTAAAAGCAGCGAATCAGTTTGTGCTGTTCTTTACATACATGTGATCCTTTCATCAGTAGTCACTGATGAATGGCAAGTTGATGTTATCTATAACACACTTATTTGGTGGCATCTTTGTCTGGTTTTGGAACTAGGGTGATGGTGGCCTCATAGAATGAGTTTGGAAGTTTACCTTCTTCTCCAATTTTCTGGAAGAGTTTGAGTAAGTATAATAGGCAGGACATGGAAGCAACCTAGATGCCCATCAGCAGACAAATGGATAAGAAAGCTGTGGTACATATACTCAATGGAATATTACTCAGTCATTAAAAAGAATACACTTGAATCAGTTCTAATGAGATGGATAAAATTGGAGCCCATTATACAGAGTGAAGTAAGCCAGAAAGATAAACACCAATACAGTATACTCATGCATATATATGGAATTTAGAAAGATGGTAATGATAACCTTATATGCAAGACAGAAAAAGAGACACAGATATACAGAACAGACTTTTGAACTCTATGGGAGAAGGCGAGAGTGGGGTGATCTGAGAGAACAACATTGAAACATGTGCATTATCAAGTGTGAAACAGATCGCCAGTCCAGGCTGGATGCATGAGACAAGTGCTTGGGGCTGGTGCACTGGGATGACCCAGAGGGATGGGATGGGGAGGGAAGAGGGAGGGGGGTTCAGGATGGGGAACACATGTAAATCCATTGCTGATTCATGTCAATGTATGGCAAAAACCACTACAAAATTATAAAGTAATTAGCCTCCAACTAATAAAATTAAATGGAAAAAAAATAAAACACACTTAATGGAGTAAAAGTCTAATACTAGAACTGGGAGATGAATGAACCATAGGGTGTGGGAATTCAATAAACTCTAAAAACCTATTTGTTCAGTAAAATCATCTGGGAACTTTCAGAAAAAGCATAATCTGGAAATCCCATCTTGAACTAACTGAATCAGTATTTCCACAGGCTGATACCTAGGATTCAACATTTACAAATGCTTTCCAGGTAACTCATGATTATCTAATCCACCTAAATTCTTAAAACATTTTTCAGAACAAAAGATTCTAAGTTCAAACGATGGCATTAACTGTGGCAATCAATTATAATCCTGCATGAGATTTAAGAACTAGTTCTGCTGTCCCTTTCCTTCTTCCAGGTGTTTCGTCTTTTTAGGACCCTGCCTATTTATTCATTAAACAAATAATTCTTAAATGCTTATTCTGCTAGACCTGAGAGTATGATAGTGGACACTATAAAAATGATTATTTTTCTCATGGAGCCTATTTCTTTCAGACACTGGAATAGTACGAGAGACCTATCCAGGAAATTTTCCTGAATTTATAACCTTGACTTTTTTTACTGGTATTTCACCACTTTTTGCACTTGCTACAGACAAGACTTTGGGCTTCCTGGCCCAAGTGGTGGAGAGCAACTGTGGTCAATAACTCTTAAATCTACATATCCTCCATTCAAGATAATAGCTAATTCCAAAATAAGTTCTCTGGCTCAGCTGGAGCTGAGTAGCTGTCCTGAGTCAGCCTTTGGGCTTAGAGGAGAAGGGACACCTTACAGAGACATAGTTGCTCCAGTTGAACTACATCATCAGAGGCTGGGCAATTCTATTAGAAAGAGATGATGGATAGACAATTAAATACATTTCAACAGGACTTCTCTGAGGACAATTCATTTGGGCTGCTTACTGTCTGGATTTTGGCTCTGCTCAAATAATTAAGCTCTTATAGTCATTATTTAATTATTCACTGATAAAGCATTTATTATGCATTGACCTGGTCCCAAGGGTAAAGAGAAGCAAGAATTGGTTAGAGCTTAGCACTGAAGGCAAACAGGCCCATATGAACATTAGTCTGTAGCAAAATATTCTAAGTACCAAGAAAACACAAGAGACTTAAAGAAATCTTCACGTTTCCTTAGATGAGTCTTAATGGATATATAGACGCTTTCCTGGCCAGATAAAGTGAGAAGGTTCCCAAACAAAGCATGCTATAGAAACTAAGTTTTGTGCAGCAGAAGGAAGTTTCATGGTCGAGAAGTGTAACTATGGCTAGAAGACTAGTCATTATGTAAGTGATTTGCCAGTCCTGCCACTGTCAGCTATGTGCATAGGAGCAAGTTACTAAAGCTTTTAGTGCTTGTCCCATAGGACTGTTGTGAGGATGAACTTTTCTAATGCCTGTGAAGGGTTTAGAATACTGCTGGCACATCTTTGGTGCTTAATAAATGTTTGATTATTGTTACCACTGTCAAATCATTATCACCATCATTTCAAACAAATGTGCTCTTCCTGGGAGTGTTTCTTTTACTTGTGAGAGGAGAGGCCATTTTGTTTATCATCATACCACAAATATTGTGATTTGGATGTGGCCCAGGTGCAAAGGAGTAAGTTCAATGCTCACAAACATTAGGTTACTGACAAGGTCATGGTAGATGCCATAGACTTAGCAGAGGAAATTCCATTCTTCAAAAAACCACATGCTCTTTTTACATAATCATATACTCCCACCATGAATTACCAGTTCTACTTGGTTTCATAAAAGAGTTTTACTGGCTATACCTGTCATTCAGCCCAGTCCCCACCATGGAGTCTATAAACAAGAATCCAACTTCATTCTCTCAGAATAATGTTCCAAAGCATGAACCAGTCTCAAAAACATAATGCCACATTGCAGAGACAGCTAAATTCCAACTTTAGAATTATTTCCTGCATGTTCTTAGGACTTTGGCTCAAGGGATAAGACCAAAGCTCCCTTAGGTTTTAGTAGGAGTTAGAGAATTGTTTCTATCCCTGCCAATCCTTTATCTCTTCAGTCAATTACCAACCATGAGGACAGTATCATTTTGAACCAGAAAAATCCATCCCCAAACCACTATCTTTGTTGATTCTTTTATCTCTAACTTTGCCAAGGGCCCAAACCTTGCTTCTTCTGTACAAATAGGGCTCTTTCTATTAAAATTTGCCAGTCACTGTCTAAGTGGTTAGAAATGCAGATATAAAGGTCATGGTCCTTAGTAAATGTCCCTGGTTGAAAGTCAGATGATTAAAATGAACACATACAAGGTTGTAGGAATCAGCACAATGCTGGCCCAAAATAGACTCTCAACACGAGCATGTTCACGAGAATTTTGCTTCCTACACTGAGCCATAAGACACTAATTATATTTGGCTTGACATTTAAAAAGCAGCAATTATATATGTTTCCAACCAATGAGGGTTCTGATGGGATTAATCACTGGGTATTGCTGGAGCATGGGGAAATACCTACATGGAATAAAGATCTGGCTTTAAAAAATTCAACTTTTTTTTTCCTTGTTAGAAAAGCAATATATCAGAGAAGAATCTTAAAGTATAAGTTCATTTGCACAATCTCTCCCCTTTTACTGCCACTCCTCATGTGTAATCCATCATCACCTCTCCCTTGGAGCACTGCAAGAACTTCTTAACTGGCTTCTCCACTTTCACTCTTCTTGAACTTGGGCATGAACTTGGGTGAACATCCATGTTCACACATATACAATGGACAGGAGCTTGAGCAAACTCTGGGAGATGTTCAAGGACAAGGAAGCCTGGTGTGCTGCAGTCCATAGGGTCACAAAGAGCTGGACATGACTGAGCGACTGAACAGCATAAAATAAAAGAAATAAAAGCAAAAGTAAACACACAGGAGACTTCCCTGGTGGTCTAGCAGTTAAGGGTTCACCTGCCGATGCAGGGGATGCAAATTCAATCCCTTGTCCAGGAGGATCCCACGTGCCATGGAATAACTAAGCCACAACTCCACACAACTACTGAGCCCACACCCCAGGGCCAACAAGACACCTGCTGAAGCCTGTGAGCCTGGAGTCCACACTGCACAGCAAGGAGGCCACTTCAACAAAGAGTGCCCCTTGCTCACTGCAACTGGAGAAAGCCCATGCTCAGCAATGAGCCTAGAGTCCACACTGCACAGCAAGGAGGTCACTTCAACAAAGAGCACCCCTTGCTCACTGCAACTGGAGAAAGCCCATGCTCAGCAATGAGCCTAGAGTCCACACTGCACAGCAAGGAGGTCACTTCAACAAAGAGCACCCCTTGCTCACTGCAACTGGAGAAAGCCCATGCTCAGCAATGAGCCTAGAGTCCACACTGCACAGCAAGGAGGTCACTTCAACAAAGAGCACCCCTTGCTCACTGCAACTGGAGAAAGCCCATGCTCAGCAATGAGCCTAGAGTCCACACTGCACAGCAAGGAGGTCACTTCAACAAAGAGCACCCCTTGCTCACTGCAACTGGAGAAAGTCCATGCTCAGCAATGAGCCTGGAGTCCACACTGCACAGCAAGGAGGCCACTTCAACAAAGAGCACCCCTTGCTCACTGCAACTGGAGAAAGCCCATGCTCAGCAATGAGCCTAGAGTCCACACTGCACAGCAAGGAGGTCACTTCAACAAAGAGCACCCCTTGCTCACTGCAACTGGAGAAAGCCCATGCTCAGCAATGAGCCTAGAGTCCACACTGCCCAGTAAGGAGGCCACTTCAACAAAGAGCACCCCTTGCTCACTGCAACTGGAGAAAGCCCATGCTCAGCAATGAGCCTGGAGTCCACACTGCACAGCAAGGAAGCCACTTCAACAAAGAGTGCCCCTTGCTCACTGCAACTCGAGAAAGCCCATGCTCAGCAATGAGCCTGGAGTCCACACTGCACAGCAAGGAGGCCACTTCAACAAAGAGCACCCCTTGCTCACTGCAACTCGAGAAAGTCCATGCTCAGCAATGAGCCTGGAGTCCACACTGCACAGCAAGGAGGCCATTTCAACAAAGAGTGCCCCTTGCTCACTGCAGCTCGAGAAAGTCCATGCTCAGCAATGAGTCTAGAGAACATATTGCCCAGTAAGGAGGCCACTTCAACAAAGAGAGCCCCTTGCTCACTGCAAGTCGAGAAAGCCCATGCTCAGCAAAGAGTCTAGAGTCCACACTGCCCAGCAAGGAAGCCACTTCAACAAAGAGTGCCCCTTGCTCACTGCAACTTGAGAAAGCCCATGCTCAGCAATGAAGACCAAGCACAGCGTAAAGTAAAATAAATAAAAATAAACTCATGGGACCTACTTAAAAGTTTTCCACAGCAAAGGAAATCACCAAGAAAACAAAAAGGACAACTTACTGAATGGAAGAAAATATTTGCAAATGATATGAGCAAAAGGGGATCCAAACAACTCAACATACATGGCTCAAACAACCTAACATCCAAAAAACAAACACCCTGGTTAAAATATGGGCAGAAGTAATGAATAGGCATTTTTCCAAAGAAGATATGCAGATGGTCAACAGATATATGAAAAGATGCTCAATATTGCTGGTCATCAGGGAAATGCAAATCAAAACCACAATGAGGATTAAAGAAAAGGAAAAAGGAAAGAAAAGACAAAACCCCAAATTGTAAATAGAAGCAAGAACAAAATAACACACACACACACACACACATAAGAAATGAAAACAGAACCAAAAACAAACAAAACAAAACACAAGGGAACATCTAAAGAAACTAAAGAAACCAAAAAGGAAATCAAACAACTTTTTAAAAAGCTAAAAATAAATAAATAAAACAAAACCAAAGCAGAGTGCCAACTGAAGAGTAAAGTGAAGAAAACAAAACAGACAAAAATAATCAGAAATCATTAAAAGATAGTTAAAATGATAGAAAGATGAAATCTTAACACTTTTGGAAATAGCGATGGCCTTGAGAATTTGGGCTTCCCTGGTGGCTCAGAGGGCACAGCATCTGCCTGCAATGTGGGGGAGACCCAGGTTCAATCCCTGGATCAGGAAGATCCCTGGAGAAGGAAATGGCAGCCCACTCCAGATTCTTGCCTGGAGAATCCCATGGACAGAGGAGCCTGGGGGGCTACAGTCCATGGAGGTGCAAAGACTTGGACGCAACTGAGCCACTTCATTTTCTTGAGAACATTATACTAAGTGAAAAATCAAGTAGAGAAAGACAGCTACCGTATGATTTCACTTCTTTATGGAATACAGAAATGAAATAAGTTAAAACAAACCTATGGAACAGTGCGGTGGCTACTCCAGTGGGAGAGCTGGGAGGACGGTAAAACGGGTAAAGAAGGTCAAGTGTATGGTGACTGATGGAAAATGAAACTCTTGGAGGTGAGCACGCTGCAGTGCTTCAGAAGGTGAAGTATCCCTTTGTACACCTGAAATTTGCATAATGTTATAAACCAAAGTAACTTCAATAGGGTGTTACGAGCATTTTAAAGTCAAAAATTATTTTTTTTTCAGAAATCTAAAGCCCTTTGGGAGAGAGCCCGCGGTCAGAAGCGCACTCCGCTGAGTGACTAGGGCGCTCACACCTGGTTCCGTGGCCCTCAGAAGGGGGGGAGCTGCGAGGGGTGAGGTCCTGCCCGCGGCTGAGATTGCTGACCTATGGCAGAAAGCCACAGAATTCTGTACGCAATCACGCTTCAGTTCAAAAACAGAAATTAGGAAAAAAAAGTCATCTGATAAAACCAGAACAAAAGGAAAATTTCCAACCTTAACAACAACAAAGAAAGAACATTTCCCAATTCCAGGAGGCGTTCATATCCTCCTAAAGGTTTTGAAACCTTCTGCTCATGTGTTGAATTAAAACAACTGTTCCTTTCAGAGACACAGGGGAGAGCCAATGCACCTGACCCAGCATGATCCAGTGTAGGCAGTCAGCAGAGAGGGAGCCCAGCCCCTCCTCCCAGGGGTCGGGCCACACCATCTTCTGGGCTGTGATTGGCTCCAGCTCTTGACTAAGGGACATTTAATGATGAATAAGTATGCTGCTAAAAGATCAGCCAGCAGAGAGAGAAAAACTGAAGAAAGAAAGGTAGACTAATGTTCTAGGTGGGGGGGAAAGGTAGTCCGGTCTTCATCAGGGGAAAAATGACTCAGGACAGAAAAGTGAGAGGCTGAGAAGGAGCTCACTCTCAGGTTTGCCAAGAGTCAGGTAGTCTAAGAAGTTTTCTGTGTAGGCTTCTCCATAGACTGAAAGGAGAGGGAAAAGGCCATTCTGTAGTTCAATCAGGTGAGAATTGGAAATTCCAGGTGTCAAGCCAGAAACTCTAGAAGTACAAAGACAATGATATTTGAAGAAAAGCCTGAGAGCCAGCTGGACCTAGGTGAGAAGTATCAGGCAAAGAGGAAACCAATAGCAAATGGGAAAGCCAAGCTCTCTGCAAGGCAGAAGGCAAATGAGAAGTGTGACTTGCCCAGAAAAAGCCTCAACAGGTACACCTGGCAGGAGAACCAGAGACACAATCAGGAGACTGACCAGTGACTGGTGATCAATCGCAAGGTCTACAATGTTACTGGCTGGGCTGACAGGCATCCTGGTGGGCCCGAGGTCCTCAGCCACTACGCTGGGGAAGATGCCACGGTAAGGAACTCGAAGTCTGCCCTCTCTTTTTCGCTTCTGGGTGGCTGGACCTTGGCTGTCTTTCCAAAAGCATTTCAGGTACATGTTCAAGCTCCATGATCACTCATCTCTTCCCAAACCAATTTTCTGGATTTCTATCCAGCAAAAACTTGAAAACTATTTAAGTCTCAAGGTCTAGCTGTTATTTACACTAGGTTTAGGGTGGGCTCAGATTCTGATAGTAGGTACTATGTGTATTTCAGGTTTTGGTTTTTGTTCTTCACATTATGATTTTGTTTTATTTGTTTTGTTTTGAAATGGAGTCATTGTCTTATAAGAAGAAAATTACAAATAGGTGAGTAAAATCTGGAAAAAAACATATTCACCCAAGTAGAAATATTTCAGACTCCTACAACTGGAGTGCATGAAATAGACATCAATTCATCTGGCGAGCATCAAAATATTGAACGATCTTGAAGGCGTACAATGTCACAGGCTTTTAGACTTCGTAGAGTTCTTTTTTGTCATGTAGTTCATTCAGTGTGATACAGATAATACAACCCACTTTTATGGAAGAAGTAACTGAAATCAGAGTGGTCAGGTGACTATCCCAAATTCACCTAGCCAACAGATCTCAGAGTCAAAACACTTATCTTTCTTTTCAGTCTTAATCACCTTCCCTCACTGTTTTTCCTCATAACTCTCCTCCACCAAAATAGCTGAAAAAAACAGACTTTCAATGGATGCCTAAAATACCATGCATCATGTATGTTAAGTCGATTTATTGTACTGTGCAGTCGCTCAGTCGTGTCCGACTCTTTGCCACCCCATGGACTGTAGCCTACCAGGCTCCTCAGTCCATGGAATTTTCCAGGCAAGAGTACTGGAGTGGGTTGCCATTTCCTCTCCAGGGGATCTTCCCAACCCAGGGATCGAACCCAGGTCTCTGGGACTACAGGCAGACGCTTTACCATCTGAGCCACCAGGGAAGCCCCATAGCCACATTCGACTCTTTGCGACCCTGTGGACCACATCCCACCAGGCACCTCTGTCCTTGGGGTTCTCCAAGCATGAATACTGGAGTGGATTGCCATGCTCTTTTCCAAGGAATCTTCCTGATACAGGGATCAGGAAGCTGTATCTCTTACCTCTCCAGCAATGGCAGGGATGTTCTTGACCTTTAGCACCACTTGGGAAACCCAAAGACATCATTCAGTTCAGTTCAGTTCAGTCGATCAGTCACGTCCGACTCTTTGCGACCCCATGAATCGCAGCACACCTGGCCTCCCTGTCCATCACCAGCTCCCGGAGTTTACTCAAACTCATGCCCATCGAGTCGGTATGCCATCCAGCCATCTCATCCTCTGTTGTCCCCTTCTCCTCCTGCCCCCAATACCTCCCAGCAACAGGGTCTTTTCCAATGAATCAACTCTTCGCATGAGGTGGCCAAAGTACTGGAGTTTCAGCTTCAGCATCAGTCCTTCCAATGAATACCCAGGACTGATCTCCTTTAAGATGGACTGATTGGAACTCCTTGCAGTTCAAGGGACTCTCAAGAGTCTTCTCCAACACCATAGTTCAAAAGCATCAATTTTTTGGCCCTCAGCTTTCTTCACAGTCCAATTCTCACATCTATACATGACCACTGGAAAAATCATAGCCTTGACCAGATGGACCTTTGTTGGCAAAGTAATGTATCTGCTTTTTATATGCTATCCAGGTTGGTCATAACTTTCCTTCCAAGGAGTAAGAGTCTTTTAATTTCATGACTGCAGCCACCGTCTGCAGTGATTATGGAGCCCCCCAAAATAAAATCTGACACTGTTTCCACTGTCTCCCCATCTATTTCCCATGAGATGATGGGACCAGATGTCATGATCTTAGTTTTCTGAATGCTAAGCTTTCTCTTCTTTCTTTCTTTCTTTCTCTCTTCTTTCACTTTCATCAAGAGGCTTTTTCGTTCCTCTTCACTTTCTGCCATAAGGGTGGTGTCATCTGCATATCTGAGGTTATTGATATTTCTCTCAGCAATCTTGATTCCAGCTTGTGCTTCTTCCAGCCCAGCGTTTCTCATGATGTACTCTGCATATAAGTTAAATAAGCAGGATGACAGTATACAGCATTGACATACTCCTTTTCCTATTTGGAACCAGTCTGTTGTTCCATGTCCAGTTCTAACTGTTGCTTCCTGACCTGCAAACAGGTTTCTCAAGAGGCAGGTCAGGTGGTCTGGTATTCCCATCTGTTTCAGAATTTCCCATAGTTTATTGTGATCCACACAGTCGAAGGCTTTGGCATAGTCAATAAAGCAAAAATAGATGTTCTTCTGGAACTCTCTTGCTTTTTCGATGATCCAGTTGATATTGGCAATTTGATCTCTGGTTCCTCTGTCTCTTCGAAAACATTCAAATACATGACCTCCCTTAAACCTCACCATAAGGGAAGCGAATGGTAGCCCCATATTAAGGATGAAAAAAAAAACTGATGCTAGAACATGAAAATTATGTATCACATAGCCCACAGATAACAGTGACACATTTTTAAATCAGATAGTTTTTTTTTTTTTTTTTTTTACCATAAAGCCCTTTATAGCTGATCTTAGAAATAAAATTTCCATTTAATATTGAAGAGGGAGGTCTCTCAATCATTAACTGCATTTTGGAACCCCTTCTAAAATATTCTATAAGAAAGTTGGTTTTAGCCCAATTAGGAACTTTTTGTCCACATTATACACATGAAGAAATGGAGAACAAATGTGTTAAATAAACTAATTCAAAATCAGAATATTAGCATATTATACAGTAGAAATTTAAACAGATTTTTTTGTTATCCTTTTTGTTTTCATGTTAGTATATAATTTTTCCAACTGGTTTCAAAGCATGGGATTAAAAATATTGATTCATGAAGCTCTGCTCTGTGAGTGTTACTTGACTGATAAACACAGAATACACAAGCATGTCTGCAAAGTAAGAAAGATTTGGTTTTTTGACACTAGAAACATCTTTTCCCCCAATTCTCATTTCACCCCAATTTCTCAACTTCTCTGTCTAATCGGGGTCTTCTACAATCTTCTTGCCTTGATTCTGCAGTCAGAGGAATGCCTTTCTGAACAGATCCTTCCACATCCCCACCAAAGTTCAACCTTTTCCTAGGAAAGTGCACATGAGCCTGTGGCCCATAATGGGAGTCTCACAAGTGTCAGGAAGACCCTAGGAAACCAGAGAGCTGAGGATAGAAGAAGCCAAGTGACAGGCATTTGTGCAAGAATCAGGGGAAAGATTAACAAAAATAAAGGGAAAAAATACTTGTTGATGTGTGACAGAAAACCACAAAACTCTGTAAAGCAGTTATACTTCAATTAAAAAACTAAAGTGGCAAAAAAAAGAAAAAAAAAAAAAACCACAGATCTCATCTCCAGAACACAAAGAAAATACGGACGATGCTTTTCTAACACAAGTCACAGAATCAGCTCAGAGGATGTGTTAGCAAAAATATGTACCTTCAACCACCTTGAATATAACTCGTAGACATAGCTTGCAAGAAGCAGCTCAGCTGATGAATTTGTAATTTTCTGGTGAGTTTTTGTCTCCCAGAAGCTAGAGAAAGACCATGTTTCTGCATCCAATTTTAGTGAACAGGGAAGAATTGATTAATAAAATAGAAACAATCAGAACCTTATGGGAAAATACCCACGATAACTTAGGATTTATGTTTTAAGAATGAATACCCTGAGCATGGTCAGTCATGTACCCTAGACTTTTAGAAGGTAGATCCAGAATGTTCAGAGAAAACTTTCCAGGAGATGATGTCTAGAGAAGAATGGAAGGGTGCCAGGAGAATTCTGACAACCATGGTATTTCATGGCCACTCAGAGTACATGGAGCCTGAGGTGTGTATACTGGTTGTATAACCCTGGGAAAGTCACTGAAATGCTCTGGAACTCAGCTTCATCATCTGCATAATGGGAATGACCTTACCCATCTAATTAGAAAATGAGGCTAAAGTTTGTAAAGTGTTTAACATAATGCCAGACACACTTTTCATTAATCATAGCTATTATTATTGATATCACAGCATCCATAGCCTCAGAGGTGTGATTCACATTTCCTGTTTAACACCTGCTTAGAAGTC
Organism: Muntiacus reevesi; assembly: GCF_963930625.1. Taxonomy (NCBI): domain Eukaryota; kingdom Metazoa; phylum Chordata; class Mammalia; order Artiodactyla; family Cervidae; genus Muntiacus; species Muntiacus reevesi. The sequence continues at coordinate 7,119,536 of NC_089257.1, read as the reverse complement.
CTGATTGCTGCCATCTCTTTGGGAGCAGAGGAGTACGTGATGGAGAAATGGCATGCTCTCTAGGGAAGGAGGGAAGAACATGAAGTCAGAGAACCTGAGTTCAAATGCTCTCTCTCTACAGCCTAAAAAGTGTTTGCAGGCTGTGCCCTGAAAGGCAAATGTGCACCAAATATGACCTCTGTGCACAAGCCCTGGACCACAGCTGCACCTGCCCAGAGGGGGTATCTTTCCTTATTTACATAGAAAATCCTCCCCAAGCCTCCATCCTCCTCATGAAAAGTACATAATGATACCAAGGTAGTCTGTTTCATAGGGTCACTCACTCATTCATTCATTTATGTGGTGAGTCATTCTAAAATATTTTTATGAGTCCAGTCTAATGATTAAGAGTACAAATTTGGGAATGAAAGAGGTGTGGTTTGCATGTGGGCTCCACCACTTACTAGGAATGTCCTGAGGAGCTTGCTGAAGCTCTTGGAGCCTGAGCTACTTTATCTAGAAAGTGGGATAATGATACTTCTACAATGCTAGTAAGTAAAGTTGAGGCTAAGATCTTCTCACCTAGAAAAGTTTACCTATGAAAAGTCAGAAACAACCTATAAATCCAACAAGAAGAGTTAATTAGACAGATTACAATATGTCCATATGAAGCATGCTGCATGATAAGTTGCTTCAGTCCTGTCTTACTCTGGGCAACCCTATGGACTATAGTCCACTAGACTCCTCTGTCCTGGTGATTTTCCAGGCAAGAATACTGGAATGGGTTGTCCTTCTCCAGGGAATCTTCTCAACCCAGGTATCAAGCCTTCATCTCTTATGTCTCCTTCATTGGCAGGAGGGTTCTTTACCACTAGCACCACCTGGGAAGCCCCAAATTTTATATCAGTAAGTCAGCAATATTTCTGGGCTCCACAAAAGATGTAAACACAATCTTGTGTGGTGTGCACAAGAGCAGCATATTCAGAACAAAGAAGTCAAGGCTATCACCCAATGGGCATGGTCAGCCACCTCCTTGTGTCTGAACATCACGCTCTGAGAGGGACACTGAGGAACTCAAATTCTTCATCAGAGTAAAAATCCAATATGACAGGAAAGAGATGACAAAAGCCTAGAGGGTATAGCAAAATTTGTTTCAACTGCTTGGAAAACTGCAAGGTGGAAGAGGAATGAGCTGTGTGCAAGTCCAAAAGAGTCATGTGGAATCACAGAGGCAAGCCTGGGGCAGGGCAAGAGAGGATGTGTACAGAGGTGGGATACAGATCAGGTTCACATCGTGAGTAAGCACCAGCAGAATAGGTGCCCCGGCTTGGCCACATCCTTTGCTTAGCACAATCCTGGTCAACATGATGGCTTGATGATGAGAAGAGAAGGAGGAAGAGAGGATGAAAGGTGTGGGAGGTAACAAAAGAGACAAGAGAAGGAGGAGGGGGAGAAAGGGTCTTGAGTTCTAAGTGAAGGACCCTGGATTTTACCATCACTGTAGGTCTTCCTCCCCTCCTGCTGCAGATAATGACACTTCTCTAGCCCAGCATCCCTCCCTACACCCAGTTCTACAAGGAAACCTTCCAGGATTCCAGCTGTTTTTAAAAGGAAAGTTGTCATCAGTAATAACTGCATCTTTTGTGGGCTGTCAACATTTTTTTTTACGTTAAAATTAAATTTTAATTTGATTCTCATTTGAATGATGGTTCAAGTTGAAAAATAGGTACAAGAGTAAAGAGACAAGGGCAGTTAAAGTGCTAATGGGTGACAATGGCCATGAAGAGGGACTCTTTTTCAAACGCTGGCCTGGAGGTTAAGTAAAGGTTGAAGATCCAGAAGAGTTAGTCAAGGCAGAATGGATACAGATATCCATATGGCTGAGTCCCCTTGCTGTCCGCCTGAAGCTATCACAACATTGTCAGCAGGCTATGGTCCCATGTTAAAAAAAAAAAAAAAAAAAAAAAAAAAAAGAGTCAAAATGAAGGAAGGAGTCCAGGGAACATGCTGAAGTCCTGAACAAGGCACTGACAACAGAAATGAGAGCAAGGGGATGGATAACCAGGAGACATAATTTATAATAGGGGGTAAGTGGCTGGGTAAATAAGCAGGAGTAAGGAGTCTAAACTGCCTGATGGATGACTTATGTAGGTAAGTGTGTGATAGTTGTCATTATGAAATAATGAAGCCAGGATGATGAACAGGTTCAGTGGGGACACTGGAGAGAGTGAGTCTGACCTGGAACTCAGTTAAGTATATTACAAGGAAAAAAAATTCAAATAATGAAAGTTCTCAAATAATAGAGTGAGTTATGGCAAAAAAAAAAAAAAAAAAAAAAAGAATAACCCTCTGTTTATCCCTGAAGGTGGAGGGGAATCTTGGTGACTTCATGTAAACATTCTCCACTCCAAAGTGGCTCTTTTTCAGAACGAAGGCAAAGACTGTATTTCCCCCGTAAATCAGCCTACTCAAAACTTGTGATCACCCAGAAATATGAGGGACCTTGATTTAGCATTTGCCTTGAAACAGGTGAGATTTGAGAAGGAACTAGAAGAGGAACTACACAAGGTGTAGGACTCGGTGTCCGTGGTTGGGTATTGAATATTCTGGTGAGGTTTTTTTTTTTTTTTTTTTTTTTTTTTTGGTGGGGGGGGGGTGGGTCTGTGCTGCAAGGCCTGTGGGACCTTAGTTGCCCAACAGGGATTGAACCCACACCCTCCATTGGAAGCATGGGGTCTTAACCACCAGACTGACAGGGAAGTCCCCTGGTGAGCTTTTTGAGATAAGTAAATCAAAATCTATGTTCTAGTTACATTGTTTTCTGACTATATACATAATTCACCATGGGTGGGTTTTTTTTTCTGAATTTGGGGAAATTTCAACCCACTTCAGATTGAACCAAATAATAATAATACAAAAAAATTATCATTTAATGACATCTTATTCCAAAGCTTAAGCTCTTTAATGCCAGGCAAAGTCTTCAGCAAGGTTTTATAATGACTTAATAAATGAGTGAAGGAATAAATGTGCCCATGGAACAGAGTAAGTAGTATCCACAGTTAGAAAACAGATTGAAGCTTCAAAGATTAAACAATTTCCCCAATATGAACAACACACTGCACTGCTCCCTATACTGTATTTTTGTTTAAATTTTATAGGCACAGACTTTGGCTGATTGCAGAACAAGATTTGGCAAATGGAGTGTCTCCTGGATTTCAACCCATACATGCCCTCTAGGCTAAGTGCCTTGATTCAGGGCACAGCCTGTATACCATAGGTAAATTTTAAGGACATGATCCTTCTCAGGCATTCTCAATTTACATACTTGTCTCTCCCACTAGGGATCATACTGCTCTTCCAATAAAGGACATCTTTCCATCCCCCATTAAATAACAGCAAAAAATCAGCAGGATTCCCAAAGTCACATGTGAAAGCAAAGATAATCACATCTTTCTCTGTGTTGATACTTTGGGAAAGAATCAGTTTTAAGAGGAACTACAGTGTAAATTTATAATTGGGTTAGGAAATAGTGATGATGGTTGAGAAGTAAATCAAAAGATAATAGATGAAATTGAGATGATAAAGTAGTTAAAAGGTAGAAAATAGAGATTCTGACAGTAGGGAAGACAGCAGTGCTTAAGACCCATATCCTTTGAACTCAATACTTCTCAACTTTCTCCTTGTTAGAGAAATCATATACTGCTTTATTCATTCACTTTTTCCCTTATTTATCAGACATCTCTTGATCACATGTCATATTCCAGGCAGAGTGAAAAACATCAGGTATAATTTAGTCAATAATGCATGGTCCCAGTCTTCAGAAAAAATTAAAAGCCACTAGAGAAGGCCTTTGTGAATACACAGGTTCACTGCAACATCATTTGAAAAACTTTAGGAACACAGTGTCATGGGATCCCAGAAGAGATCATAAATAACTTCTCTGTTTTAGGAAGCCATATTTCATTTGGATGCTCAAGAGATCATAAATAACTTTCCTGACTGTTTTCGGAAGCCATATTTCATTTGGATGTTGAATGAGAAGGAACTTTTAAGTTGAAAAAGTGGAGGAAAGCAGTCAAGGCAAGGGGAGCCGTATGTATCACGAAGCTTCAGAACTACACAGGGTCACGGAATGTTTATAAACAGGGAGACTTACATCGGGCAGGATGAGGCCTGAAGGGGATGGTGAGAGGCAAACCTGGAGAAGCAGGTTGGGGCCACAGACAAAGTGATGCACGTGATTAAGACCTAGGGTGGGAAACGCCTTTACTAACTGCCTAGCATGCGTATAGTGATCCTAACATCCTCCCAAAGCAATCTCATGTCCCCCCTCCTTCAGGAAAAAACTGTTCATGTTAAGGCTGGAATGGACCTTATGGCTTCCTGGCATTAAAGCCACATAGACTTGAGTTCAAATCCTGGCTCTCCCACTGACTGTGGAAATGTCCTGAGATTTGGGGTTTTTATATGTATAACAAAAATGATGCAACCTCACAAAACTAAGTTGATGATGCTGAGTTGGCCCATAGAGCACCTTGTACACAGGATGCACTAAAAAAAAGGTGTTACTCCCTCTCCCCTTCACTTAGCCCAGGCTTTCTTCAGGAGGAGCATACTTACCAAATAATGTTAATTAAAAAAAAAAAAAAAAAAAAAAACTCGTTTTTGAAGGTCTTTTGAGAAGGAGATTTCACAACTTACTGAATATCTAGACTCTAATAGGGAATTCCTTCAAATTGATTAGTCTAAGACTGCCTAAGCCACTTTTGTGCTGCCCATTAACACAATGAAAAGAGTTCCACACAGCAGGGCAGCTCTTACTATTCTGGAAAACTCTGTGGGTCTTCAGGCTCTGGTGTCACAGTACTCACCTGTGAATCTTGCTAAGATCAGAAGAAGCAGTGAACCCAGAGGAACACTAGCGCCAGCACCCTGTCCCAGGGCTCCGGATGACTGCTCAGAGTAAGATGCAAATCCAGGGCCTCACCCCGCCTCGACACGCTGATCTTGATTCCTCAGAGTGTTTCTCACCCTCATCTGTTGCTTAACAACAGGCAGAACATGATTTTTCAGTATGGGCCACCCTGAAACGTTTAGTCACACTGGTAATCACCGAATGACTCTCATCCTGGTTAGGTAAACTAAATTTAGAGTCATTGAATGTGACAATGAAAACATATCTTTGAAAGCAGCGTTTCCCAAGGGGGTCAGAGAAAGTGTGCAAAGAATGAACAGTAGAGCCTGGACTGGTTCTAGCAGATGCAAATCCCTTCTTACATCACTGAATCTAGAAAAGTGAGTCTAAAGAATTAATATTTCACCCTTCTGCATAATCTCATCATTATATATATGTGTATGTATGTATGTATATATAAAGTCTACACATATAAAAGGCTTGTATGTAGTTCTAGATATATCTAAAGTTGCTTTAGATTTTGAAGATGGAGGGTTCATTATATTCATTAAAATAATACATAGATCATTCCACATTAAACATCAAAGTATGGAAAGAAAATCTCTGAACTGTTATATTTTATTGAAGAGAATGAAGGCAGATAACTCTTATCCCTGTATGTCTTAGTCACTCAGTTGTGTACAATTCTTTGCAACTCCGTGGACCGTAGCCCGCCAGGCCGCTCTGTCCATTGAATTCTTCAGGCCAGAATACTGGTATGGGTAGCCTTTCCCTTCTCCAGGGGATCTTCCCAACCCAGGGATCAAACCAGGGTCTCCTGGATTGCAGGCAGATTCTTTACCATCTGAGATACCAGGGAAGCACAGAGGCATACACATAGGAAAGAGAACTAATATGATTGAGAATTTACTATAAACCACTCAGATTCTAATCAATTTACTTAATTTTTATAATAACTCTATAAATTGAGTAGCTATTACTGTCACTCCCGTGTTAGGGAAGAAGAGAAAATAGGAGCATGGACTGGTCAAGAGACTTGAACTTAGGTGTAGGAAGGCTGCTCGGGGATCCAGTGTCTTAATCAGCACTAGGCAACACCACCACTCCAAAGTATTGTGTATGGATTCCACACATCAAATTAAAACCTTGGCTATTTCTCTTCTTACTTAGTCATTTCTATTCTCAAAGCCATAATAGAAAGAAGTCCAGTATCTCACTTTTGGAGAAGCTTCCTTCCCCCCAAAACAGTTTAAATCCCTAGAGGGAAAAAAAAAAAGTATCTCTTATTTCCAAACTTAAACAGGACATGGGAATCAACACTGCTTCTCATAGCCACTGGGAGTTACTACTTAACATGGGAATGGAGTTGGAAAAATATAGTTGTTCAGCTTTATTTTCTGCCTGTCTCAAGCTCCTACAGAGAATGCTATTTTTTTTTTTTTAAGAAAGAGTGCCAAGGCATCTTCAGTGATAAACTTAGCCAAGAAAGTACTACTTTAGACAGCTAAGTGTTTGAAGGCTTTGCTCCCATCCTCTTGAGAGAATCCATTCTTAGGCAGGTTGAGAAGAAGTCTAGGGGTCCCCATGGAGAGAGGGTTCTGGAATTCTCAAGAAGGAAGAAAGGACAAACGTTTCCCCCCCTACATTCCTTAGGATTATATAACAATAATGTAGCTTGCTTGACAACAGTCTCTGAAAAAACCTTCTGGCTATTTCTGCTATCTCAAATGTAAATTATGGGAGTGGGTCTGGTGAGGTCTTTACAACCTCCAGACATTCTTTTGATTCACTGTAGTAACTAATTTGAGAGTATATAATCCCATTGCTAACACTAGCAAGGGGGTACTCTTTCTACCCCTTTCTGATGCCTATGTCAGAAGCTTTCTCTATCTCCTTTATATTTTAATAAAACTTTATTACACAAAAGCTCAGAGCAATCCAGCCTCATCTCTGGCTCCAGATTGAATTCTTCTCCTCCGGAGGCCAAGAACCCTGGCATCTTTGCGTGATTTAGCAACAGCCTTTCATCTTGGGGTCTCGTCTGGGATTCTTCAGGAGAAGGTAAGGATGCTTGGAGCTCTAGCTCTTTGTTCTCCCAGCTAACACGTTTCCTGCTGTACTTTACTAACTCTACAGTGTGCTTGTGTGAATGAATGACACACCCTGTGGGAAGCAAGTGAGGAGCCCTGCTCTGCGTTTCCGTGGTCACCTCATAAGGCTTATGGCAGAAACCTGTCGGGGGTTTATACCGACCTTCCAATGCCAAGAGGCACCCAATGTCTCCTTTAGACCAAGCAGAAATGGGCAAAGCATGTGGACCGAACTCTCCTTTCTCGGTCAAGCTTTTCAGTCTCTTTGACCATTTCATAACTCCTTGAAAATTAGAAGTACTAACCAAATCTATTGGATCATAGACTTTCAACGGACTTGTAATCTGTTACTGTGCACTATGACTTAGATCCCAAACTTGGATTGGTAGTCAGGAAGCGCCTAGCCTCGCTAGGCATGGAAAGGTTGGAAGCTAGATGGAGCTCTAGCTCCAAGAGCATCTCTGAGGTTAAAGGTTACTTAGATTGGAACTACAAGGAACTACAAGGGATTTTTCTTCCTTTGGCAATGCTGGCTCTTAGTGGATAAGAGGAGGCTCATACTGATGAGGTGACACTTGGAAGAAACATCTCAGTTTCATGTTTGTATTGGTCTTACTGAGGTCAGGAATATATTCAGGGTCGTTCACAGGCACACGTGACGAATGTTTCTCCCAGTGGTTTAGCCTGGGAGGCATTCCGGAAGGTTACTCTGATTGCACCCCGGGTGGCATCAGAGGCAAGCTAGGTTTTAATGGTGAGGAGTTGGACGTCAGTCAGAGATGCCATCAGGCCTACCCATGGGGCATCTCCACCCGTCTCAGGGGTAGGACAGGGAGGGACGAGTAGGTTGCCTGCGTAGGTAAGAGACAGACTAAGTCCGACCAGGGAAGGAAAGCTTTTGTGTAAAGTCTGTCTACACCCCCATCTAGAGCAGGTAGGGACACCTCCCATAGAAAGATGGTGCTGGTTGCTTTTTTTCTCTCTTACAGATGGGAGCTAACAATTCCAGCCTCACCCCTTTGAACTGTATCCAGAAAAACTGGGATAGATTTGACCCCCAGGGCTTAAAGAAGACACACCTGGTCTTCCTATGTGATACTGCATGGCCGCGGTACCCACTGGAGGACGGCGAACGGTGGCCGGTTGGAGGGTCTCTTAAAGATAATACTGTTTTACAATTAGACCGGTTCTGTAGAAAATAAGGGAAATGGGTGGAAGTAGCATATGTGTTGCCCTTTTTCTCTTTGTGGAATATGCCAGATTTATGTCCTTAGTGTATAGATTTGGGTGTGACACCTTCAGCTCCCCCCGTCCTCCTACTTTGCTAGATGAGATTGAAGACAGGAGACAAAGAGATAAAGAAAACCAGGTTTCTACAATCTATCTCTGGGATCATATGTGTAGAGCAGGAAGAGAGACTGAGGAACAGCCACACAAGCTGTTGCCTCTTCATGAAGCACCCACCAGGAGAAATAATCAGTTCATGAGAGTTAATAAGCCTTTTTCTTATCAAGAAATACAAAAAATCAAGGAGGATGGGAGACCATTTAGAGGGCCCAGAAAAATATATTAGAGCTTTAAAAGGTGTTACTCTGCATTATGACCTTACTTGGAAGGATGTGATGTATATCTTGGGACAAACGCTGACTCCCGACTCAAAGACTCGAGTTTTGGGAAAAGCGGTTGCTTATGGAGATGAATGGTTTGATAATGAATCAGTAGGGAAGGGGGAGAATGAGATAACCGCCCTCCCCACTGGGGAATCAAGCGGTCCCAACAACAGAACCAGACTGGGACTACAACACAGCTAAAGGAAGATGGGATCAGAGTCATTTTGTCAGATGTATTCTTGAAGGACTCAGGCAGGTGTGTGCTAAGCCTTTAAACTACAGCAAACTGGCAGACATAGAACAGGAGGAGAAGGAATTCCTAGAAAGACTGAGAGAAGCCTTTTGCAGCTTCACTGACATTGATCCCGAAAGTGAGGAGGGAAAGGTGGTCTTAAAGGATATATTTCTCACTCAGTCTGCTCCAGATATCCGCCGTAAGCTATTAAAACAGGCGTGTGAACCAAATCAGTCCTTATATAATCTGTTACAACTGGCTCAGGCAGTCTGTTATGGAAGGGAATAAGAGGAAAAGAAAGAAAGGCAGGAAAGGACAAAGGAAAAGGCAGAAGCCCTTGCAATGGCTATGAAAACTGTTCTTAAACAGCCTGAGAGAAACGCCCATAGGGACCCAGGTGAAAAGGGATGGGCTTGCTATTGCTGTGGAAAGGAGGGGCATCTCAAGCGGGATTGCCCTCAGGCATCTAAGCCGCCCCCGGCTCCATGTCCGGTCTGTAAGGGACCACACTGGAGGAGAGACTGCCCCCAGAGGCGTAGGTCTCAGGGGTCGGACTCTCAAGACAATCAGGACTGAAGGTGCCCGGGGGTCCCCACACAAGCTCCCGTCTTAATTACACCTGAGGAACCCCCGGTATTGATAATGGTGGGAGGCCAATCCGTCAATTTCCTTTTAGATACTGGGGCAACTTACTCTGTGCTTACTGAAGCCCCTGGCCCACTTTCTTCCCGATCCGCTTCCGTAATGGGACTGTCTGGACAAGCCAAAAGGTATTATTTCAGTTATTCTCTACCTTGCAACTGGGATTCTGTGCTATTTTCACACGAGTTTCCTATTGTGTCAGAAACCCCCTCACCCCTTTTGGGGAGGGGTATACTGAGCCAGGTTCATGCCTCTGTTTTCATGAATATGGAGCCCTCGCTTTCTCTCCCTTTAGTTGAACAAAACGTGAATCCTAGAGTATGGGCTGATGGAAGATCTGTGGGTCGAGCACAAAATGCTATTCCTGTAGTTGTCAAGCTCAAAGACCCGCTCTTATTTCCACATAAGAAGCAGTATCCCCTGAAACCTGAGGTTAAGGAAGTGTTAAAACCCATCATTGAGAATTTTAAAGGAGCAGGGACTATTAGTTCCCCGTAACAGTCCATGCAACACTCCTATTCTGGGTATAAAGAAACCAAATGATAGATGGAGACTAGTTCAAGATTTACGAATAATAAATGAGGCTGTGGCTCCTTTACACCCCATGGTGCCTAATCCTTATACTCTGTTGTCTGAAATTCCTGAACGAGCCAAATATTCCTCAGTAATTGATTTGAAAGATGCCTTCTATTCAGTGCCTTTGGCGGAGGAAAGTCAATTTCTATTTGCCTTTGAAGACCCCACGCAGTCAGCTTCTCAGTTAACCTGGACAGTTTTGCCCCAGAGGTTTCGTGACAGTCCTCACTTATTTGGGCAAAGTTTGTCACAGGATCTACAAAACTTTAATAGCTCTGAAACGGTGGTGTTACAATATGTGGATGATGTTTTGCTCTGTGCTGAGACAGCGGAAGCTTGTTCAGGAGCCTCAGAAGATTTCTTAAACTTTCTGGCAGGCTGCTGTTACAAGGCATCAAGAGAAAAGGCTCAGCTTTGTCAACAATCTGTTAGCCATCTGGGCCTAATCATATCAGAAGGGACTAGGGCCTTAGGCCCTGAGAGAATTAAACCTATACTAAACCATCCCCTACCTATGACTTTAAGACAATTGAGAGGATTTTTGAGAATCACAGGCTACTGTCACATTTGGATTCCAGGGAACTTGCCCAGCCTTCATGTAAACTTATAGCTGAAACTCAGCAGGCCCGAACCAACAAACTGGTTTGGTCTCCAGATACTCAAAAGGCTTTTAAGTTTCTTCAGACTGCTCTCCTGCAAGCTCCCGCTCTGAGCTTGCTCACAGGGTCAGAATTTAATTTGTTTGTCACTGAAAGAAAAGATGTAGCCTTAGTTTTGACACAACGTCAAGGACCTCACCAGCAACCCACTGCTTATCTAAGCAGAGAATTGGATATAGTTTCATGTGGGTGGCCCCACTGCCTAAGAGTAATTGGGGCAGTGGCTTTATTAGCACCTGAAGCTTTAAAAATAATTAATGGACAAAACCTTACTGTACTGACTTCTCATGATGTGAGTGGAATCTTAAATTCTAAGGTTAATATTTGGAGGACAGACAGTAGGCTTCTTAAATATCAGTCATTTTTGTTAGACCAGTAACTAAGCTCAAAATTTGTGGAAATTTAAATCCTGCCACTTTCCTTCCTGAGAAGAAAAATGATACACCTGATCACGATTGTTCCCAATTCCTAACTTTAACCTCTGCAGCTCGGGAAGATCTAATGGATACCCCATTAGACAATCCTGACGTGGAAATATTTACAGATGGCAGTTCTTTTGTTTGGAATGGAAAGAGGAAAGCAGGTTATGCCGTGGTGACTGCTGAACAGGTTTTAGAAGCAAAATCTCACCCAGGAAACCAGTGGCCAGTTAGCGGAGCTTGTGGCTCTGACCCGAGCTCTAGAGTTAAGCAAAGGGCAGTGAGTAAATATCTACACTGATTCTAAGTATGCTTATTTGACTTTACATGCTCATGCTGCAGTATGGAAAGAAAGACAGTTTAAAACAGCAACAGGAGGACCTATTAAGCATTTCAGAGAGACTGAGAGACTTTTAACTGCATATATATTGTCCTAAAGAAGTAGCTGTTATGCATTGCAAAGGACACAAAAGGGAGGGAGTAAAGTAGCAGAAGGTAATCAACTGGCTGACTGTCAAGCCAGAAAAGTGGCACTTTATGAAACCCCCTCACTGCAGACGCCTTTGATCTGGACAGGTCCTGTGGAACAGGAAAAAACACAATAAACTGAGGAAGAGTTAGAAAGATTCGAGAAAGAGGAGCAAAGATTACTGATAAAGGATGGTTACAGCCTGAGGATGGACGATTAATAATTCCTGAAAGTGCTCAATGGAAAATTCTTAAGGGTTTACACCAGAGTTTTCATTTGGGTGCAGAGAGTCCTTACCAGATGGCTTCTCATTTGTTTGATGGTAAAAATGTAATGAAAACTTTAAAGAAGATTATTTAAAGGTTTGAGGTTTGTCAGAATTAAACTAAATTAAATTATTGTTAAATTAAATAATTTAAATTATTTGAGGCTTATCAGAAAAATAACCAAAAGACTGAAAAGCTAGCAAAATCTGGATTACAATGATGTGGAAACTATCCTGGAGAGGACTGGAAAATTGATTTTACTCATATTCCAAAAGCTAATGGATATTCTTGCTTACAAGTTTGCATGGATACTTTTACTGGATGAATTGAGGGCTTTTCCCTGTTGTACTTTGGCCACCTCAAGCGAAGAGTTGGTTCATTGGAAAAGACAGTAATTCTGGGAAGGACTGGGGGCAGGAAGAGAGGGGGATGACAGAGGATGAGATGGTTGGCTGGCACCACCGACTCGATGGACATGAGTTTGAGTAAACTCCGGGAGTTGGTGATGGACAGGAAGACCTGGCGTGCTGCAATTCATGGGGTCACAAAGAGTCGGACACGACTGAGTGGTGCTGGAGAAGACTCTTGAAAGTCCTTTAGACTGAAAGAGCTCAAACTAGGCAATTCTAAGGAGATCAAACCAGTCAATTCCAAAGGAAATCAACCCTGAATATTCACTAGGCGGATTGATGCTGAAGCTGCAATATTTTGGCCACCTGATGCAAAAAGTCAATTCAGTGGGAAGAGAATAAAAAAAACCAACAACAACAACCTGATGCTGGGAAAGATTAAAGGCAAAAGGCAGAGGGTGGGGTGGAGGATGAGATGGTTAGATAGTATCACTGACTCAATAGACATGAATTTAAGCAAACTCCTGGAGATTGTGAAGGACAGGGAAGCCTGGAGTGCTACAGTGCAGATGGGGTCGCAAAGAGTCAGACACAACTTAGCGACGGAAAGCACACACACTAATTTATTTATAATCAATGGCCAGAGAAAAATTATCTTTCACTGACTGATTTCATCTTTACAGGATTGGCAGATACACTGGAGCAGCAGGTTATCCGCTTTTTGCTCTTTTCTGTGATTTACACACTTACAGTTGGGAATGTTAGGATGATCCTCTTAATCAGGACTGATTACTGACTTCACACACCCATGTACTTTTTCCTGGCTAAGCTGTCCCTTTGTGGGTGTTTGTTACTCATCCATCATGACTACAAAGATGCTGATAGATTTATGATCAGAGAAGAAGACCATCTCCTTTGCTGGCTGCTTTCTGCAGATGTACTTCTTTTCGGCCTTGGCCACAAGTGAATGCATCCTTTTTGGGTTAATGGCCTATGACCACATGCAACCCTCTCCTTTACTCCTTGACCATGTCCAGGACAGCCTGCCTGAAAATGGCTGCAGAGGCTTTCACTGTAGGACTGCTGACTTCCATGTTTCAAATTAGTTGAAGAAGCAGCTTCGCATTCTGCAGTTCTAATGTTATCCATCACTTCTGTGACTTTCCTTCAATTATTAAGCTTTCAAGTTCAGACACATATCTATATGAAATCATCTCATGTATAGGAGCTGTTGTGAATACAGTCAGAAGTTCACTGGTGATCCTCACTTCCTATTCCTATATTCTCTTCTCCACCTTTTGTATGCATTCAGGGAAGGAAAAGTGCAAAGAATTCCTCACATGTGCCCCTCACCTGACTGATATCATTCTGATTTATTCCACCTCCAACTACACTTATCAGAGACCTACTTCCAGCTACTCCCTGAGTCAGGATTAATTGGCTTCTGTGTTTTACATGGTGGTGATCCCCATGTTGAATCCTCTGATCTACAGCCTCAGAAATAAGGATGAAAAAAAGCGTTTATGAAATGGAATTACTAGGAAAAGGGTTCCTTTATTTTGTGAGTGGTTCATTTTCAGGACTAAATGGACTATGTCTTGAAATTTGAAATACTGGTCAAACTTATTTTCATTAGAGCGTTGTCTATGTAATCATGTTCTGTTAATACTCAGTTCAGTTCAGTTGCTCAGTCGTGTCTGACTCTTTGCGACCCTATGGACTGCAGCGTGCCAGGCTTCCCTGTTCAACACCAACTCCCAAAGTAAACTCAAACTCATGTCCATTGAGTCAGTGATGCCATCCAACCATCTCATCCTCTGTCATCACCTTCTCCTTCCACATTCAATCTTTCCCAGCATCAGGGTCTTTTCAAATGAGTCAGTTCTTCACATCAGGAGGCCAAAGGATTGGAGTTTCTGCTTCAGCATCATTCCTCCCAATGGATATTCAGGACTGATTTCCTTTAGGATGGACTGGTTGGATCTTCTTGCAGTCCAAGGAACTTTCAAAACTTTTCTCTAACACCACAGTTCAAAAGCATCAATTCTTTGACATCCAGCTTTCTTTATAGTTCAACTCTCACATCCATGTATGACTACTGGAAAAACCATAGCTTTGACTAGACGGTCCTTTGTTGGAAATGTAACGTCTCTGCTTTTTAATAGGCTGTCTAGGTTGCTCATAACTTTTCCTCCAAGGAGTAAGCATCTTTTAATTTTATGGCTACAGTCAGCATCTACAGTGATTTTGGAGCCCCCCCAAATATTTTGTTACTGTTTCCCCATTTATTTGCCATGGAGTGATGGGAACAGATGCCATGATCTTAGTTTTCTGAATGTTGAGTTTTAAGCCAAGTTTTTCACTCTCCTCTTCCACTTTCATCAAGAGGCTCTTTAGTTCTTCACTTTCTGCCATAAGGGTGGTGTCATCTGCATATCTGAGACTGTTGATATTTCTCCCTGCAATCTTGATTCCAGCTTGTGCTTCATCCAGTCCAGAATTTCTCATTATATACTCTGCATATAAGGTAATATTATACAGCATTTATTTGATAAATATAATTTATCCCCATTAGGTAAGAGCATAGAACTTTCTTCTAATCATTGTATATTTCACTAGATCCCTAAAATAGAGATTATAAACAAATTTAGATTAGGGAAATAAAGGACTAAGTATATAGAGACAAAAGCAACAAGGTCACATGAATTGAACTATTTAATGAATTTTCCCTTTTTTGATGTTTTGTTTTCACCATTTATGATTTGTAAGCGATATATATTACTGGTGGCAAAATATTTTAAATTCATAATATATTTCCATTTTATTTTCCTGAATCATTTCCTGGGCATAAGCTTAAATAAAATTCAAGAATGTTATTTAAATGTAATAGTAAACTCTTCAGCTTTTATTTCCTTTGTTTCCACAAATGCATACATATTCACTAATATATAAATATGAACTGTGTGCAGTGTTCTATACAGAAAAAAGCTGTTTAGTTAAAAAGTACAGTTAGACCAGCTTTTTTCTATTCTTTTCTTTTTTTCTCCAACATATCCTATTTTTCTATGAGTCTCTTCTCCAGAGTGATACATATACACAAAGCCACATGAACACACACTCATTTTTGTTTAATTAAGGCATAGTTCCAAAACAGGTATATCAGTGTTTAATGGGTGAAACTGACATATAGACTCATGGATTTCCTGCTTATGGTAATCTTCTGTTGACTACCAACAAAATCCTTTAAAGTTAATCTGAATGTTAAAAGCAAGTCTTAATATGAAAGTGGAATGGGAGTGACTTAATAGAACTCAGGAGGAAATTGAGAGGGGGTCAGCTCTTGTTAAGATGGTAACTTTGTTATATAGTTTTTGGAGAGAAATTCTTGAGCTTGCTGCTGAAGTGGCACCTGATAGAAGCTGTGATGTTCAAGTCAACTGGGATGCGGTGAAGCTGACCTCATGACCTGTCATAAAGCTGTCATCCAGCTCAGACATCTAGGTCCCTTTGCGGACGACATAATTCATATTGGTCGGAAGAATATTCATGAGTTTAGTAGCCAGCATCTTCTCCGATTTATTTCACTCAAACAGTTTTGGATTTCAGGTTAAACTTACCCAGAAATGTGGTGAGTTACATACACACCTTTACATACAGACACACACTCACACATATGCATACGGGGGGAGAATCAAAATTTTGGAGTGGGTTATGTACCCTTTTGGAATAAGCTAAAATTATCAAAAAATAGGCAAGTAAATAGCCAATTAAAAAAATTGATTATCCTTGGAAAACAACTTTAAAGTAACACAGAGATATATATTCAAGTTATGATGAAAATCCATACAGTGTATGATTCCATTTACCTGTATGTGATCATATTTTAATTACTTTTGAGAATGGAGTTTCTGCCATTAGAGTATTGACTCATAATTAAAAGCTATAGTCTAGTCCCCATTGTCTCCCAACCCTCTTTCAGGAAAAAAAAAATTCAGCTTGTGTATATATTCAAGACGTGTCTCAAATTTTTACACAGAAAGAATCCATACTGTCTCTGATTTCATTTCACTTCAAACATGAAAATTGTCTCTTTATAATTTTTATGCCTCAACTGAGTTATTAGAGAAGATTCTGATAAGAAAGAAAATAGCAGACCAGATGAATTAGCACTGGGAAGGATGTTACTGGGTACATGCTGCTGTCTCTGTTGCTCCCTGCTGAGGACAGGTGCAGTGACTGCTAGTATGGGCACTGATCTGGTCACGCGTTTTGTAAATGAGAAGAGTTGTGCGGTTAACTTTTAAAACGCTGCATAATCATTCTCAAGGTGTCAAAATACTGGTTATTTGAAACAGGCTATGCTTGCTGCTTGGAGAAGATAAAAGTGATGTACGGATGGCAAGTCATACATTTTGAAGATGAGGGAATACAGAGTCGTCTTTGTGAGAAAAAAATGCATTTGAGTTAAATAAAAACCTCCTCAGAGAATGCGAAAGACTTCAGCAAGGTTAGTTCTGAAACTTATATTTTGGATATGGGCAATAGGAGAAAGAATGGAACATGAATGTTGCATTTGCACAAAACTGAAGAGAAACATGTGGACTTAGACCAAGGATTTGTGGATGCCTCAACCTACATTTAATACAGAGAATCGCTTAATAAACTTCAGCATTTATTCATTTTTTCACGAATTTCTACATTATTTCAGTTGCTCTATTTACTATACTCTTTTATCCAAAGCCTTTCCGCACCCCCCGCATGTGTCACTAACTTCATTAACATTCCTATTACTTCATGTAAACATTGAACAGTGAAATGTTTCCATCTAATGCAAGTTGAAGCATGATATATCTGTAATAAATGGACAGAAAAAATTATACTTCACTGACAGAGTTCATTCTGTTGGGATTAACAGACACATTGGAGCTACAGGTTATCCTCTTTTGCCTTTTTTCTATGATTTATACACTTACATTTGTGGGGAATGTTGGGATGATCTTCTTAATCAGAATGGATTTCCGACTTCACACACCCATGTACTTCTTCCTGGCTAACCTGTCCTTTGTGGATGTTTGTTATTCATCCACCATCACTCCAAAGATGCTGGTAGATCTATTATCAGAGAAGAAGTCCATCTCCTTTGCTGGCTGCTTTTTGCAGATGTATTTCTTTATAGCCTTGGCCACAACCGAATGCATCCTTTTTGGGTTAATGGCCTGTGACCGCTATGTGGCCATATGCAACCCTCTCCTTTACTCCTTGATCATGTCCAGGACGGTCTGCCTGAAAATGGCCGCAGGGGCTTTTGCAGCGGGCCTGGTGAACTCCATGGTAAACACCAGCTATGTAAGCAGCTTGCCATTCTGCAGTTTCAATGTCATCCATCACTTCTTCTGTGACAGCCCCCCACTTTTTAAGCTCTCCTGTTCTGACACATGCCTGCAAGAAAGCATCTTTTCCACATTCGCTGGTGTGAATATGGTTGGGGCTCTGCTGGTGATCCTCACCTCCTACTCCTACATTCTCTTCTCCATCTTCCGTGTGCATGCAGGGGCAGGGAGGCGCAAAGCGTTCTCCACGTGTGCGTCTCACCTGACAGCCGTCATCCTCTTCTATTCCACCTCCATCTACACTTATCTGAGACCTACTTCCAGCTACTCTTTGAATCAGGACAAAGTGGCTTCCGTGTTCTACACAGTGGTGACCCCCATGTTGAATCCTCTGATCTACAGCCTCTGGAATAAGGAAGTAAAGAAGGCTTTATGGAATGTGATTACTAGGAAAATGGTCCCTCTATTTCTAGGATTGTTGCCTTAATATTCTTGACTAAACAGAGCATGTTTTGATGTTTTAAAATGTGGATCAAGTTTACTGTATTTCATTAGAATATTTTCTAATTAATAGTGTTTTATTATTACTCATGTACTTGTATCTAATTGGGTATAAACTAACTGATATAAAATGTGTATTAGACTGTTACAAAATTATAAACTTTCACCTGATTATTTTATATTTCTGTTGCATTATCAAAATCTGTGCTTATTCATAAAGTAATCATGGTTAGAGAATGAAGTTATTAAGTATTTAAAGACAAAAATGACAGTATCACATGAAACTAGCCAAGCAAAGAACTTAGAATTTTCAGATTATCTTTTCCAGTGCGTATGTTTTCACCATTTATGTTTTGTGATAGATTCTTATATAGCACATATGACATATTTTTAGTTTTGAATAGATTCCCATTTTATTTCATGGAATAATTTCCTGGGGATATGCTTAAATCAAAATTCAGGAATATCATTTTCATAGTAAACACATCAACTTTTATTTCTGTTATTTCTACAAACATATTCATTATAAAGAAATTATGAATTTATATAAAAGAATGCAATTTAGAAAACTGTTGTCTGATTAGAGTGCACCACTTACAATAGTTTTTCTTCTACTGTCCTCTTCCCTTCTCAAAAATTTCCTATTCTTTTCTCACTTTCTGTCTTCCATGTGATTTATACACTCAAAGCTACCTCACACACATTTAACTACTCCAGAATTTAATTAGCTCTACTGATAGATGTTGACATTGAATGGATGTAACATACATATTATGGAAGTCTATCAATTAAGAATAAGTAATCAAAATTAATCATAATACTAAAGCTAAGCAATAATATGAAGGTAGAATGGAAATTGGCTTATTAGAACTCTGGAGTAAAGTTAGTGGGGTTCAGGGTTTGCTAAAAAGATCAACTCACATATAATTTTTGAAGGAAATTCTCCATGTCCTTCCTTTGCTCTTTCTGCCAAAGTTGTGTCTGATAGAGGCTGCGATGCTCAAGTCATCTGGGGTGTGGCAGAACAGACCATGATCTGTCACAAAAGGTCATTCAGGTCAAGCGCCCATGACCCTCTCTGGTCTGAAGAACATCCATGGGGTAATTCGTCTTGTCTCTGCACCCCTGAGCTGTGTTCTCGGTCCATATTTTTTCTCTGTTCCTGGAAGCCCTGCAACAAGCTCATCAGGCTGGTCTCAGCAGATTCACTCCTTCACTAACTGACTCACCTGCATTCCGCTGCACCAGCCAGCTGCTCTTTGGTTGGTCTCTTTCTACTTTCTCTGTCGTAGGTATTTCTGGGATCAAGATAGTTCACTGATAAATACTAATATTCTTCTCCTTCCACTAAATGTTTTACTTTCTAGTAAAACTTAGGAATAGAAACATTGTGTTCAGGATGAAATATAGTTATTCTGAGATTTGGGTGTTTTGACATATTGTCTTTAGACCATGACAATGTTCTCTAACTCAGCCTTCTACATTTAATTAATCTTGTTTAATTAAGCTTGCAAATATTTAAAACTTTGGGAGGTTTTTTTTTTTTTTTTAAATTAATGAGTGTGCTCCTTATATCTAGAGAAGGAAATGGCAACCCACTCCAGTATTCTTG
This sequence comes from Muntiacus reevesi, assembly GCF_963930625.1. Taxonomy (NCBI): domain Eukaryota; kingdom Metazoa; phylum Chordata; class Mammalia; order Artiodactyla; family Cervidae; genus Muntiacus; species Muntiacus reevesi. Next base: position 7,099,883 of record NC_089257.1, on the reverse strand, counting down.
CCTAGAGAATTCCATGGACAGAGGAGCCTGCTGGGATGCTGTCCACAGGGTCAGAGTCGGACACGACTGAAGCGACCTAGCATGAATGCATGCATTGGAGAAGGAAATGGCAACCCACTCCAGTATTCTTGCCTGGAGAATCCCAGGGACGGGGGAGCCTGGTGGGCTACTGTCTATGGGGTCGCACAGAGTCAGACACGACTGAAGTGACTTAGCAGCAGCAGCAGCTCCTTATATACACTTAGACTAATTTTTAACCTGCAAATTTTATAAAATGTGTTTTTAAAATTATTGTATGTTCTTTCTTATTAGGGCTTCCCTCATAGCTCAGTTGGTAAAGAATCTGCCTGCAGTGCAGGAGACCTGGGTTCAGTCCCTGGGTCTGGCAGATCCGCTGGAGAAGGGAAAGGCAACCCACCCCAGTGTTCTTGCCTGGAGAACCCCATGGACAGAGGAGCCTGGGGGGCTACAGTCCACGGGGTCACAAGAGCCGGACACGACTGAGTGACCAAACCGCCACCGCTGCCTTTATGCCTGTGTGAGCCTGTTTGCTCTACTCCACACTGCTTCCTCTTTGTCTGATTTTCCAAGTCCTTTATCTCATTTGAAAGTTTAATGTTACCACCTTTTCCAAATATACAGTTATCAATACATGTTTTGCCCTATTCAACTGTTTATGAGTAATTTATTCACTGAAAGTAGTGAAGTTTGAAACCTACACCTTTGGCTTTGTTTTGCTCTACATTAGTGTTTAGGTCAGATAAATCAGGCTTATAATAGCTGCGAATGTCACAGTTTGGAAAAGATGGAAAAAAGTAAGTAAACAAGTTGGAAAGAATGATATAATCCATATTCAGAAACCACATGGATCCAAATAAATAACTAAAAAGGGGGATATTACTAAGAAACAGAGCCCTGAATTTAGGCAAAAAAAAAGTGCAGAAAGTGTTTGATATTAATATATAATGATGATTTTTTAAAATTTAATTTGTTAAACAGAAATTTCATAACAGAATTTTCATGGGTCTACTGAAAGCTGAAAACTATACATTTCATAAGCAATAATTAGGTAAAAGTTAGTACTGAGATTAAGTGAAGAAATAATCTTACTTCACTTCATACTGCTCAACTTAAATTAAACACTGTATTAATTCATAATCACATTTCAATGGACAGAGATGAAAACATATGATGTCAAAAAGGTAAAATGTAAATAGTTAGGGGTACAGAAGATATTCTAATATGAATTAATTGAAATGATGTGAGAATATTCAATCTAGAGATTAATGTACACATAACAATAACGAAAATATGTAGTTTTATTGCAAAGATATAGCTTTATTGGACATTATATAACTTTATAGCAACAATCTTAAGGCAAATAATTTTATTAAAACTATGTGGAATATATGATAAATAGAACTGTGACCAGAACCAGAACCAGAAAACAGAAATTTGGTCATTTTTTGCTAATGCGGGATACAATTTATATCTTTGGTGGGAAAATGCTGAAATTCTCTTTAAATGCTGTAATATTAGTCCTAAAATGGAAACATCGCATGTACCAGCCACCACCCTTAAGTCTCAAAATTGTCCCTGGGATATTTTAGTTATAGAATAAATATTATTCTCCTCAGATTTGTTACTAAAAAAAAAAGGTAATAATTATTGGCCATGGGATTTCAAAGTTTTGCAAACAAGAGATCAACCTGATGATGAGCATAGCAAAAATTCTGAACTAATAAATTGGATTCAAAACATTCAATCTCCTGAAATAGTCTCACCACTTAAAACTTGCAGTATAAAAAATAAATTTTTTAAATATAATTCATTAACTATGGTTGTGTTGTGTGTGTCAATCATTAACTCACTGGTAAAGGAAAACAGGAGAGATTAAAATACATAGATCTGCTACACATATGCATGATTCTACTTCATGTCCCTGATATCAGAGCTCAAGTTGTGTCCATTCAGTATGGAGGGGGAAATGGAATAAAATTCCCAAGTGTAAAAAGATTACAACTACAGAGGCAAAGACAGAAAGATTTCCTCTAGGTTCTTATTCACACAGTTGCAGGAAATGGCCTAGTTGAGCTGTTTGGTGTAACAGGCACTGTGGAACCAGTGACTTGGAGCCAGGTGAGTGCAGTTATGTGGTATATTATGACCATGTGGAATGAGGGGGCAAGGGTGAAGGATGTTCTTGGATCATTTATGCAGAGGGAGAGGAGAACAAAAACAGTGCCTCTGCACTAATTGGTTGAACTATGACATAGATAGGAAACTCCTATAATTCTAAGACCCGAGGGCTCTAAAGAAGGGATTCCAAGACAACATCCCAGGTTTAGGGGAAGCTCCCTGTGACGCTGTTGTTCAGTCGCTCACTCGTGTCCAAGTCTTTGTGACCCCATGGCCCACAGCACACCTCGCTTCCCTGTCCTTCACTCTCTCCCGGGGTTTCCTCAGACTCGTGTCTTCTCCAGTGTACAGCTCCACTCTTAACAATCATTCAGGGTCAGGTGGCTCTGATACTGGTCAGTTCCATAGCTTCTGGGATCATTCTGAATGTGTTCTTTCCTATTTCATTGCCAAGAACTGAGTCAAGCAAGTGGAACAAGAAACTGGAAAAGCATTTGGGTTTCTGTGGAAAAAGATAAATGAAGGAGAACTGCATTGTTAGTGGTGTTTCACTCTCTTTCATGGTGTATGATGCAATCATGAGAACCAAGAAGAGATAGTGAAGGGAATCAAGGAGAGAAATGACATGATTTTATCTACCTCGTAGAAAAAATACTGTCTTTGAAAGAGAAGAGATTGATGAAAGTTAAGTATGAAAAATAAAGTTGTATAAAGCATGTTTCAATATAAAAAGTATACAAAATATAAATTTTTAAAATTCCCATAAAAATAGGAGGAAATGAGTGAAATTAATTAATCTTTAGAAGAGACAGTAAGCATAATTTGATGACTGACTAATGTAGGTTAAATAGATGAAGAAATATAAATACATCATATTTTCTCTGGTGGTTGATTTTATGTATGATAAAATTGAGAATGAAAACAGAGGAACAACTTTGGAAAGAAACGGTATGTAGATGCTGTGACCATTTCTCACAATATACATACCTTATCAACCCTAGTTTCCCACATGGGTTATTGCAACCACAACTGTCTGCTTCCAACTTTGGTGCACTAAAGTGTATTGTGTTGCTCTGTCATAACATCTCTCAGACATTTTCCTCACTACTAGCAATGGAAGAGTACACATTATATATGATTTAGTTCAGTTCAGTCACTTAATCATGTCTGACTCCTTGCGATCCTATGGACTGCAGCATGACAGGCCTCCCTGTCCATCACCAACTCCCAGAGTTTACCCAAACTCATGTCCATTAAGTCGGTGATGCCATCCAACAATCTCATCCTCTGTTGTCCCCTTCTCCTCCTGCCCTCAATCTTTCCCAGCATCAGGGTCTTTTCAAATGAGTCTTCCCATCAGGTGGCCAAAATAATGGAGCTTCAGCTTCAACATCAGTCCTTCCAAAGAACACCCAGGACTGATCTCCTTTAGAATGGACTGGTGGGATCTCCCTGTAGTCCAAGGGACTTTCAAGAGTCTTCTCCAACACCACAGTTCAAAAGAATCAATTCTTCTGAGCTCACCTTTCTTTATAGTCCAACTCTCACATCCATACATAACCACTGGAAAAACCATAGCCTTGACTAGATAACTTTGTTGACAAAGTAATGTCTCTGCTTTTTAATATGCTGTCTAGTTTGGTCATAACTTTCCTTCCAAGGAGTAAATCTCTTAATTTCATGGTTGCAATCACCATCTGCAGTGATTTTCAAGCCCAGAAAAATAAAGTCAGCGACTGTTTCTCCTATTTGCCAATCTATTTGTCATGAAGTGATGGGACCAGATACCATGATCTTAGTTTTCTGAATGTTGAGCTTTAAGCCAACTTTTTCACTCTTTTCTTTCACTTTCATCAAGAGGTTTTTTAGTTCTTCTTCACTTTCTGCCATAAGGATGGTGTCATCTGCATATCTGAGGTTATTGATATTTCTCCCGGCAATCTTGATTCCAGCTTGTGCTTCATCCAGCCGAGCATTTCCTATGATGTACTCTGCATATAAGTTAAATAAGCAGGGTGACTATTTACAGCCTTGATGCACTCCTTTTCCAATTTGGAACTAGTCTCTTGTTTCATATCCAGTTCTAACTGTTGCCTCCTGACCTGCATACAGATTTCTCAAGAGGCAGGTCAGGTGTTCTGGTATTCGCATCTCTATCAGAATTTTCCAGACTTTATTGTGACCCACACAGTCAAAGGTTTTGGCATAGTCAATAAAGCAGAAATAGATGTTTTTCTGGAACTCTCTTGCTTTTTTGATGATCCAGCAGATGTTGGCAATTTGATCTCTGGTTCCTCTGCCTTTTCTAAATCCAGCTTGAACATCTGGAAGTTCATGGATCATGTATTGTTGAAGCCTTACTTGGAGAATTTTGAGCATTACTTTACTAGCGTGTGAAATGTGTGCAATTGTGCGGTAGTTTGAGCGTTCTTTGGCATTACTTTTCTTTGGGATTGGAATGAAAACTGACCTTTTCCAGTCTTGTGGCCACTGCTGAGTTTTCCAAATTTGCTGACATATTGAGTGCAGCACTTTCACAGCATCATCTTTCAGGATTTGAAAGATCTCAACTGGAATTCCATCACCTCCACTAGCTTTGTTTGTAGTGACACTTCCTAAGGCCCACTTGACTTCACATTCTAGGATGTCTGGCTCTAGGTGAGTGATCACACCATTGTGATTATCTGGGCCATGAAGATCTTTTTTGTATAGTTCTTCTGTGTATTCTTGCCACCTCTTCTAAATATCTTCTGCTTCTGTTAGGTCCATACCATTTCTGTCCTATATTGAGCCCATCTTTGCATGAAATGTTCCCTTGGTATCTCTGATTTTCTTGAAGAGATCTCTAGTCTTTCCCATTCTATTGTTTTCCTCTATTTCTTTGCATTGATCTCTGAGGAAGGCTTTCTTATCTCTCCTTGCTGCTGTTTGGAACTCTGCATTCAAATGGGTATATATTTCCTTTTCTATTTTGCTTTTGGTTTCTCTTCTTTTCACAGCTATTTGTAAGGCTTCCTCTGACAGCCACTTTTCTTTTTTGGATTTCTTTTTCCTGGGGTTGGTCTTGATCCCTGTCTCCTGTACAATGTCACGAGCCTCTGTCCATAGTTCCTCAGATACTCTACCAGATCTAGTCCCTTAAGTCTATTTCTCAGTTTCACTGTATAATCATAAGGGATTTGAATTAGGTCATACCTGCATGGTCTAGTGGTTTTCCCCACTATCTTCAATTTAAGTATGAATTTGGCAATAAGGAGTTCATGATCTGAGTCACAGTCACCTCCTGGTCTTGTTTTTGCTGACTGTATAGAGCTTCTCAATCTTTGGCTGCAAAGAATAAAATCAATCTGATTTTGGTGTTGACCATCTGGTGATGTCCATGTGTAGAGTCTTCTCTTGTATTGTTGGAAGAGGATGCTTGCTATGACCAGTGCATTCTCTTGACAAAACTGTATTAAGCTTTGCCCTGCTTCATTCAGTAATTTGCCTGTTACTACAGGTGTTTCTTGACTTCCTACTTTTGCATTCCAGTCCCTTATAATGAAAATGGTATCTTTTTTGGTATTAGTTCTAGAAGATCTTGTAGGTCTTCATAGAACTGTTCAACTAAAGCTTCTTCAGAATTACTGGTCGGGGCATAGACTTGGATAACTGTGATATTGAATGGTTTGCTTGGACATGAACAGAGATCTTTCTGTTATTTTTGAGACTGCATCCAAGTACTGCATTTCAGACTCTTTTGCTGACTATGATGGCTCCCTCCATCTAAGGGATTCTTGCCCACAGTAGTAGATATAATGGTCATCTGAGTTAAATTCACCCATTCAATCCATTTTATTTCACTGATTCCTAATGTCATCTCCTGTTTGACCACCTCCAATCTGCCTTGATTCATGGACTTAACATTCCAGGTTCCTATGCCATATGGCTCTTTATAGCATTGAACCTTGCTTCTATCACCAGTCACACCCACAGCTGGGTGTTGTGTTTGCTCTGGCTCTGTCTCTTCATTCTTTCTGGAGTTGTTTCTCCACTAATCTCCAGTAACATATTGAACACCTACCATTCTGGGGAGTTCATCTTTCAGTGTGCTCTCTTTTTGCCTATTCTTACTGTTCATTGGGTTCTCCAGACAAGAATACTAAAGTGGTTTGCCATTCCCTTCTCCAGTGGACCACATTTTGTCAGAACTCTCCACCATGATCTGTCCATCTTGAATGGACGTACAACACATAGCTCATAGCTTCATTGAGTTAAACAAGGCTATGGTCCATCATTGAGTTACAGTTAATCTAACTGAGATGATTAGGTTTTACTGAATGATTCAATAAATAAAGGCTGAATGCATGAATTATTTCACATAGTTTAGCAAAGATTCATAGTGCAAAAAAGTAACACTACAATCTCTCATATGTATGTAACTTTCAACTAAAGATAAATTCTATATATGGTGTGAAGAGAGGACCTTAACTCATAACAGACTAGATGACGGGTGAATTCTAGATAGTTTCCAAATTCCATTCTGTGTGGTTAAAGAATCGTATTTTAATACTTTTAAATTTTGGATGCACTGATTGCATAAATAGATACTGCCCAAGTTAAGACTGTGAGTATCTTAAACAGCTTTCCTAGGAGGACAATTACCCTACTCTCCAAAGACGTAGAGTACATGGAGACACATAAGGGGGCGTGGGTAAGTAGCTAGTGCTCCCCAGACCATATTCCATAGAGAGTGAAACTGTTGCAGCACTAATTGACTTGGAGGAGGCTGTGTTTATTTCTTAAGTTGTCTCAATAAACAGCTTATTGTGGTTAAAAATGGAGTTTGTCATGAAGAGATGTCTCCATGGTAAAAACAGACCATTTCTATTTAAGTGCACTAATTGATTTAAGGTATAAGGTTCAAGGGAAAATAGTAAGGATTGAATTAGTTTCTTGAATAATTCAAACCAGACATGTATATTATATAAGGCAATGTTCATTATAAAAGAGAAAGGCATAGTGACTTCTTCACAACATTAAAAAAAAAAGGTAAGCAGCAAGTATTTTCACCAGCTTATTTTATAGCAGTGTATTCTTTATAATTAAAGAATGAAAAAAAGAATAAAAAACTTCCTTTCAGTCAAATTCATTAATGAGATAAACCTCCTGAACTTGAAATATGCAGGCTGTAACCACAAGAAATCAGACTCTCGTTTTTATGACTGTGAGTGAGATGCTGCATTTCGCACTTGCTTTTTGGTAATTATCCAGACATAGGTATTTTAAATAGATACTATATGACCTTCACATGTCTATAATGCATTTTGCATATTCACAATATCTATGTAGTTTCATAAGTATACATGCATACTCATATATATATCTGGAGGTAGAAACATATGCAATAGCTGACTTTGCATTTGTCTGTTGTCAGATCTGTGGCTGTTATGATCAAATTTCTTTACCCATTTTTTCTCTTTTTCTCATTTAATTACTGCTAAAGACTTCAGAATTATCTAATTACCTTTCAAGGTCTAACATGTAAAATATAAGTAGAAGCATTTTTCAGAAGAAAGGGCCCTCCGTTACCTAGAGCAACTCTTACCCTGAAAATAGGCTACACAACATATTTTTTGTTTTTGTTGTCTGTTTTACTGTTACTCACAAACCCATAATCCTTAATGTGAGCCAAAAGAAAGAGTCTAAGATTATTTTTTATTTTTACATTGTGGTATTTTAGGATGCTGGATTTGATGTATTAACAAAAATACAACAAAAAAAAAATGGGTAGCTATCATGTGAATTGATTTGAAATCATTGAATTATTTTGTCTGGTTTTGCTGCTGGACAGGGTGCATCCGAGTGACATTAAACATTTATTTATTTTACTGTACAACATTGTATTGGTTTTGCCATACATTGACTTGAATCCTCCATGGGTGTACACGTGTTCCCCATCCTGAACACCCCTCCCTCCTCCCTCCCCATCCCATCCCTCTAGGTCATCCCAGTGCACCAGCCCCGAGCACCCTGTATCATTCATCGAACCTGGACTGGCGATTCTTTTCACGTATGATAATTTACATGTTTCAATGCCATTCTCCCATATCATCCTTCCCTCGCCCTCTCCCACAGAATCCAAAAGACTGTTAAATACATCTGTGTCTCTTTTGCTGTCTTGCAGACAGGGTTATCGTTACCATCTTTTTAAATTCCATATATATGCATGAGTATCCTGTATTGGTGTTTCACTTTCTGGCTTACTTCAGTCCATATAATGGGCTCCAGTTTCATTCACCTTATTAGAACTGATTCAAATTAATTCTTTTTAATGGCTGAGTAATATTCCATGGTGTATATGTACCACAGCTTCCTTATCCACTCATCTGCTGATGGGCATCTAGGTTGCTTCCATGTTCTGGCTATTATAAACAGCACTGCGATGAACATTGGGGTGCACGTGTCTCTTTCAATTCTGGTTTCCTCTGTGTGTATGCCCACCAGTGGGATTGCTGGGTCATATGGCAGTTCTATTTTCAGATATTTAAGGAATCTCCACACTGCTCTCCATAGTGGCTGTACTAGTTTGCATTCCCACCAACAGTGTAAGAGGGTTCCCTTTTCTCCTCACCCTTTCCAGTATTTATTTCTTGTAGGCTTTTGGATAGCAGCCATTCTGACTGGTGTGTGATGGTACCTCATTGTGGTTTTGATTTGCATTTCTCTGATAATGAGTGATGTTGAGCATCTTTTCATGTATTTATTAGTTATCTGTATGTCTTCTTTGGAGAAATGTTTGTTTAGTTCTTTGGTCCAATTTTTGGTTGGGTCTTTTATTCACAGATGGAATCCAGAGGGTAAAATCCACCAGAGTGGGAACAGACTACATTGGTGGAGTTCATCTTGCTTGGCTTCTCTGATATTTCTGACCTTCAAGGATTTCTTTCTGGGATGCTTTTAATCATGTATAGGGTTATTCTGATGGGAAATAGTCCCATTATTATAATAACCAAGATGGATCCTTCCCTCCAGACTCCCATGTATTTTTTTCCTAGGGAATTTTTCTTCCTTAGAAATATGCTATGTATCAGTCACTGTCCCCAGGTTATTAACAGATCTCAGTAGAGAATCTAGAAATATTTCCATTCTAGCCTGTGCTTCTCAGATGTATTTCCTTCTGGTGTTTGGGGTCACTGAGTGCCTTCTGACTTCCATGGCTTGTGACAGGTGTGTCGTCATTTGTAACCCACTGCTGCATTCTCTCCTCATGAACAGTAGGCTGTGTGTCCAGCTGGCTGCTGGCAGTTGGGTCAGTGGAATTACTGCATGCATAGGATTTACTTACCAGATCTCTCTAACCTTCTGTGGCTCTAACCAGTTGAATCACTTCTTCTGTGATGTATATCCAGTGTTTAACCTTGCCTGTGGGGACACTTTTATGATTGAGATATTAGTTTATGTGATTGCTGTTCTAGTTGTCACTATTCCTTTTATGTTGATTCTTGGATTTTATATGAGAATAGTTGAGACCATCTTGAAGCTGTCTTCAGCACTGGGCAAGCCAAGGCATTCTCCACCTGCTCTTCCCATCTCATGGTTGTGGCTTTATTCTTTGGATCAGGACTCATTACATGTTTAAGACCAAAGTCCAGTCATTTGATCGGAAGGGACAAATTTCTCTCTCTTTTTTACACCACTGCCACACCAATGTTTAACCCTATACTATATTGTCTGAGAAACAAAGATGGTACGGTGGCTTTGAGAAAATTCCTACTAAAATTGGACTGTGATTTAAAAATATTAATTCATAAAATTTGTTTCTTATTCATTACAGTCTCCACTCAATTTCTGTTATTTTCCCATTAGCTGTGACTTCATATTATAGGTAAATGATCTGTTATTTTTATATCACATAAACTCTGATGTCATGTTAAATAAAAAAAAAATAATCTCAACCTCTATTCAGGGTATTGCAATGTTTGATATAACACATAGCATTCATTAATGGGTCTTGTGAACTGTTGTTGCTTTTTAATTTTGCAGAACATTGCCTATGTTTTCTCTTTCCAATGAGATTATTCAACTTTCTTTCTCTAGTCCCAATGTATAGCCTGAAAACTAATAGCCATCAAATTAGCTTTATCAGATGAAAAGACTAAAAGCATGGTGTAGCAGGCCTGCTATTGATAGTTCCACTAAAAGATGAGTGTTTGAGAAAAAATTATATTTGAGGCATCATATTCAAGACGCAAAATGTTAACTTATTGGCAGTTGTACCTCTGCTGACTGTAGAGAACAATGGGAAGAAGCAGAGATCATTTGTTGCATTCAATTTGAGAAAGGCTTTCCAAATTTTCCATATATGCTGGTAGGGCATCTTCAGATACTGGTTTCTGGACTTAGTTTTCATGTCAGAACATACTACCTGCATGAGAAGAATATAGTATTTAGAAGAACCATTATTCTGATTGATAAAGGGTGGCAAAGAGAGATTTTCCAGCCATGACTGACTCGCCGACTTCCTGGATACAAGATCACTCCTGCAGAGATTTCCTTCAACATAGCATGCAAAGAAAGCCTTCCCAAATTTGATTCTCTGGTTTTGAACACTTATTCAGGCTCAAAAATCTTATTTTTAACTGGGTGATTTGCTCTGAATATGCCTTTTAACATTCTGTCTATTACTATTTGCTTTGAGACATCCTTATTTTCCTCACTGAGATGGTGATTGAAGCCATGAAATTAAAAGATGCTTGCTCCTTGGAAAGAAAGCTATGGCAAACCTAGACAAAGTATTAAAAAGCAAAGACATCACTCTGCTGATAAAGGTCCATATAGTCAAAGTTATGGTTTTTCCAGTAATCATGTATGGATGGGAGAGTTGGACCATAAAGAAGGCTAGGTGCTGAAGAACTGATGCCTTTTAATTGGGGTACTCAAGAAGACTCTTGGCAGTCCTTTGGCATGCAAAGAGAGCAAACCAGTTAATTCTCAAGGAAGTGAATACTGAATATTCATTGAAAGAACTGATGATGAAGCTGAAGCCACAATACTTTGGCCACCTGATGGGAAGAGACAACTCATTGGAAAAGACCCTGATGCTGGGAGTGATTGAGTTTAGGAGGAGAAGGGGGCAAGAGAGGATGAGATGGTTGGGTGGCATCACGGACTCAACGGACTTGAGTTTAAACAAACTCTGGGAAATGGTAAAGGATGGGGAAGCCCGGCATGCTGCAGTTCATGAGTCGCAGAGTCAGACACAGCTGAGTGACTGAACAGCAGCATAGGATATTAAATAGAGCTCCTTGTGTGTATATATACGCATGCACTTACGGGCACACACTCACACACACACTATGACCTTGCTGGTCATCTATTTTGTAAATAACAGTTTGTATCTGCTAATCCTAAGCTCCAAATTTGTCCCCCCCTACCCTTTTTTTCCTTTGGTAACTATATATTCGTTTCCTATGTTTGTGAGTCTCTTTGTTTGGTAAATAAGTTCATTTGTATCAGTTTTTAGATTCCACATATAAATGATATCATACCATATTTGGATATTTGCCTTTCTCTTTCTGACTTGCTTCATTTATGAACATAAGGGAGCATATATCTTTTAAATTATAGTTTTATTCAGATAGATACCCAGGATTGTGATCGCTAGATCATTTGGTAATTCTATTTTTTATTTTTAAGGAACTTCAATAAGTTTTCCAAAGTGGCTGCACCAGTTTGCATTCCTACCGACAATGTACTAGGATTCCCTATTCTCCATCAGCTCTCTAGCATCTATTATTTGTAGATTTTTTTGTTTGTTTTTTAATGGTGGCTATTTTGACTGATGTGAGGTGACACCTCATTGTAGTTTTGATTTACCTTTCACTAACAACTCTTGCTGTTGAGCATCTTTTCACGTGCCTGTTGGGCATCCGTATGTTTTCTTTGTAGAAATGTCAAAATGGTGATTATTTGAAATGGACTTTTTTTACTGCGTGGGGAATAGAGAAGTGATTTTCAAGTGTTGATGCACAGATTTTTTAAATTTATTTATTTTAATTGGAGGCTAATTACTTTCATAGATTTTAGAGTTGCAGAATATATAGAATGTTCCTGAGGAGAAAAAATTGCATTGATTTAAACTCACATACCTGTTCAGACCATGGGAGAGACTTCAGCTAGAATAGCTGGGTACTTTGCATTTTGGATGTAGGCTAGAAGAGAAAGTATAGAATATATATATTGCATTTGCAGAAACTGAAGTGAAATATGTGTATTTAGCGCAATAATTTGAGAATCCTTCAACCCAGATGTATTTTAACATGGAGAATTGTTTAATAAATTCCAATGCTTGTTCTTAGAGAAGGAAATGGCAACCCACTCCAGTATTCTTGCTTGCGAAAATCCCATGCACAGAGGAGCCTGTTGGGCTGCAGTCCATGGGGTCACAAAGAGTCAGACATGACTGAGCGACTAAGAACAATGCTTATTCACTTTCTCACTAATTTTCTTCTTGCTTCACTTTTTCTATATATTATGCTCTGTTATCCTAGATTTTTTTTTCATGTGTGACTAATTTTATTAGGCCTACTACTAACTGTAACCTTTTGAGAGGAAAATATTTAGAGTGAATTCAAGTTTAAGCATAAAATTTCTGTAATAAATGGCCAGAAAAAATTATACGTTGCTCACTGAGTTCATCCTGTTGGGTTTGGCAGATTCATTGGAGTTACAGATTACCCTATTTTGCCTTTTTTCTGTGATTTATACACTTACAGTTGTGGGGAATGTTGGAATGATTCTCTTAATCAGAGCTGATTCCCGACTTCACACACCCATGTATTTCTTCCTGGCTAACCTGTCCTTTGTGGATGTTTGTTATTCATCCACCATCACTCCAAAGATGCTAGTAGATTTTTTATCAGAGAAGAAAACCATCTCCTTTGCTGGCTGCTTCCTGCAGATGTACTTCTTTATAGCCTTGGCCACAACCGAATGCATCCTTTTTGGGTTAATGGCGTATGACCGCTATGTGGCCATATGCAACCCTCTCCTTTACTCCTTGATCATGTCCAGGACTGTCTGGCTGAAAATGGCCACAGGGGCTTTTGCAGCGGGCCTGGTGAACTCCATGGTTCTCACAAGTTGTATAAGCAGCTTTCCTTTCTGCAGTTCTAACGTCATTCATCACTTCTTCTGTGACAGCCCCCCACTTTTTAAGCTCTCATGTTCTGACACACGCCTGTATGAAAGTATCTTGTCCATTTTCGCTGGTGTGAGTATCGTTGGAAGTCTGCTGGTGACCCTCACCTCCTACTGCTGCATTCTCTTCTCCATCTTCCGTGTGCATGCAGGGGCGGGGAGGCGCAAAGCGTTCTCCACGTGTGCGTCTCACCTGACAGCCGTCATCCTCTTCTATTCCACCTCCATCTACACTTATCTGAGACCTACTTCCAGCTACTCTCTGAATCAGGACAAAGTGGCTTCCGTGTTCTACACAGTGGTGATCCCCATGTTGAATCCTCTGATCTACAGTCTCCGGAACAGCGAAGTGAAGAAGGCTTTATGGAATGTAATTAATAGGAAGAGGATTCCTTCATTGCTGTGATTGATTAATTTTCTGAACTAATTAGAGTATATAGTTTAACTTTCAGAAACTGGATCAAGCTTATCTTCATTACAACCTAATCTGTATAACCATGTTCTTGTAATGGTCATGGACACAAGTCCTGTTAGATATAACTTATCAATTTAGGTAAGATCATGAAACTTTTTTTCTAATCAATGTATGCTTTCCTATAGGTTTCTAAAATGCGATTTATTCATAAAGCTGTCTTGGTTATAGAAATAAAGGGTAAAGTATATGGAGATAGCTTTTGTAATGTCACATGAATCTAGTTGTGTATTATATTTGTAATTGTCAGCTTTTTTACTGTATTTTTTCAACATTTATGATTTGTAAAGGGTTGTATGTATCACATGTGCAAAAATGCTTTCAAAGTAGATTTCCACTTTATTGAATTAGGGCTATAATGCTTAAATTTTAAACTAGTAATATCATTTAACTGCTATAGTAAACATGTGGACTTTCATTTCCTTTATCCCCCAAAACATATACTTATTCATTAAAGAATATATAGGAATTTGTTTAAATGTATTTTGTTTAGAAAACTGCTGTCTGGTTAGAAGGCACCAATTGCAACAGCTTTTCTTCTCTTTCCATCTTTTCTTCTCAAAAATTTCCTGTTCTCTCACATTTTCTCTCCCAGGCTGATCCACATATTATACACAAAGCCACATGCACACGCAGTCAGCTATAGCAGAGTTTAATCAATGTATAGTTCAAAGTAGGTAGATCGATCTTTGAAAGATAAAACAGACCCATATCCTTTAAAAGAGTCTCATGGATGTCCTGATAATGGAAGTGTTCTCCCAGTCATCAATTACATCCATTAAAGTTAATCCGTATATTATATTAAAGGTAAGCAATAATATATAGGTGGAATGGAGGGGCATAGTAGAATTCTAGGGGAAACTGAGTGGGATTCAGGGCTTGCTAAGATGCTAACCACACTGAGAGCTTTTGGAGGGATATTCCCCGTGGCTCTTTCCTTGCTGCTGAAATTGCTCCTGATAGAAGCTGCAATATTCAAGTCGTCTGGGATATAACAAAGCAGATCTCATGACCTGTCACACCATCCAGTGCCCTCTGCTGTTCACATATTCCAGCTGGGTCTGATGAATATTCATGTAGGCATGTAGTTAGAAGTTAGTGTCTCCTTCTAATTATTTCACTTAAAAACAGAGCCTCCATTTGGCTCAGTTGGTAAAGAATTTTCCTGCAATGCAGGAGAACCTGGGTTCGATCCCTGGGTTGGGAAGATACCTGGAGAAGGAAATGGCAACCTATTTCAGTGTTCTTGCCTGGAGAATTCCATGGACAAACGAGTTCAGCAGGCTACAGGCCAAGAAGTCCCAAAGAGTCAGACACAATTGAGTGACTAACACACTCACTTTCAACAAAGGAGGCAAGGATATACAATGGAAAAAAGACAATCTCTTTAACAAGTGGTGCTGGGAAAACTGGTTAACCACTTGTAAAAGAATGAAACTAGAACACTTCCTAACACCATACACAAAAATAAACTCAAAATGGATTAAAGATCTAAATGTAAGACCAGAAACTATAAAACTCCTAGAGGAGAACATAGGCAAAACACTCTCCGACATAAATCACAGCAAGATCTTCTATGACCCACCTCCCAGAATATTGGAAATAAAAGCAAAAATAAACAAATGGGACTTAATGAAAATTAAAAGCTTTTGCACAACAAAGGAAACTATAAGTAAGGTGAAAAGACAGCCCTCAGATTGGGAGAAAATAATAACAAATGAGGAAACAGACAAAGGATTAATCTCAAAAATATACAAGCAACTCCTGAAGCTCAATTCCAGAAAAATAAACGACCCAATCAAAAAATGGGCCAAAGAACTAAACAGACATTTCTCCAAAGAAGACATACAGATGGCTAACAAACACATGAAAAGATGCTCAACATCACTCATCATCAGAGAAATGCAAATCAAAACCACAATGAGGTACCATTACACGCCAGTCAGGATGGCTGCTATCCAAAAGTCTACAAGCAATAAATGCTGGAGAGGGTGTGGAGAAAAGGGAACCCTCTTACACTGTTGGTGGGAATGCAAACTAGTACAGCCACTATGGAAAACAGTGTGGAGATTTCTTAAAAAACTGGAAATAGAACTGCCATATGACCCAGCAATACCACTTCTGGGCATACACACTGAGGAATCCAGATCTGAAAGAGACACGTGCACCCCAATGTTCATCGCAGCACTGTTTATAATAGCCAGGACATGGAAGCAACCTAGATGCCCATCAGCAGATGAATGGATAAGGAAGCTGTGGTACATATACACCATGGAATATTACTCAGCCGTTAAAAAGAATTCATTTGAATCAGTTCTAATGAGATGGATGAAACTGGAGCCCATTATACAGAGTGAAGTAAGTCAGAAAGATAAAGAACATTACAGTATACTAACACATATATACGGAATTTAGATAGATGGTGGCGATAACCCTATATGCAAAACAGAAAAAGAGACACAGAAATACAGAACAGACTTTTGAACTCTGGGGGAGAACGTGAGGGTGGGATGTTTTGAAAGAACAGCATGTATATTATCTATGGTGAAACGGACCACCAGCCCAGGTGGGATACATGAGTCAGGTGCTCGGGCCTGGTGCACTGGGAGGACCCTGAGGAGTCGGGTGGGGAGGGAGGTGGGAGGGGGGATCGGGATGGGGAATACATGTAACTATATGGCTGATTCATGTCAATGTATGACAAAACCCACTGAAATGTTGTAAAGTGATTGGCCTCCAACTAATAAAATAATATTAAAAAAAAAAAAAAAAAAAAAAAAAAAAAAAAAAAAAGAACAGAGCTAGACTGAAGGTTAACTCCAGCCAGACAAGTGTAGGGGTACGCACACACACACAAAAAGGGAAGGATCATAATTTGGTAGAGGATTATGTAACCATTGGAATCAGCTAAAACTTCAAAGAAAGAGAAACTTAAATAGATCTTTTTTTAATTTGGCAAATAGCTTTGAAATAACAGAGCAATCAGAAAGTTCCATATAGTGTTTAATCACATCTACTTGCACGTGATCATATTTAAATACTTCTGAGACTGCAGTTGTTGCCTTTAGAGGGTTCATGACACAATCAAAACCTATAATCCAGTCCCCATGGTTACCCAACCCTCTTTAAGGAAAGCAAAATAAAAGGGTAGCAATATGCATATACTCAGAATGTGTCTCAAATTTTTACAAAGTGTTAATCCAAAATTTCACTGCTTTACATTTCATTTAAAACATGAAAATTGCATTCTTTATTTTTTTTGTGTGCCTCATCTATGTTATTAAGGGTTCTAGTAAAAACAGAAATAATAGACTACACAAGTTAGTACTGAGAAAAATGCTGTCAAGTACTTGGTGCAGTCTCTGTCATCCCCCGCCATAAAGAGGTAGAGTGTGTGCTTCCACACGGCATTCATTTGATAGTGTGCTTTGAGAGATGAACAGTTATTTGTATACCTTAATACACTGCAGTTCATCATTAAGAATATGATAGATGTCAAAATATCAGTTATCAAACTGGGCTATTATTCTTCCTGCCCGGAGAACACACAAGTGGTTTCCAAGTGACCATGCATAAATTTTGGATTTGAAGAATATAGAGAGCAGACTTGAGGAGAATAAAAATAATAAGTTCAGTTAAATTCAAATACCTGCTCCAAGAATGGGAAAAACTTCAACAAGAATGGTTCTGTACTTTGCATTTGGATATGGACTAGAGGGGAAAAAATAGATCATAGATGCTGCATTCGCAAAAGAACCTTAGGTGATGGATGTGTATTTAGAGGAGTCATTTGTGAATCCCTCAGTCCAGAATTAATAGAGCCAATTACTTAATAAAATCCAATGCTAATCCGTTTACTAATTCTCCTCTGACTCTGTTTACCATTCTCTGTTGTCCTAAGTTTATTTTCCATATATATTTTACTTTATCATTATTTCTATTTCTGGTAAATTGTGCAACTGGAAATATGCATGCCCAGTTTAAGTTTAAGCATACTGTATCTGTAATCAATGGGCAGAGAAAATTATACTTCATTCACAGAGTTCATCTTGTTAGGATTAGCAGATACACTGGAGCTACAGGTTATCCCCTTTTGCCTTTTCCTGGTGATTTACATGCTTACAGTTGTGGGAAATGTTGGGATGATCCTCTTAATCAGGACTGATTCCAGACTTCACACACCATGCATTTCTTCCTGGTTAACCTGTCCTCTGAAGATGTTTGTTATTCCTCCACCATCACTCCAAAGATGCTGGTAGATTTATTATCTGGGAAGAAGACAATCTCTTTTGTTGGCTGCTTTTTGCAGATGTCCTTCTTTATAGCCTTTGCCACACGGAATGCATCCTTTTTGGGTTAATGGCTATGACCGCTATGTGCCATAAGCAACCCTCTCCTTTACTCCTTGATCATGTCCAGGATGGTCTGCGTAGAAATGGTCGCAGGGGCTTTTACAATAGGCCTGGTGAACTCCATGGTAAACACCAGCTATGTAAGCAGCTTACCTTTCTGCAGTTCCAACGCCATCCACCACTTCTTCTGTGACAGCCCCCCACTTTTTAAGCTCTCCTTTCTGACACACGCCTGCATGAAAGCATCTTTTCCACGTTTCCTGGTGTGAATATGGTCGGAACTTTGCTGGTGACCCTCACCTCCTACTCCTACATTCTCTCTCATAAAGTTGTCATCGGCCTCAACCAGCTGTGGTCCATGTTGTTTATCTCGGTCGATAGATATTCATGTAGGCCTGAGGTTAGTACTTATTTTCTCCTTCTGATTAATTTAACTCAAGAACAAATGTGGAATAAAAGTTAAAATTACTCTTCTAAGGGGAGGGATACACACAAACTTCACACAGGGAAGGCCAGTAGTGTGCATGTAGGTTATATGCCTATTTGGACTAAACTGCTAACACTACAAAGACAGAAGCAGTTAAATAACCATTTTTAAAATAAAGCAAAAACTTAAAAAAGACAGAAATCAGGAACCATGTTATAATGAAGATCGCACTAGTGTTTGATTCCATCTCTCTGGGTGTGATCACATTTTAATTACTTTTGAGACTGTAGTTTCTGCCTTTAGAGGATTGATTTCACAATCAAAATCTATAAGCCAGTCCCCAGGTGTACCCAACCCTTTTTAAGGAAAACAAAATAAAGAGGCAGCAATGTGTATATACTTAGAAGTTGTCTCAAATTTTTACAAAGAGCTAATTCAAATTTTCACTGATTTTCATTTCATTTAAAACATGAAAACTGTCTTCTTTTAATTTTTGTGCCTGAACTGATTTATTAGAGATTTTGACAAAAAAGAAAATACTTGACGAAGTAAGTTAGTACTGGGAAGAATGCACTAAGAACTTGGTGCTGTCCTTCACTGCCATGGACAGGAACAGTGCCTGTTACGATATGTCATTCATTTGACAGTGTGGTTTGTGATGAGAATGGTTGTTGCTTTACCACAAAATCATCCTTAACAATATGCTGTGCTGTGCTTAGTCACCCAGTCGTGTCTGACTCTTTGCGACCCCATGGACTGTAGCCCACCAGGCTCCTCTCTCCATGGAATCCTCCAGGCAAGCATACTGGAGCGGGTTGCCTTGCCCTCCTCCTCTTAACAATATAATGCATGCCCAAATTTTGGTTATTTGAAATGGGCTTCTTTTGCTGCTTGGAGAACACAAAAGCGATTTCCAGGTGGTGATGCATGAATCAATGGGTTGAAGAACATGCAGAGCGATCTTGAGGAGAAGAAAAAATATATATTTGAGTTAAAGTTAAGTGTCTGTTCAGAAGATATGGGAGAGACTTCAGCAAGGACATATCTATAATCTATACTTTGTATGTGGGCTAGAAGAGAAAGAATACAACATAGATACTGGATTTGCAAACAAAAAAATTAATCTGAAATGAAATATGTGGACTTGACCAGTCAGTTTTTAATCCCTCAACCCGAATGTGATACAATTGCTTAATAAATTCCAACGGGCATTCATTTTTTCTACTAACTTAACCATTATGTTAGTTTCAGTATTCACTATGCTCTATGATCCTAGGGGTTAGGTTTTCTACATGCCAACCACTGAAACTCATTTGTATTTGTACTATTTCCTGTAAACTTTGGGCCTAATGTAAATTTAAGCATACTATACCTGTGACAAATGGCCAGAAAAAATTATACTCTGCTGACTGAGTTCATCCTCTTGGGATTAGCAGACACACGGGAGCAGCAGGTTGTCCTCTTTTATTTTTTTTATGTTATTTACACAGTGACAGTTGTGGGGAATGTTGGAATGATCTTCTTAATCAGAACTGACTCCCGACTTCACACACCCATGTACTTCTTCCTGGCTAACCTGTCCTTTGTGGATGTTTGTTATTCATCCACCATCACTCCAAAGATGCTGGTAGATCTATTATCAGAGAAGAAGTCCATCTCCTTTGCCGGCTGCTTCCTTCAGATGTACTTCTTTATAGCCTTTGCCACAACCGAATGCATCCTTTTTGGGTTAATGGCCTGTGACCGCTATGTGGCCATATGCAACCCTCTCCTTTACTCCTTGATCATGTCCAGGACGGTCTGCCTGAAAATGGCCACAGGGGCTTTTGCAGCAGGCCTGGTGAACTCCATGGTTCACACAGGTTATGTGAGCAGCTTGCCATTCTGCAGTTCCAATGTCATCCATCACTTCTTCTGTGACACTCCTCCAATTTTTAAGCTCTCCTGTTCTGACACACACATGTATGAAAGTGTCGTGTCTACTTTTGCTGGTGTGAGTATCATTGGAAGTCTACTGGTGACCCTCACCTCCTACTGCTGCATTCTCTTCTCCATCTTCCGTGTGCATGCAGGGGCGGGGAGGCGCAAAGCGTTCTCCACGTGTGCGTCTCACCTGACAGCCGTCATCCTCTTCTATTCCACCTCCATCTACACTTATCTGAGACCTACTTCCAGCTACTCTTTGAATCAGGACAAAGTGGCTTCTGTGTTCTACACAGTGGTGATCCCCATGTTGAATCCTCTGATCTACAGCCTCCGGAATAAGGAAGTGAAGAAGGCTTTATGGAATGTAATTACTAGGAAGAGGATTCCTTCATTTCTGGAGTTGTTTGGTAAATTTTCTGCATTAAATAGAGTACACTGAAATTTGAGAAGCTTGATGTAAGTTAGTTTCTCATTAGAGTATTGTCTAATTAATTAAGTCCATTCATATTCACATACATGTATCCAATTAGATATAAGCAAATTTACTGAAGTTATATATAAAACTATGGAAGTGTCATCTAATTATTTTATATTTCTTTTGGTTTCTCAGAAATAGGGAAAACTTTAAAAGAAATTTGGGTTATGAAAATAAGCAATTCATTGTTTAGAGTCAGAAGTGACAATATCACATGAAACTAGCCATGTAGAGTATTTGCAGTTGTCAATTTATTTTTTCCTGATGCATATTTTTTCATGATTTATAGTTTGTAATGAGTGTTACATACAACATATATCAAACTTTTTAAACTTTAAAATAGATTCCAGTTTTATTTATGGGATTATTTCCTGCAGAGGTGCGTAAGTCTAAATTCAGGAATATCGTTTTAATAGCAACAGTAAACATGCCAATTATCATTTTCTTTATCCCTGGAAAAACACACATATCTGGTAAAGAAAAAAATATGAATTAGTATAAAAGAGTGCTGTTTACAAAACTGCTGTCTGATTTGAATGCACACATTTATGGTAGTTTTTCTTCTATTCTTTGTTTTCTTCTTACAAGTTCCCTAACCTCCTCTCACTTACTCTGTTCCAGATGCTATTACTACAGAAACACAAAGACACATGCACACACACTCAGCTAATCACGTTTCAAAGAACATAAACAGTATAATGTCAAGAAGGTAAAATGCAAAGGGCTAAGTGTGGAAGAATAAAAACGCCAATATAAAGTAGCTGATTTGATGTGAAAATATGTAAGCTGTATTGGTTAATGTGCACATAACTTTGCTACCAATACGTAGTAGCAGTGGAGAGGTTAGGTGCTTAGTTGCATCCAATTCCTTGACACCCCACACTCTAGCCCACCAGGCTCCGCTATCCGAGGGATTCTTCAAGCAAGAATACTGGAATAGGTTGCAAATATATAACTTATTGCAATTAGATAGCTTTATTGCCAATCTGTAGCCTTATAGAAATAATTTTAAAACAAATAGCTTTATTGAAACTATATGGGATGTATGTCAAATGGAAAGTGCAACACTAGAAAACAGAAATGCGGTCATTTTTTGCTAAACTGAGATATAATTTACTGCCTTGGGTTGGAAATTGATGTGTATTTATATTAGTGTTCTCTTTAAACTTTGTAATACTAGCCCTTCTGTAGACACACTGCTATGTCAAAAACTAAATTTGTGACTTGGGCTCAAAGCATTAAATCTCCTGAAATTGTATTATCATGCTTCCCTTTGTTATAAAACAAATAAGATGAAAAAGATAATTTATAGTCATGGTTGCTTTGTGTGTGTCAGTCGTTAACTCATGGGTGAAGGAAAACAAAGATGAAAAATGCAAACATACTTTTTATACATCTGTTTGATTGTCCTCTATCTCCCTGATGTCTGACTTTAAACTTTCTCCAGTCAATACTAAGGAAGATATGGAAAACAACAACAAAAAAACAGACAAAGAGAGATAAATACTTTCTCTAGGTTCTTATTTGAACAGGTGCAATAAATAGTCTGGTTGAACCATCTTTGTATACCAGGCACTGTGGACTCAATCACCTGTGGCCAGGTGAGTGCATTCACATGTTAGTGCAATGGCTATGTGGAATGTGGGAGATGAGTGTGAAGACTGCTCTTAGATAACTTGTGCAGAGGGAGAGCAGGAGAAAAGCAGTGCATCTGTGCTAACTTGGTTAAACTCTGATAAAGTAGGAAACCCCTGCATTTCTAAGATCTGAGTGCTCCAAAGCAGAATATTTGCAAAGACTTGGATGCTGCTGAGTGACAAACACATACCCATCCCAATTCAGGGGAAGCTTCACTGAAAACAGTCATTCAGGGGCAGATGCCTTGATATTTCCCACTGGGGACTTCCTTGGCTTCTGGCGTCATTTGTGGGTTTGCAGCCAAAATAGGGAGAAGGGAAATTCTAGGAGATGTCCTCTTGTTACCGAGCCCAAGTTCGCTCTGCCCTCCACACAACAGGCCAATGAATGAATCTGAGAGACAGGTGTTGAGGCAAGGAAAATGACTTTCTTCAGAAAGCAGCTGACCCTGAATAGTCACTGGAAGGACTGATGCTGAAGCTGAAGCTCCGATACTCAGCCTGATGTGAAGAGCTGACTCATTGTAAAAGACCTTGATGCTGGGAAAGATCGAGGGCAGGAAGAGGAGGGGTGACAGAGGATGAGATGGATGGCATCATCAGTTGCCATGAGTCTGAGTAAACTCAGGGCAACAGTGAAGGACAGGGACGCCTGATGTGCTGCAGTCCCTGGGGTCGCAAAGAGTCAGACATGACTGTGTCTGAACAATGATTGTCACGTATGGTTGATCATATTCTTGAGGCCAGTTGTTTCCATGACATTTTCTTCAGCCGTTTATTTTGGTCCCCTGGTCCTGGTCCAAATGGTCCTCCTCTGATAATTCTCGCTTGGTGGCTTTATGGCCTTGTGCTTCTGTGGTCAAGTCAGGAGGAAGGAGCAGGAAAGTTGCAGGAGGGGGAACCCCTTCCAGAACTCAAAATGGGACTCTCGTCTAACACTCAGAAATGAATTGTCCGAGGAGACACACTTGCTGACAAAGTAAGAGGCTTTATTGGGAAGGAACGCCCAGGCAGAGGCCAGGATGGTGAGGGAACCCAGGAGGACTGCTCTGCCTCGTGACTCACAGTCTAGGGATTTATGTTGATGGAATTGATTTCCAGGTTGTCCTTGGCTGGTCATTCTGACTCAGGTGCCTTCCTCGTGGTGCACGCATTGCTCAGTCAAGGTGGATGTCAACGAGAAGGCTTCTGGGATGTGGTAGAACACAAGGAGTCTCCATTTGACTTTTCCCAGACTGTGGAAAATCTGACTTTTCCCAGATTGTTTATGGTGTCTTGTTAGCTCCTTACCAGGACTTCCTGTGGTAAAGTAATTCATGCGAATATGTACTAAGATTTCTAGCCAGGGTGGGGAGTTTCAGTCAGTGTGTTTCCCCCAAAAGAAGCAATGAGGATGTCATGTATGTGAAACAGCAACAAAGAATGCATATTAACACAGAATGCAGATTTTAGTTCTCAGCTATAACAGGAATGTAGCCGACCAGGCTCCTCAGTACATGGGATTTTCCAGGCAAGAGTACTGGAGTGGGTTGCCATTTCCTCCTGCAGGGGATCTTCCAGACCCAGGGATCGAACCAAGTTACCCCGCATTGTAGGCAGATGTTTTACCATCTGAATCACCAGGGAAGCGAGGTATAAGAAAAATGTATATGTGTTAGATATTAAAGAGGTCATCATGCAAGTATGTTCAGCATGGGTTTGTATGTAGGGGGGCTGAATTGTTTCAGCAGCATCGGTTCTTTGCGACCCTACGGATTATAGCTGGCCAGGCTCCTACATCAGAGATGTCCCATGCAAGAAAGCTGGAGTGGGTTGACATTTCCTTCTCCAGGGGATCTTCCCGACTCAGGGATAAAACCCGCATTGCAGGCAGATGCTTTACCGTCTGAGCTACCAGAGAGTATGTTCTGAGTATAAAGCAAATCTTTCAAAATCAGAAGCAAAGACAGCTCTCAAAGAGCAGGTTTGAAATAGGAAAGCGTTTTTCAAGCAGCAGTCAGATGGGAACAATATATCAGACATTTGCGTGTACTGTATGTAGTTTATCTCGTTTCCCTGCTTCACCCATAAAGTTCCATAAACAGATACAGCTTTTGTTGGTAATAATAAATTTTCCAGCTTAGCAAGGGGATTTTGGTAAGAATTCCTCCCAGCGGTGAGTGGTGTGTGTGTGTACGCGGGGCGAGGGGCGGGATAGAAGACGCATCTTCTTTTCTGGCTACAGGGAGCTCGTGTCAGAGCCTGGTCAGGACCTTCAGTTCTCACTGCGTGCACACCGGGCGTTTAGGGATCCTTTCCCAGAAATAACGTGGTTTGAGACCCAGGGTTCCTGGTCCAAATTCTGTGTGTGACACAGTCGTGAGGTTCCCGCTGGCACACGCTGCGTGGTAAGCGCCCGCCCTAAGGCCTGTGGGGATGGTAGGGCACATGATTTAGAGTCAGAAAACAGTCTCTATTCTTTTGCTGCTGCTGCTGAGTCGCCTTAGTCTGTCCAACCCTGTGCGACCCCATAGACGGCAGCCCACCCGGCTCCCCCGTCCCTGGGATTCTCCAGGCAAGAACGCTGGAGGGGGCTGCCCTTTCCTTCTCCCATGCAGGAAAGTGAAATGTGAAAGTGAAGTCGCTCAGCCGTGTCAACTCTTATGTTCCTTTAGAGTCTAATCCTACATTTTTGGCAGTGAAAGTCGGATCCAGCCGGTAGAGGCCAGTGTTAGGGACTATTTGAAATTACCCAACTTCCCCTAATAGAAGTGTGGTAAAATAACTGCAAGGGGGTCAAACCCCCAAACTAAGGAAAATCGCTGAGGCTCAAAATTTGAAAAAGTAGTCTCCTAATACAGTGTAGATGAGCAGAACCTTGGGCCTGGAAAATGGCTCTGTTACAGGAACAATAGCAAAACTTGGTCTGTAAATATTAGACTCATGTTTAAAGTGCGTCTCTCCACAAAATACATGCATGTGGGTTGAAAAAGAGAAATGTAAACTACTAAATGTTTCAATAAGAAAGAGGAGTTTTTAATTTAGAAAATGTTATAAATAATGGTTGTTCTTGGGACTTCCCTGGCAGTCCAGTGGTTAAGACTTCACCTTCAAGTGCAGGGGACGCAGGTTCAATTCCTGGTCAAAAAGCCAAAAAACATGAAACAGAAGCAATATTGAAACACATTTAATAAAGACTTTAAAAATGATGCACATTAAAAAAAAAAAAAACTTCAAATGATATAGTTGTTCTTAATCTTTGTTTATAGATGTCATTAATGAGCTGTATGTGTCTATTCAGGGATTCCCAGGGTGCTTGAGAGATTATCATACTTTGAATAAAATAATCTTAGTTTCCCTTAAAGGTGAGAGATTAATTGAGTGTGTTCTGATGATAATAATGCTTGGTTTTCGAAAAAAGCCTATTCAGAGGAATTATAGAGAATAAAATAACACAGGTAAGAAACCAGTTGATAAAGAATTTGAACATTTTCCTGCAGGTACTGTTGGACCATTCAAAGTGTTTCTTCTTCTAGGACATCTTTGTCCTCTGACTGCATTTAGGAAATGGAGAAGGCATGACATTATATTCTGTGGGAGACCTGAAGGAAACTCTGGTCTATCAGGGAAGAATTGTTTGCAAAAACACACCAACTTAATTACCAACAGGAGCATTTAACTAGCAATTTGCATTTAACTAGCAATTTAGATGTATAGAGGGAAAAGAAATATTCCCTTGAGGAAGAAGTGAGGATTTCCTCTATAAAAAGCCTTGCTTTATAAAAGCAAGTTAAGTTCTTGTTTAAAAATCTTATAGATCTTAAACAATGTAACATTTTAAAATATATTGAAAAATTCATCAACAGGAATAAAGTAGCCAGAAAAATTTGAAAAAGGTGAATATAAACTATTCTGTACTAATATTCTATTTTAATTCAACATTGTTTCTAAATTTCAAGATCAAGATTTAATAAATAATATCAAACAAATATGGGCTTTCCCTTGTGGCTCAGATAGTAAAGAATCTGTCTGCAATGCAGGAGACCCAGATTCGATCCCTGGATTGAGAAGATCCCCTGGAAAAGGGAATGACTACCCACTCCAGCATTCTTCCCTGGAAAAGTTCAGAGTAGGTAAGGCTATTCTCCATCGTGTCACAAAGAGTCCGACATGACTGAACGACTAGCACACATGTCAAACAACTGAAATCATGAGTATATATGGGTTGAACACCTATTTATTCTTTAAGATAGCCTTATTTAAGTTAGATTTCTTACTTCCTGCATTAAAAAGTTAAATAATGTGCTTGAAGCATTTGAAATATATGTTTCTAATGTGTCTATTGTTAACATAATACTAACGTTAATATTATTCATTTCTAGAAATAATCTATTAAGAAAACTGTAATCAAAGAGTGCTATATTGCATTCAGATTAATCAAACATATTTTGCTAAACTGTCAATAAAGTAAACGTTGCCATTACAACTAAAATAATTTTAATGAGAAAAATCACGTTTTATTAGTGATTTCCTTCCGTAGAGCTTCCTGAGTGGCACTAGTGGTGAAGAATCTGCCTGCCATGCAGGAGACGTAAGAGACATGGGTTCGACCCCCGGGTCAGGAAGAGCCTTTGGATGAGGGTATGGCACCCCACTGCAGTATTCTTGCCTGGAGAATCCCATGAACAGAGGAGCCCGGCAGGCTACAGGGTCGCAAAGAGTTGGACACATCTGAACGTCTGAGCACTTCCCTCTATAGAGGAATATAGGAAGCATTTTTCACAGCCAAATTATAATTTCTTGAAAAAGAATATTTAACTTAACCTTTTTGGTTGATTTTTATTATTGTTCATGTTAATCAAATCAGACCGCAAACAGGGAAGGAATTGGACACAATATCTGACTACATTTGTGAAACTTTTATATATATTGATATTTCTTTTCCCTAGGAACATTTAATTTTGGCGGAAAAGTATTTAAATGTCCAAAGTTACTGCTGCTGTTGCTAAGTTACTTCAGTCGTGTCCGACTCCGTGCGATCCCATACAAGGCAGCCCTCCAGGCTCCTCCGTCCCTGAGATTCTCCAGGCAAGAATAGTGGAGTAGGTTGCTATTTCCTTCTCCAGCAAAATTGCTAGGGTTAAAAAGAGTTAAATGTCAAAAAGTTGTGTTTCTAAGCAATGAGATGTATTTTAATTCAGTAATTTGTAATTCCAATCCGTGGAACCATATGATCTTGATTTTAAAAGCTTTGTCTCTTACATTCTTAGAGTTTTAACTTTCTCACTCCTTAGAAAATAACCACTTCTAATAATGATTTCTACTTTTAAGTTAATTCAGAGGCATTTATGAAGCAATAAATTAGGGTAGAGCCTTATGCCATATCTTTATAGAATGAGTTGTTAGATATAATGTTAAGGGTAAAAAGGATACATAAATAGTCAATAGAATATTGTGTTAGATGTTTTAGACCAGATAGATGAGGTTGATTGGGGAATAAAAATCATGAAAGTTAGACAATTAATAGTTAGTTAATGGTTTGACTGTAAGCAGTAGTTTATCTGCTTTTTCCATTCTCCATTTTGCCATAATTTAAGTTAAAATGATGAGACATATGGATTTTATTAGAATGTAGATGTAACATTATAAATCATTTAAGATTTTTTTTCTGCAGATGAGTTTATACCTCCTGATTTCAAATCAAATCTCCCCAAATCACAGAACACAAGTGTGTCAGAAAGTAACTGAGAACTGGATAAGACTAAAGCCCATGTCCTAGTCCAATTGTGCAGAAAGAAAATGCAGTCAAGAAATGTAAATTTAGAGAGAGAAGATCATTTGAAAATTACAGAAACAAATCTCACTATCATGATGGAATTTGTCCTCTTGGGTTTCACTGATATTCCCCAATATCAGTGGTTTCTTTTTGGGATATTCTTAGTCATCTATGTGATTATCCTGTTGGGGAATGGCATCATAATTCTAATAACCAGAGTAGATGCCACTCTTCAGACGCCCATGTATTTTTTCCTCGGCAATTTTTCCTTCCTAGAAATCTGCTATGTATCGGTCACTCTTCCCAGGATGCTCATGGACCTTTGGACCCAGAGAGGAACCATTTCTTTTTTCACTTGTGCTATGCAAATGTGCTTCTTCCTTATCCTTGGAGCCACCGAGTGCTTCCTCCTGGCCGTGATGGCCTATGACCGCTGTGTGGCCATCTGTGACCCTCTGCACTATCCCCTGCTCATGCGCCCCCAGGTCTGCATTGGGCTGGTGGTTGCCTCCTGGATCAGCGGTGCTCCGGTCCAGATAGGCCAAACATGCCAGATTTTCTCTCTGCCTTTCTGTGGCTCCAACACAATCAATCATTTCTTCTGTGACATTCCCCCATTGTTAAAACTGGCTTGTGGAGACATCTTTGTGAATGAGATGGTGGTCTATATATTTGGTATATTGTTTGTCACTGTTCCCTTTTTGCTGATACTTGGATTCTATATCAGAATTATCTCCACCATCCTGAAGTTGCCAGCAAACACAGGACGGACCAAAGCTTTCTCCACTTGCTCTTCCCACATCACCATTGTACTTTTATTCTATGGATCAGCCACTGTCACCTACTTAAAGCTTAAATCAGATGAGCACGAAGGACTAGACAAACTGATATCTCTTTTCTACACCATTTTTACTCCAATGTTCAGTCCTATCATATATAGTCTGCGGAACAAAGACGTCAGGAAGGCAATGTGAAAATTTCTTCCCTAATTATCAGGATTATGAGACATTTGAAATAATACGGAAATTATGCTGCATTTATGTATGTAATTTGCTCACAGACTTAATTGAAATTTACTGCTCTGTATTGTCTTAAATTGTTAAATGCAGCTCATGCTGTAATTTCCTTTTAGTAAAGAGTTATGTCCTCAAGTTTATGGCAATTGTGTTCATTTACTTAGCAATGTTTTACCCTAAAGATCAGTTTTCTCCTTACTGTAAACTAGTAAGTAGAGGTGTCTAAGTAAACAAGAAGGTGTGATATTCAAGATGTGCTATAATTGAAATTATGCCATTTTCCCATTTTTTATGCCCTTCTATACTCTACTTTTACATACTCTATTAAATAAATAAAACACCCTGAGATGCTACAGAATCATTACTAAGTGCTTTCCTCATAGGAAAAAAAAAAAAGCCTGAATATGTAAAGGTATAAGTATGAGAAGTACTTATAAAAATAATAATGTGTAGTGTAATGTTTATTGCAGCAGTATTTTTCTAAGCAGGAAAAAAAAGGGAAAATGAATGCTCATATTGAGAATGGTTTTAATAAATATTGTGCATAAATATAATAGAAAAATATGGAGTCATTAATAAAACACATTACGTCTATATGGTAAGGGCCCCCAATAAATCGTTTATTCTTATATCCATGTTTTTTTGTCATTTCTTCCTAGACTGACCTTTTGTTTAGCTATGTGATTACCTTTGGCAAGGAAACTTTAGCAAATATGAATAGCACCTTGACATTAGAATTTGTCCTCTCTAACTGTGGAAATCTTTTCATCACTGTGTTAAAAAGCTCAGTCTAGACTCCTGGACAATTAGAGAGCACATGGAAGGAAGCTACAGCTCGTGTATAAATGACATAAAGATGGAATCAATCCCAACAGACTTGCGATCTGCTACTTTAAGGGCTTTTGAATCAACTACACAAAATTCTTTACATGTTCCTTAAAGTGTGTATTATTCATTGATGTTAAAATTTTCTCAATCTCTTTCTATACTAAAATGTGCATTTTAATTATTGTTTTGATTTTCTAAGTACTTTCATGTCTGAAAATGTACTTCACAAAGTTAATCCCTTTGGTCTAAAATAAAATATTAAAAAAGCAGAGACATTACTTTGCCAACAAAGGTTCGTCTAGTCAAGGCTCTGGTTTTTCCAGTGGTCATGTATGGATGTGAGAATTGGACTGTGAAGAAAGCTGAGTGCCAAAGAATAGATGTTTTGAACTGTGGTGTTGGAGAAGACTCTTGAGAATCCCTTGGACTGCAAGGAGATCCAACCAGTCCATCCTAAAGGAGATCAGTCCTGGGTGTTCATTGGAAGGACTGATGCTGAAGCTGAAACTCCAGTACTTTGGCCACCTCATGCAAAGAGTTGACTCATTGGAAAAGACCCTGATGCTGGCAGGGTTTGCGGGCAGGAGGAGAAGGGGACAACAGAGGATGTGATGGCTGGATGGCATCACCAACTGAATGGGCATGAGTTTGAGTAAACTCTGGGAGTTGGTGATGGACAGGGAGGCCTGGCGTGCTACGATTCATGGGGTCGCAAAGAGTCGGACAAGTCTGAGTTACTGAACTGAACTGAACTGAACATAAAAGTCTCTCTGCTGAGTATTGTAGATCATAATTTGAATGACCTTCAGTATTACTACAAAGGAGTAAGGCACACACAGTGTTAGATGCTGGGAGTGAGGATAAAAATTTGCCACCTAATTTTTTTAAGTCTACAGTTTCCAACACAATGGTAC
Organism: Muntiacus reevesi; assembly: GCF_963930625.1. Lineage (NCBI taxonomy): Eukaryota > Metazoa > Chordata > Mammalia > Artiodactyla > Cervidae > Muntiacus > Muntiacus reevesi. The sequence goes on along the minus strand of NC_089257.1, from coordinate 7,068,761 downwards.
GTGCATCTTTACGTTTTTAGGGGACAAAATTACCAAAAAATACCAAAAATATAAAACTAAACAAATAAACAAAACCCAAACAGGTCAGATTATGTTCATATGTAACACAATGACATTACATTTAAATGATATTTTGTGAGTTGTGGGGAATGGTGAAGGGAGGGAGCATGAGAAAATTTCTACATATGATAGTCATGTTCTTTATCTTGGTTTAAACAGTGGTTTCACTGGTGTACACATGTGCAAAATATGTCTAATTATAAGCTTTCAACATTCACTGTTTATTACACTTCATGCTTTAGGGCTTCCCAGGGAGCTCAGCTGGTAAAAAATCCACCTGCAATACAGAAGACGCCAGTTCGATTTCTGGGTAGGGAAGATCCACTGGAAAAGGGACAGGCTACCCACTTCAGTATTCTTGGGCTTCCCTTGTGGCCCACCTGGTGAAGAATCCCCCTGAAATTGGGAGACCTGAATTCGATCCCTGGGTTAGGAAGATCCCCTGGAGAAGGGAACAGATACCCGCTCCAGGATTCCAGCCTGGAGAATTCCATGGACTGTATGGTTCATAGGGTCCCAAAGAGTTAGACATGACTGAGCGACTTTCACTTTACACATTAGCAAAAATGTTAAAAAGAAATTTTAAAAAGATTTGAATTAAAAGTAGAAACTTTCAGTAAAAGAAAACAAAGCAGAGTTGTTACTATCAGTCTTGATCTATCAACAATGTCAAACAAATATTTAGCCTGTAGTAAAATAAACTGTTGGTAATTTCATATCAGAAATAAACAAAAAAATTATGGTAAATACAGAAATAAACCTCACATATTATGTTTCTATTTTATTTTCAAAACATATGTGTCTTTAAAACAAGCATTTTAATATTATAATTATATAACACTATTTCATGAAAAGTATCATAAGTCTTATGGTAATTTGGTAGGAAATGATCAAGTGTTCAGTTTCTACTAATGTCCAGTAGGAAGTCAAAAGCTCAGTATTAAAAAGAAGAGCACTTTGAAGAGAATGAAAGAGTCTTATTCAAAATTCCTAAAGGCTTGAGCTGTAATTCCCTTTTGGAGACCTGTCAAAGGCTTCCAGCATCATCCCTATCTGCCATGGACACTTCAAACACCATTGGATCTACTGAAGCATATGGACCAAGTGATAGAGAGGCTTAGATAATAGCTTGGACCTGTTGCAGAGCCTTCTGTTGTCCTAGGCTTCACTCAAAACTAGCAGCTTCTGGGTCACTTGGGAAATGGGCCATAGGAACACACTTAAAAAAGGAATATGTTGCCTCCCAAATCTAAAAAGGCCCAGTATATCTGATCCTACTTTCTTTGCTCTAGGAGACAACAGATGCAGCAATGACTGTTCATCTGAGATGAGCCATCTCAGCATGCTCCACTTGGCCCTGTAGAAATTTCACTGAGTCAGATGATCCTTGAAATTTAACCATGTTCATTTCTTACCCAGGGATAGGAAAGTCCTTCACCAACAAGCCAGAGCATTTGCTGCTTCTTGTTCCCTTGGTCCAGTCAGCATCATTCCATCAGTATTAGGGCCAGTGTTATGTTCTTTGGAAGAGAAAGATGATGAAGAGCTCTACAAGCTAAACTATGACAGAGAGATGGAGAGCTTCAGTTCAATTCAGTCGCTCAGTCGTGTCTGACTCTTTGTGGCCCCATGGACTGCAACACACCAGGCCTTCCTGTCTTTCACCAACTCCTGGAGTTTACTCAAACTCATGCCCATTGAGTCAGTCATGCCATCCAACCATCTCATCTTCTGCTGTCCCCTTCTCCTCCCACCTTCAATCTTTTCCAGCAACAGGGTCTTTAAAAATAAGTCAGTTCTTCACATCAGGTGGCCAAAGTATTGGAGTTTCAGTTTCAGTATCAGCCCTTCCAATGAATATTCAGGGATGATTTCCTCTAGGATGGACTGGTTGAAACTCCTTGCTGTCCAATGGACTCTCAAGAGTCTTCTCCAACACCACAGTTCAAAAGCATCAATTCTTCAGCACTCAGCTTTCTTCACAGTCCAACTCTCACGTCCATACATGACTACTGGAAAAACCATATCTTTGACTAGATGGACCTTTGTTGGCAAAGTACTGTCTTTGCTTTTTAGCATGCTGTCTAGGTTTGTCATGGTTTTCTTCCAAGGAGCAAGTGTCTTTTAATTTTATGGCTGCAGTCACCATCTGTAGTGATTTTGGAGCCCAAAAAATAAAGTGTCCTGTAGTTACAGAAAATTATGATTATTTCCTTTTCCCCAGTGCATTTACTTTCACAAAATATTTCAGTCCCTTCGGGGAGGGTGGGATAAATATAAAAAATAAAAATTCTGGCTATGTAGCAAGTCCTTCTTTAGAGGACCCAGACTCCCCTTCATGGAATGGTTCTTGGGGCTAAAAGTGGCTTAATTCTGGGAATTAATGAGGAGCCATGACTGTCTATTTTAATAATTTTAGTTAGATTTTGGTTCCCTTGAATTAAATCTTTTCTGCTTACAGAGATCAAGTAAGCATTTAATAAGGATCTATTTTACTTCTAAGGAAACCATGATTACCTAGCTAATGCCATAGGTCTATATGAATCATACTATTTTGATGCTGCTGTCCATTACAGTAACTAGGACCACTGTACCTTTGGTGGTTGCTTTTTGCCAGTTGGCAACTGCCACCCTGGGATCCAATAAATATCACTGTATTTTTTCAATTTAGTGGCTGTAGTTCCCTTTGTAAGATTTGGTCTTAGAGAAGACCACATATGGAGATCTTCAAAAGCTAGAGCTCCCTTCACAAATATGTTTCTCATTTTGTTGGTGAAAAGGATGCCTTTTGCACAGTCCCAGTGTGAATTAATAGATCTTAAGTGACAAATCCACTTAAACATTCCAACCGCACCTTAAGACTGTGAGTCTCTTTCGCTACATCAAACAGAGTGGATTGACCATTACTATACATCTCACAGTTGGCCACCTTTTTCTCCATGTTTTAGCCAACTCACCTATCAAACCTGTTACAGTCCTTTTTAACTCCTGAAACTGTGGTCTAAAATAAGAATCTCTGCTGAGTTGGTCTATACCAGTGTTTGGCCTCATCTAATATTACATTCCTTCCACCATTATCCTCACTCTGAATATCCACACATGCTCCCCATAGGACTACCTGAAAAAATCAGAGACTCGGTTAGTACTGACAGAGTAGGGTATACCCACACATGGGTCACAGTTCGTGGGTCACTCCACTTGGGTCTCACCTTTCAGGGCCTTCTCGGACCCATGTATACAGGTCTAGCAGCAAAGAGAGGCCGTTAGGGTGATCCAGATGGGCATCTGCAGTGAAGCAGACAATGGCAGCCTCAGAAGAGGCCATAACCCTTCCCTCAGGCAATGCTGGCTTATCTGCATGGTCTGCATGGTCATCTCCAGTGGGAAGATCAGAGCAGTAACACCACTTCTCTTGGTCATATAGATTTACTGTTTTTAATTTTTAGGTGCCTTTTTAAAAAATTTTCCCCAGTCAATTCCCTCTCTTTTAACAGTAGGTACTATACAAGGTCAGCTGATATCAGTTGTGTTTTTAGCAAACTCATCTCTGTAGGCATAGGAGATAAGGTCAGGCACAGAAAATTTGAAGTCATTTATATAGCACTCAAGTTGGGAATTTGAATCCTTTATTAGTAGAAGGTAGGGGTGTCAAGGGGAAACTGAGCCAAAGCTGAGTCAGAACCAGGAACGGAGAGAAACCCATTTAGATGTTCTGCGGCTTAGTGGGGTAAGGGAAATATTTAGCAGATACTTGTAATCTTATTCTGGAATTGTGCTTGTTTTTATTTTTCTTTTTATTCTTTAGTTCATGAACATTATTGATAAATGCTAACACCAAGACTAAAGGAGATCAGTCCTGGGTGTTCATTGGAAGGACTGATGTTGAAACTGAAACTCCAATACTTTGGCCACCTGCTGTGAAGAGCTGATTCATTTGAAAAGACCCTGATGCTGGGAAAGATTGAGGGCAGGAGGAGAAAGAGACAGCAGAGGATGAGATGGTTGGATGGCATCACTGACTCGATGGACATGGGTTTGGGTGCACTCTGGGAGTTGGTGATGGACAGGGAGGCCTGGCGTGCTGTGGTTCATTGGGTCACAAAGAGTTGGACATGACTGAGTGACTGAACTGAACTGAACACCAAGACTCTGTATTTTGTGAGAAAATAATGGTTTATACATGCTTCCATGTGTATATGTGTGGGTATAAGTAAATCCATTATTTGCCTGTTGAAGTCCTAAACTACTTACCTCAGTCTGTCACTGAATTTAGAAATAGGGTCTTGGGGGCGACTATAGGGTGGGACCTCTAATTCAAGATGATTGTGGATGCTGATGAGAGAGGCCTCAGAAGAAAACAACCCTGGATACACCTTGATTTCAAACACAAAGCATCCAGGATAGTGAGAAAATACATTTGTGTTGTTCAGCCACACAGTGTTATGTAGTTTGTTACGGCAGCCTTGGCAAAAATATATCGCCAGTTATTAGCAGTATATGTATATGTTAGTGTATATGTGTATATTTGGGTGTGCATATATTTATAAACTCATTAAGAAACCAATGGATGATCATTATCCACACCTGCAAAACTTACACAGTTGGTTGTTGACCATAATCTTTATTTATGAAATACCCAAAAGAAATAAAAGGCATAAAATTAAAAATTAAAAAAAAATCTTGCACCATGACATTCCTATATGGAGACAATAACATGTCTTAATTTCTTCAACTCAGTGTTTAGTGTGAAAATGTACTTTATGAACAAACCAATTTTTTCGCAAAACTCTTTTGATTGCCTCTTTGACATCTTTGTTCCTTAAACTGTAAATGACAGGATCTAGCATGGGAATCACAATGCTATAAAATATTGACACAATCATGTCATGGTCTAAAGCATAGCTGGAACTTGGTCTCAGGTACATGAAGAGGATGGTTCCGTGGTAAATGGACACTTCAGTTAGATGAGAGCCACATGTTGAAAAGGCTTTCCTTCTCCCTTCTGTGGAACCCATCCTCAGAATGACCAACAGAATTAAACCATAGGAGATCAGGACAATCAAGATAGTGACTATCTCAATGGAACCCACGAAGTAGAAGAGCAGAAGGTGGTTTGTGTGAGTGTCAGAGCAAGAAATAGCGAGGAGGGGAGGGATGTCACAGAAGACATGTCTGATTTCATTGGAGGCACAGAAGGAGAGGCTGAAAGTAGCCATGGTGTGTACAGAAGCATGCAAGACGCCACCAACACAGGAAGCAATGATGAGGGACACATAGACCCTGGGTCCCATGCGGGCTGAATACTGGAGCGGGTCGTAGATGGCCACACAGCGGTCATACGCCATCGCAGCCAAGAGGAAGCACTCTGTGGTCCGAAAAGTAACTAAGAGAAATGTCTGTGTCACACACGCAAGATATGGAATAGTTTTATTTTCCGCCAAGAAATTGGCTATCATTTTTGGAGTGACAACTGAAGAGCAGCAGGCATCCAAGAGTGATAACACACTCAGAAGACAGTACATGGGATTGTGGAGCCCGGAATCCACAGAGACCAAGAAGACCAACCCCAGATTGCCTATCAGTGTACAAAGATAGACTGCCAGAAACAGTGAAGATAGAGGAGCTTGAGCCTCAGGATCATCTGTAAACCCCATCAATATAAACATGGTGACTTCAGTAACATTTTTTGCCTGAACCCTGTATAAATCTAAATCGAACAGTGACCCTGACATTTCAGTTTTTATTTTTTTGTCTAAAGGTAGTATATGGTGAATATAGAGTCCATGCAATTATACCCTCCTATTTGTTTCTTAGAAGGGTATATTGAAATCCTAAAATTCTTTGCAGTGAGGGAATGAGAAGGGGTTAAACATTGAGTTCAAGTGGATGTATTACCCTGTAAAAATAAGTAAATTAATTATTGTTCGTTAAATTTGTCCCATTAAAAATTTGGCTAATTTAGTTTACTTTTTGTTAAATTTATTGCCTACTATTTTAACATCACATCATTTTAAAAATCACAAATGCGAATAAATATAGGAAGTTTTAAATTGGCAAATATTGGAAAGTACACATCTGAGTGCTAATCTTAGATTTTCATCAGTGATTATACCTTTCCTTAATGTTGCAACTTTTAAAATGGGAGCAAACACACATCATAAGATTGTGTTGAATTTAAATGAAAAAAATCAATGTGAAAATTATTAAGCTTCAAAGAATGCCCAGATGAGTAAATGGGATAAGTTAGACTTACTTTACAACTAGCGTACGAGGCAGCTTTTCCAAGCCAAGTCATTTCCCGTCCTCTTTTATGACTACTTCCCTGTTTAACTAGCACTGCTGGAACAGTGGTGAACAGAACAGAATACATCATTCCACGGGTAAATGCAGTATGCCAACGAAAACAATAAGCTGTTGCTTTGTGGTTTGGCATTTCAGCTTTCATTCTTTGAAAAACATAACATTCAGTTTGTTCATTTTCTCCCCCACAATTTATTATACTGCTAATGTTTTCTTGACTACAAACTAAAATTTTTCTATACATGTACTCTATCTCTGCAAAGTCCTTGCATGTGTGTTTGAGATATATTCTTGGCAAAAATAAACTATGGGACATTCATTCCATATGTTATAGCTGCATATGGGGTTTCTTTAAATACTATAAAACAAATGTCACTAATGATATATAATAAATTCTTTCTATAATGTTTTGATAAAAGCATAATATCCCGGTAAACCACAATGGAGAGTTTTATCACTGTTATATTTCCCTATGCTGCCAGTGTTGCTTATTCAAAGGAATATGAAAACAAGGAAAATCTATAAAACATAATCAAAGTGCTAATGAGTCACCAGGATCTGGACCTACAGCTTCCAGCTTCTATCTTTGAAACATAATTACGTGTTGCATCTGTGATGTAAGGGCAAGATTTCAGCCTGTTGACTTTTGTTCTTCCTCGGCGTTCCATAGACCAATATGCATTTAGGGTGTGCAAAATCTCTAATGCAGACGACTGCATTGAATTCAGTGACTTACAAATATTTATATTCTTAACATGAAACTTTATATTTTTGTTTTGTTAAGACTTTCATATATCAAGAGGAGAAGCAAATGATTATCAGGAAAAAAAAAAGTTATATGTCTTCGTTTTCCCAGAAACTTCCTTCTAGATTCACATGGATAACTTTTCTAACACACATAACAAGTAGTAGCAGTAATAATAATAATAATAGCATGATGCGTGTGCTAAGTTATTTCAGTCTTGTCCAAATTTGCGAACCTATGGACCTTAGCCCACCAGGCTCCTCTGTCTGTGGATTATCCGGGCGAGAATACTGGAGTGTATCTCCAGCCCTCCCTCACTGACCCAGGCTGCTCTATCCTGACCACTGCAGGAACCCAAGGCTCTTATGTCTCCAGTATTGGTCGGTGGGGTTTTCACCACTTGTGCCACCTGGGAAGCCCCAATAATAGCACAATGCATGAAAGTATTAGAATGAGCTAGTTTAGTTTGAAAGATACATTAATAAAATAACTTATAAAACCAAAATAATAAGATGAAATATATTAATGTATAGCTTGAGTATCACAAAAATATATTTATTTTTTAAAATTTTCTCGTTTTCTTTTACCCTCATCTATTTCTCTCTGTCTCTCTCTCTCTCTCATCTCTCTTTTCTCTCTTTCAAGAAAGAAAGTATAGTTGTACAAAAGTATTTACTAGAGAGTGCCAGATACAAAACAGGAATTAGGCAAATAAAGAAAAAAAACACAGTGAAAAGAAGAAAAAATTATGCAAGCAAAATATGAAAAATGCACCAATAGTTCTCTATCAACCCTTGACCAACAGGAGTTGAACTGTGTAGATCCAAATTTGGAGATTTACAACAATTTGAAAAAATGTGTAGAACTAAAATATTGGAAAAAATTAAAGATTATTTACGTATGTCATGAATGCATAAAACACATATAAATACCAGTCTATCTTTACATAGGCATTAATATAAAATTAATAATCTGCTGGTTTACTCACTGTTTTACAATTTTTCTTTAGAGGAATTACTTGATCTTACAGAATGCTTCTCTTATTTAAATGGAGAAACCTGTGTATTGGCCTATCATTATAGGTATTTTTTAAGGTAATGATGTTTCCAGTAACTGTATTATGAATAAGACTGTAATATCATATTCCATAAAATGTATGGAGTTTATCTCTTGCATCCAAGGTGCTCCAGCACAGGCACTTCTATCAACTAATGTATTTTTTAATTTATTTATTTTATTAGTTGGAGGCTAATTACTTCACAATATTTCAGTTGGTTTTGTCATACATTGACATGAATCAGCCATGGAGTTACATGTATTCCCCATCCCGATCCCCCCTCCCACCTCCCTCTCCACCCGACTCCTCTGGGTCCTCCCAGTGCACCAGGCCCGAGCACTTGTCTCATGCATCCCACCTGGGCTGGTGATCTGCTTCACTATATATAATATTAGAACTGATTATATCCAGCAAATACTACTCTAAGAGGTAGAGCCTGAAAACCAAAAGTATAGATTCCAAATTTTTAACAAAATAGCCACATTCTGGAAAACTAAAATCAAATAATCTCCTCAACTCTCATATACTGAGAAAACATGTAGCACTTAACATCTGAGAAAAAATACTACAAACACCACTCTTGAAGGAAAGATGTGATAGCAGTTACCACGTGTTATTAAGTGGCTACTAGGTGTTGCTGGCTCAGATGGTAAAAGCGTCTGCCTACAATGCGGGAGACCTGGGTTCGATCCCTGGGTCGGGAAGATCCCCTCGAGAAGGAAATAGCAACCCCCTCCAGTACTCTTGCCTGGAAGATCCCATGGACGGAGCGCCTGGTGGACTGCAGTTCACGGGGTTGCAAAGAGTCGGACACAACTGAGCGACTTCACTTTCACTTTCAGGTGTTAGAACTTTTGTGTACTTCATCTTATGTGACCTGCATAGCAACCTGCAGTTAATAATCCAGCATCTTATACAGGAGAAACCTAAGGACCAGCTAGACCCATGGGTTAGCCAAGTTTACATAATAAGCTACTAGCAGAGTCAGGATTCAGATTCAGGAGTCTCTGTTGCGCGTGTTCAGCTATTGCCACTTGACCGTATTGCATACTCTTTGCGATATGCCATAGTTCTGGGAATGACATACCCCAGAAATAGTGCCAAGTAATATCGTCACATATGTGAATTCATTTATACAAATGACCCCTTAGTTTAGGGATCAGGGCATTAAAGTAAAACAAAACAAAAACTAGAGGTAGTTTTTAGAGCAATTAACTGACTAGCAAAATAGATTTCAAACTTATTTCTATCCCTCCATGAGAAAACCATCTTAATCTCCAAATGGCACTTACCAAGTTGCTGGTCGATAGTTAACTATCTCTCCATTTAATATTTTGTCTTGTTTAAATCAACCTTTTATTTCTACCATCCTCCTTCTGTTATCTTCCATTGAGGAAATTAATGTTCTAATCTATAGTTCTATATACCTAATTATAGTAAGAGTGGGTTCTACTTCTCTAAAATGTTCCCTGGAGTTCTTAAAGCTTCTAAAATGTTTTATAAGTGATGAAAAACCTTTCCTCTTACCTGTGGAAATTAATTGCTCAGTTACGGTATATATGAATACTAGGCATTAGGAGTCTTACATCAGATTGCCAAGCTCTTCTTGAAATCCACAGGGAAACCCGAAGGAGTAAACACACTAATTCTCTTCTGGGACGGAAAGTAACCACCTTATCTGGTTATTTCCCCCCATAGTAAATGAGTGGCTGGTTCTGTAGCAATGAACTCTTATTACAGATAAAATTCAATAAGTGCAGTGGGCCTCTGAATAAAATGATCCCTCAGTGGAAAAAAGCTATTCATAGAATTGGAAATTAAATCTAATGATATAGGACATACTCCTCATTCTGACACTAAATACCTATGTACCAGGAAATATAACCTTTATCTCCCAGAAGTATATGGCATTACTTCTCTCAAAATTCTTTACATACACATAATGAATTTTTGTGAAAACATAAACTATGGAAGAATTCATAATCATTTAGTGATGATTATTATAGTTACTTAAACTTAAACGTGCTACATTTCTGAGTATTATGAGAGACAAATTGTTTAAATAAACAGTTTAGATATATTAAATTTTAGTGCATAGTTTAATGGAAGAGGTAAGATATAAATATATGAATAGGTAGTTTGACAGGGGACATGGTACTGTATCCAGATAACTTTAATATTCTTTGTAGTAGAACCTTTTAAATTAGAGATATGGGAAGATAAATTCCAAGCTTTTTGAGTTGCATGGAGACGTGTTTTGGAGCGTGCCATATACCATTCCATAAATTAGTACCTAGCAGTGCATTTAAATTGTTTTCAAACAATTGTGAAGCAATACATACTTGCTTCCAGTCTACATCCAGAGATTCTAAATCAGTAATTAAGTAGTGCCGGTGATAGAGTCCGAGGACTAAACCAAAGAGAGAAAAAGGAAGAGAAAAGCAAAGAAAAGAATGAAAAGAAGCAGGAAGGGAAAAAAAGGAGGGAAGAAAGGAGAAAAGGAAGGAAGAAAGAAGGGAGGAATTTTGTAAACAGTCCAACTGTGAACACAGTCTCTACTAACTAAATGCAACCCCAAAAGATCTTTATATTCAGTGGAACCCTACTTAAAATTAAACAAGCATTTTTACAGAAAAGACAAGGTAATAAAATATAATTTTTATGAAAATGTAAAGGAGCTAAAGTATTCAAAACATTTTTGAAAATGTTGGAGACCTCACATAATTTCGAGATTTAACACAAACCTAAAATAACCAAGATATTGTGGCACTAATGAGACATGCAGACATGTAAGTCTACAACAAAATAGACTTTTCAGAAATAAATTTATTCAGTATAGTCAACTGATTTTTGACAAAGCTGTTAAGGAAAATACATACAAGAAGAATAACCCTTTTTCAAAATAATGATGCTGAATATGGATAATAGCTTAAAAGAATACTAAACCTTAATAATATGATAATAAAATGATTAACAGTACAGCATGGATATAGAGTAAAGATACTTTATCACAGAAGATACACAGATGGAAGTTTAAATTAAAAAAAAAATGCTCAACACCATTTGCAATTAGGGAAATAAAATTTAAAATCACCATGTTGAAAGTAAAATAAAATCACTGTGTTATCCCATATACATATTAGAATGACTAGAATATAATAGTAAATGGCAATGAAAATGCTCACAAGGATGCAATGTAACTGGAGATCTCATCCATTGCTGACAGGAAGCAAAGTGGAGCAGTCACTTCAAATAATAATCAGACAGTATCTTATGAAATGAAACATACACTTACCGTATGACCCAGCAATCATCTTAGGAAATCCTACTGGTGGGAGAGGGGGGAGGGCCTGGTGGACTACAGTCCATAGAGCTGCAACGAGCTGGACATGACTGAAGTGACTTGGCATGCATGGCAGCCAACACAGGAGCATACCACATTCTGTTTTGAAATAAAAGACAATTTTTAAAAAACAGCTCCTGAAGCTATTCTATTTAAGCATTGAAAAATAAATTAAAAAGCAAACTCTAATCCAAAGACAAAGAAAGAAAGAAAAATACAGAAATATTGGTATTGTTATAATGATCTGCTTTACTAAATCATGTGGGATGCACTGACATGGTATTCATTGAAAAATTCATATTCAAATTAAGAAATTAGAAATTAACAGCAAAATAAACTAATAGAATTATAAAAGTTAAAAGCAAAACATTCAGGCTCTACTACAAAGCCACAGTCATCAAAACAGTATGGTACTGGCACAAAGACAGAAATATAGATCAATGGAACAGAATAGAAAGCCCAGAGATAAATCCACGAACCTATGGACACCTTATCTTGGACAAAGGAAGCTAGAATATACAATGGAAAAAAGACAACCTCTTTAACAAGTGGTGCTGGGAAAACTGGTCAACCACTTGTAAAAGAATGAAACTAGAACACTTTCTAATACCATACACAAAATGGATTAAATATCTAAATGTAAGACCAGAAACTATAAAACTCCTAGAGGAGAACATAGGCAAAGCAATCTCCGACATAAATCACAGCAAGATCCTCTATGACCCACCTCCCAGAATATTGGAAATAAAAGCAAAACTAAACAAATGGGACCTAATGAAACTTAAAAGCTCTTGCACAACAAAGGAAACGATAAGCAAGGTGAAAAAAACAGCCCTCAGAATGGGAGAAAATAATAGCAAATGAAGCAACAGACAAAGGATTAATCTCAGAAATATACAAGCATCTCCTGCAGCTCAATTCCAGAAAAATAAATGACCCAATCAAAAAATGGGCCAAAGAACTAAACAGACATTTCTCCAAAGAAGACATACAGGTGGCTAACAAACACATGAAAAGATGCTCAACATCGCTCATTATCAGAGAAATGCAAATCAAAACCACAATGAGGTACCACTACACACCAGTCAGGATGGCTGCTATCCAAAAGGCTACAAGCAATAAATGCTGGAGAGGGTGTGGAGAAAAGGGAGTCCTCTTATACTGTTAGTAGGAATGCAAACGAGTACAGCCACTAGGGAGAACAGTGTGGAGATTCTTTAAAGAACTGGAAATAGAACTGCCATATGATCCAGTAAACCCACTGCTGGTAATACACACCAAGGAAATCAGATCTGAAAGAGACACGTTCACCCCAATGTTCATCGCAGCACTGTTTATAATAGCCAGGACATGGAAGCAACCTAGATGCCCATCAGCAGACGAGTGGATAAGGAAGCTGTGGTACATATACACCATGGAATATTACTCAGCCGTTAAAAAGTATTCATTTGAATCAGTTCTAATGAGATGGATGAAACTGGAGCCCATTATACAGAGTGAAGTAAGCCAGAAAGATAAAGATCAATACAGTATAGTAACACATATATATGGAATTTAAAAAGATGGTAACGCTAACCCTATATGCAAAACTGAAAAAGAGAGACTGATGTATAGAACAGACTTTTGGACTCTGTGGGAGCAGGCGAGGGTGGGATGTTTCTAGAGAACAGCATCAAAACATGTGTATTATCTATGGTGAAACAGATCACCAGCCCAGGTTGGATGCATGAGACAAGTGCTCAGGCTTGGTGCACTGGGAAGACCCAAAGGGATCAGGTAGAGAGGGAGGTGGGAGGGGAGATCGGGATGGGGAATACATGTAATTCCATGGCTGATTCATGTCAATGTTTGACAAAACCCACTACAATATTGTAAAGTAATTAGCCTCCAAATAATAAAAATAAATGAAAAAAAATTTATTGCAATATAGTTGATTTACAATGTTTTGGTTGTTTCAGCTATTCAGCAAAGTGAATCTATTAGCAGTTCAGTTCAGTTCAGTGGCTCAGTCGTGTCCTACTCCTTACAACCCCATGAATCGCAGCACGCCAGGCATCCCTGTCCATCACCAACTGCCGGAATCTAACCAAACCCATGTCCATTGAGTCGGTGATGTCATTCAGCCATCTCATCCTCTATCGTCCCCTTGTCATCCTGCCTTCAATCTTTCCTAGCATCAGGATCTTTACAAATGAGTCAGCTTTTTGCATCAGGTGGCCAAAGTATTGGAGTTTCAGCTTTAACATCAGTCCTACCAATGAACACCCAGGACTCATCTCCTCTAGGATTGACTGGTTCGATATCCTTGCAGTCCAAGGGACTCTCAAGAGTCTTCTCCAACACCACAATTCGAAAGCATCAATTCTTCAGCACTCAGTTTTCTTTATAGTCCAACTCTCACATCCATACATGACCACTGGAAAAACCATAGCCTTGACTAGACAGACCTTTGTTGACAAAGTAATGTCTCTGCTTTTCAATATGCTGTCTCGGTTGTCATAAATTTCCTTCCAAGGAGTAAGAGTCTTTAATTTTATGGCTGTAATCACCATCTGCAGTGATTTTGGAGTCCAGAAAAATAAAATCAGCCACTATTTCCAACGTTTCCCCATCTATTTGCCATGAAGTGATGGGACCGAATGCCATGATCTTAATTTTCTGAATATTGAGCTTTAAGCCAACTTTTTCACTCTCCTCTTTCACCTTCATCAAGAGGTTCTTGAGTTCTTCTTCACTTTCAGCCATAAGGGTGGTTCCATCTGCATATCTGAGGTTATTGATATTTCTCCAGGCAATCTTGATTCCAGCCTGTGCTTCCTCCAGCCCAGCGTTTCTCATGATGTACTCTGCATATAAGTTAAATAAGCAAGGTGACAATATACAGCCTTGATGTACTCTTTTTCCTATTTGGAACCAGTCTGTTGTTTCATGTCCAGTTCTAACTGTTGCTTTCTGACCTGCTTACAGGTTTCTCATGAGGCAGGTCAGGTGGTCTGGTATTCCCATCTCTTTCAGAATTTTCCAGAATTTATTGTGATCCACACAGTCAAAGGCTTTGGCATAGTCAATGAAGCAGAAATAGATGTTTTATTGTGAAAAAAGGGAAGCAAAAAGCAAAGCAGAAAAAGAAAAATATACCCATTTGAATGCAGAGTTCCAACAAATAGCAAGGAGAGATAAGAAAGCCTTCCTCAGTGATCAATGCAAAGAAATAGAGGAAAACAACAGAATGAGAAAAACTAGAGATCTCTTCAAGAAAATTAGAGATACCAAGGGAACATATCACTCAAAGATGGGCTCGATAAAGGACAGAAATGGTAGGGACGCAACAGAAGCAAAAGATATTAAGAAGAGGTGGCAAGAATACACAGAGGAACTGTACAAAAAAGATCTTCACAACCCAGATAATCACAATAGTGTGATCACTCGACTAGAGCCAGACATCCTGGAATGTTAAGAAAATGGGCCTTAGGAAGCATCGTTAGGAACAAAGCTAGTGGAGATGATGGAATTCCAGTTGAGTTGTTTCAAATCCTAAAAGATGATGCTGTGAAAGTGCTGCACTCAATATGCCAGCTAATGTGGAAAACTCAGCAGTGGCTGCAGGGCTGGAAAAGCTCAGTTTTCATCCTAATCCCAAAGAAAGGCAGTGCCAAAGAATGCTCCAACTACTGCACAATTGCACTCATCTCACACGCTAGTAAAGTAATGCTTAAAATTCTCCAAGCCAGGCTTCGGCAGTACGTGAAACCTGAACTTCCAGATGTTCAAGCTTGTTTTAGAAAAGCAGAGGAACCAGAGATCAAATTGCCAACATCCGATGGATCATCGAAAAAGCAAGAGAGTTCCAGAAATTAACAACCAGTATCTATATATGCATATGCGTGTATGTGTGTATACATGTGTATGTGTTTGTCTGTAGATGCATACATGTATATATACATAAAGTCTTCATATGAATATGATAATAAAATACATATTACATACCCATGTTATGTGGAGATAGATGTATATACATGTCACAGTTTCCTGTATGTGCAAAAACTGCATATGTGGTGGGTTGACTATAATCTTTATTTTAAACACCTAAGAATACCAGGTAGACACAAATAAACTAATAGAAAATATTTTAATTATAATTTTGATTTTAAAACAATAAACATCAGTCTTAATTTATTTCAATTTAATGTTTAGTGTGAAAAATATACTTTGTTGATAAACCAATTTTTCCCAGACACTTTCTTCATTGCCTCTTTGACATCTTTGTTCCTCAAACTATAGATGATGGGATTCAACATGGGAATTATGATGGTGTAAAATACAGACACGATCATGTCATGATCCAAGGCGTAGCTGGAAGTGGGTCTCACGTACATAAAGAGAACCGTGCCATGAAAAATGGACACTCCGGTTAGGTGAGAGCCACATGTAGAAAAGACTTTCCTTCTCCCTTCAGCAGAACGCATCCTCAGAATGGCCAACAGGATGAAACCATAGGAGATCAGAACAATCAATATGGTGGATATCTCAATAGAGCCTGCAAAATAGAAAACTAGAAGCTGGTTCATGCGAGTATCAGAGCAAGAAATAGCGAGGAGGGGAGGGATGTCACAGAAGACATGTCTGATTTCATTGGAGGCACAGAAGGAGAGGCTGAAAGTAGCCACTGTGTGCAAAGTAGCATGCAAGATGCCAACAGCATAGCAGGAAATTATAAGTGGCACATAGACTCTGGGTGACATTTTAACTAAATACAGGAGAGGGTTGTAGATGGCGACATAGCGATCATAGGCCATTGCGGCCAAGATGAAGCATTCTGTGGTCCCACAAGTAAGAAAGAGAAACATCTGCGTGGCACATCCAAGAAAGGAAATGGTTTTATTCTCTGATAGGAAATTGATCAGCATTTTGGGTGTGATAACAGAAGAATAGCAGGCATCCAATAATGATAATGCTGTCAGAAAATAGTACATGGGGTTGTGGAGCCGGGAATCCATAATGACCAAAAAAACCAACACCAAATTCCCGATCATTGTAAAAAGATAGATTGCTAGAAATAGTAAAAATAGAAAGATTTGCATCTCAAAATCATCTGTAAAGCCCATCAGTATGAACATGGTGACCTCAGTCCTATTTTTTATCTGAATCCTGTATAAATCTAAATTTGGTGGTGACCCTGACATCTCAGTTTTCATTTTTAAGTTCCAAAAGCAATATATGGCAAAAATAGAGTCCACCAATTATATCCTCATGTCTGTTTCTTAGAAATCCTTTTCAGTGAGGGAATAGTCCAGTGATTAAAAGTTGAGTCCAAGTGGATGCTTACTCTGTAAAAATAAATTAAAAATAAATAATTTTTTAAAATTAATAATTTTTCATGTTAAAAATAATGCCAGTTTATATGTTTTAACTTCCAATCTATTTTCTGTTAAATTTATGACTACTCACTTTCATATTATGTCATCTAAAAATTCACATAGACAAATGAATATAGGAGTTTTTAATCCCAAAATTATTATAGTAGATAATACATATGTGAGTGCTAATCCCAGATTTTCTACAGCATGCATGAAGTTTACAGTTTGTAAAATGTGAACAAATACATTGACATCAGAAGATAGTATTAAATTTAAATGTTAAAAACCAATGTGAAAATTACTTAACTTTTTCATGTTCCCAGGTTACTAGGAAATGGGATTATTATTATTGCTTTGATATCACTTAGTCATGTCCAACTCTTTGCAGCCCCATGGACTGCAGCCCGCCAGGCTCCTCCGTCTAGGCAGGAAGACTGGAGTGGGTGGTGGCCATTCCTTTCAGGGATTCTTCCTGACCCAGTGGTCGAACCTGGATTTCCTGCATTGCAGGCAGATTCTTTATAACCTGAGTCACCAGGGAAGCCCAAGCAGATCCACTTGTACCAGAAGTGAGGCTCGAACCTGCAAAGATATAAATCCATTGGATCTTAAGTCCAGCGCCTTAACCACTTGGGCATTCTGGTACCTGAATATTTTATAATTACTATAAGATACAGTCACCCCAAGTGGGGGGCATGTGTTCCAAAACCCCCCTCCCCCATACCCAAATGAAAGAGGCACAAGTTCTTTATATAAAATGGGGAGACATTTACAATATAAGCAACACAACTCTTCTCACATACTTGAACCCATCTATAGATTACTTATAAAACCTAATATAATGTGCATGTTGTCTAAAAGGTTATAAATACAATTTCAATGCTTTTAAAACAGTTGTTGATGTGCTGCAAATTTGTTGTAGTTTTTGAACTCTGCAAATTTTTATTTTCACAATACTTTGGATCTGCAGTTGCTTGAATCCAGGGAAGTAGAACCCTTGGATATAAATAGCACTAACTGTAAATATCTCCTGATGACAAATAATAAAACTGTCATTAGAAAAGGTATTGCTAAAAGAAGCACATGACTGTATAAATCACAATGTGGTATTTTATTATGGCTCATATTTCCCTATGATGTCAGACTGTTGCTTATTCAGTGGAGTATGACGAAAGCAAAGTGCATAACAAACAAGCAAAATGTTAAAAGGTCATCAGTATCTGTACCTAAAGTCTCCAGCATTGAGGCAATTAGATATTTCATTTACCGTGTATAGGACAAGATTTCAGTGTCACGACTCTTGGTTTTCTTCAGTGTGCTATAGAGATCGGCATTTATTTGAAAGAATGAAAAATCTGCTGCGGGTGGAAATGAGCTGAATTCAGTGACCTACTAATAGCTTA
Source organism: Muntiacus reevesi (assembly GCF_963930625.1). Lineage (NCBI taxonomy): Eukaryota > Metazoa > Chordata > Mammalia > Artiodactyla > Cervidae > Muntiacus > Muntiacus reevesi. The sequence continues at coordinate 7,050,496 of NC_089257.1, read as the reverse complement.
TATTACTGACATGGAATGCACTATATCTTTGTTATAGTGAGACTTGCATGCATCAAATAGAGAATGAACTAATCAGCGTGAAATCACCTTTAGAAGGAAAACAGTCTCATGTCTTCACTTTCCCAGATAGTTCCACCATTCACTTGAAAATTTTTCTTAAATAATTTTTCAACTATGGAGTTGTCAAATCAAAAAGGAAAACATTACTTAATCCTTAGAGAAATATATATGGTACAAATATAATATATAATTAAATCAAATATTTATCTCTTTTTTAATTCAGAGAACTCACATATTACTCTTGTAAACACACATACATACACAAATGTATTATAAAAATTGCAATTTAGTTTGAATGGTTATATTAATAACATATCTTATAAAACCATCAAGTTTATTTTAACATTAAAGGTATTAAGCGTACTAAATGTATTATTTGAGTATTGACAATACAGTCATTTTTAATTCGTTATTATCAGTCTTTCTCCTTCAAGAATCCATATATTACACACAAAAATATTGACCGACAAGAATCAGTTTCAAAATAGGAATTAGATAAGAAACACAGTAAAGATAATAAAAATATGAGACAAATTTTGAAGACTACATCGAGATTGTCTAATAAAGAATTCTTAATATATGTTCACTAAACTTCACAAGGGAAACTTTAGCTTTATTTTATTCTAATTTTTATTTAACTGGTGTGTTCGAGACAGCACAGTTGTGGAAGACAAAAAATATTGTGTCTAACTCTAGAACCTTAGTATGGATCGCAGATTTAGCCCCTAATGTGATTTAGCCAAAGTAACTCGAGCCTTCAAATGAAAGAATAAAATTGATCAAAATTTTGGTGTATATTTTGTTCGACTACATGAACATGGTCTGACAACAGATTTCTTATTTATGAGATGCATTAAAATGCTTTATTAAAGTATCAATTATATGTGAGGATGCATACATGTTAAATATGACTATAATTTGTTTCAAATTTTTTCTTTTTTTTTTTTTCATTTAATTAGTTGGAGGCTAATTACTTTACAATATTGTAGTGGTTTTTGCCATATATTGACATGAGTCAGCCATGGATTTACATGTGTTCCCCATCCCGATCCCCCCTCCCACCTCCCTCCCCACCCCATCCCTCTGGGTCTTCCCAGTGCACCAGCCCCGAGCACTTGTCTCATGCATCCAACCTGGGCTGGTGATCTGTTTCACCCTTGATAGTATACTTGTTTCAGTGCTATTCTCTCAGAAGATCTCACCCTCGCCTTCTCCCACAGAGTCCCAAAGTCTGTTCTGTACATCTGTGTCTCTTTTTCTGTCCTGCATATAGGGTTATCAAATTTTTTTCTTAACTTGAAGGGACAGTTATAAATAAATAGGGATCTAGGAAATCAAATTTTTGTCAAAGCATTGGATAATAAATGGACCCCAAAGTAAAATCTAAGTAGCTCTTCTTTTAGTTAAGCTTATGTGTTACATGACACTTAGTATAAATTAGAACTATCAGTACCATGAAATTAAAGTAACTGAATTCCAGTATTTAATCCTATCAATCATCTTAAAAATTCTCTTTCATTACATTCTGATGTGGGGCATATCAATAAAATAATAGTATGTTTACTTAAATATCCTGATAATTTTGTACTTTACAACTTTCTCATAAACCTTTATATCTCTGATCTATTATTTTTTGGATTCCATTTTTTAAAAATTTATTTATTCTTTAATTGAAGGATAATTGCTTTGCAGATTTTGTTGTTTTCTATTGAGCTTCAACATGAATCAGCCATAGGTACAAAAGGTGGATTATGAATGAAGGCATATATTATTCTTAATCATACTTCATTAGAGCAATTACCTATTTCATTGTAGAAAAATGAGGAATGATAAACAAAAAGTGTGTCCCAGGTGGTGCTAGTGGTAAAGAATCCACCTGCCAATGCAGGAGGTGTGGGTTTGATCCCTGGATCATGAAGATACCCTGGAGAGGGAAATGGCAATCTAATCCAGTACTCTTGCCTGGAAAATTCCATGGACAGAGGAGCCTAGTGGGCCAGACCATGGGGTGGCAAAGAGTCAGACATGACTTAGCACACACAGACAAAAAGTATGGGGTCATTTACTTCATCCAGGATGCCCATCAAACAGGCGATTCTGGCCACTAATTAAGGAAATTAGAACTAATTGTGTTTGCATCTAGCTGATTTCACTTTGAGAGAAAGAGTCTACATAGCAACCTGCAACAAAATAAATGGGAATTCTTTTATAGATTAGAAAAATGAAGGACCAGCTAGACCTATGAACTGAGTAAGCCCACACAGTGAATTACTAGAGGCATCAAGGCTGAAGTACAAATTTCTCTGTTGCCAGACCCCACGCTATTACCATCAACATATCACAAGCTAACTGTAACATGCCACAATTCTGGAATTGCTATGCTCCTAGAAGTACAAATTAACATTCTTATGTGCCTGAATCTTTTTTAAATCAAGCTTAAGTAGACTATGGAAATAAAATGAAACAAAAATCTTACTGTAGCTTCTAGATTAATCAACTAGTGAAATAAATTTAAAATTAATTTATATCCCCCATGAGAAAAAATAATGATCTTCAAAAGACATATACCCAACAGCTGTTTAATAAATAATTTTCTTTCCATTTAATAATTTCCTAAAGTTTAAATATAGCCATTTATTTATACCTTATTCTGACTGCTGTCTTCCATCTAGGAAATTAAAATTTTTTCTACTTTATGGCCACATTGGGCTAAAAATTCAGGGAGTCTTTTTTGTTTCCCCTACTATGTTCTAATAAATTTCCTCACTCAATCCTTAATTCAGTTCTGAATTAACCAGAAAAATTTATCTAAGACTTAAATATTAAGGCATAGAATCTAGTATGAGATTTCAGGTTATCGCTTCTAAAATATATTGTAATCACTGAAAATCCTTTCATATTACCTGTGAAAATGAACTGAGTGCCCAGTTAAAACATGCTATGAGTATTAAGCATTTGAACTCTTATACCAGAATCTCTGGCTCTTGAAATCTTTAGGGTTATCTCCGGACAAAAAACACTAATTCTCTTCTGGGATAGAAAAGTAACAAGATTTTTTTCCCCCTCTTCTTAGTGATGGAAAAAAAAAATGCTTGATTTCAGGGGCAATGAACAACAAAGTTAAATGATTATGTGAATGCACTCTGGCCTCTGCTGTAAAATGATCTCTCAGTGGAAGAAAAATATGTGCAGAATTGGAATGACATCTAATGATATAGGACACGGATCAAGCTCTGATGTTCAATAGCTATGCCACTGGGTTGATGATTTAATTACTCTGAAATCCAATTTCCTCTGCTTGGGAATATAACTTGCTTCTACTCTCAAAATTTTGTAAATGATTAGATAACAAAATAATATGAAAGTACCTATAATAGACTCATTCTCATTAAATAAAGATTACTATAGATATTTAAATTTTAAAGTGCTACACTATGAAGGGATAAAGGGGTAAAGAGATAAAGTTCACCGGCAATATATAGAGGAGATATATTAGTAAATGAATAAGATTATTGAAGGAGGGATTATAAAGTACACAAAAACAATATTTTATGTAGTAAAATCAAGTTGAATGTAATTCAGTTCAGTTCAGTAGCTCAGTTGTATCCGTCCAACTCTTTGCGACCCCTTGAATCTCAGCATGCCAGACCTCCCTGTCCATCACCAACTCCCAGAGTTTACTCAAACCCATGCCCATCGAGTCGGTGATGCCATCCAGCCACCTCATCCTCTGTCGTCCCCTTCTCCTCCTGCCCCCAATCCCTCCCAGCATCAGGGTCTTTTCCAATGAGTCAATTCTTCGCATGAGGTGGCCCAAGTATTGGATTTCAGCTTCAGCATCAGTCCTTCCAATGAACACCCAGGACTGATCTCCTTTAGGATGGGCTGGTTGGATCTCCTTGCATAATTAGGAACATTTAAACAATGAAGAAGTAACTTTCATTTCTGATTGTGACATCGAGGGTCACAGCAAGACATTCTTCCTACTGAAAACACTAGACAAATTTGGATAAAACATTACAAAACTCCTATTTTGAAGGAAACAGATAGCTATGGAAAAAGTAAAAAGTCAATGACAACATCAAAATGAAGGCTCATTACGTCAGAGAGAGACAGTCCACCTGATCATTCACAATTGGGTAACTGATCATCTTTTACAAACAATGCTGAAAAATGCAAAATGGCATAAAATCGTACTTACCGCATGTTGATTGATTCAAAGGGTAATTGAAGGTGCCCAGTTCTCCTCCACAGGTTTAGGCATTTGCATTCTCAGGAGTGTAAAAAGTATATTTTCCCAAGAGATTGGTTGGGGAAATATCTTAGACTGCTTTATGTACTAAATCTACACAATATACATTTTTCATTCCATTTTCTTGAATGCCATTGAGATTTCATCCCTATTTTTAAATGATGATTTCCCTCCCTTTTCTGTGAACTGTCACTTAACTACTTGGTTCATTTTTCTACTTTTATTTTATTTTGACTTCCTGATATTTAAGTGGAGGTTATTAATAAAAGCAAATAACACTTTAGGTGAGGAATTATATTTTGTCATCTTTATCAAAACATTTCAACTTTACTTTTAGTGTAAGGTTGTACCAAGTAGAATCATTTATTTTTGTGCAGATTTTTTTTGTAGGTTTTTGCGTTCTGCATTCTAATTCTGAGTCAGTTGAGAAAAACTTTCTTCACTTTAACAGTATAGAAACATGTACTTACAACTCTTTCGCTATTTAACTTTCAAAATATGTAAATGTGTTAAACCCTTAGAAGATTTTCCTACTCTATTCTAATGTATTAATAAAAATCCATATTTCTTTCTCAAAGTTTTCTCAGTAGTCCAACAGCAGTTTTTTTTTCTAATGCTCATATTTTGCCAATTTGGTATGCTATTTTTATTATAGGATAAAATTTAATTTCTATCAGAGTTTTTCTCAATATTATTAGTGTATTAATGTGCTTTCCCAGAAAACTACATAGACAAATATCAGATTATTTTTCACAACTAAATCTCTGTAGAGTTAAATTTTATTCCTTGTTCATTAACAAGTTGAGTATCTTCCCATTTTTAAACAATTGCTTCCCTCTGTTTTCTGTGAAGAGTTCCTTAAACTATTTGTATCATTTTCTAATTTCATTTTAGACTTTTCCTTGATAACTAAAAAAAAATATATGTTTTTTTGTAATGGAAAATAAAAATCTATCTGAGATATGACATATTTTTTCCAAAAACTTTACCCACACTAGTTTAACTTTACTTTTGGTGCATGCTCATTTCCATCAAGTAGAATTACCTACATTTATGTAGTTAATTTTTTTTCAGGTTCTGTGTCCTGAATTTTAATTTTGAGCCAAAGTTAAAGTTTTCTTGCTTCAAGATTAAACAGATTTTAATTTAGAATGCTTTCATTATTTCACTTACTTTCTACACTATTTAAACCTACGCATCATTTAAAGCTTTCTTATCTTAAAGCTACCGTGCTGTTCCAATAACATTAATTTAAAAGTCTATATTTGCAAATGTGTTAGGGTATTTTGGTATTGAATGATAAATTTGTGGGTTTTTTCCTAAATTTTATTTTCTATGGCATCAGAAATTTTCTCTCCCCATGCATAATTCTACACTGTGCTAATTATGAGACTTTAGAACTCCTTCCAGCACTCTTGCTTTTTGGTTATGCACCTGCAGTATCTCAGTTCCGGCTGGCTTCTCACATCACCCACTCTTCGTTCACCTTCCGTGGTGTCTTCCACATCATCCCTGACACTCTGGGATTACCTTCGTAGTCACTCTCTGTTATGACACTATCATCAGAGCTCCCTCTCAGGGAAATATTTTCTGTTTGTAATCATAAACCCTTAGAAGCCACTGTTTACTAATAAGTAACATGACTGGGTACAAATCAACATTTTTGAAACAACCTAGGTGTTGGGAATAATTATTTTTTTTTCCCAGAATTGAAGCCCAGAAGACACAGACTGTGTCTTTCCACACTATCTCAGTTGGAGAATTCAAGTTATTTTATCCCATACAAAGTTTTGGTATTTTCTCTTACAACTGCATTCACACTAGAAATTATAAACTGAGAACATAAAACCTCTATTATCAGTGGTTCTAATTTTTTTTTTATTCTAGGAATAATAATACAGCATCTATCTCTCAGGTCTCCCCGGTGCCTGGGGAAGAATCAATAACATATAAGATTAAAATAGTATTTATCATCTGGGCAATTACACGTGCAGGACCCTAAGTATCAATTAAGAATATAATATAGGAGGATATAAGAAAAACATGTTCAGGAAACCGTGCTGCAAGCTCAGTGTTAAAGAAAGAGCCTCAGAGCTGAGTGATCTTGGCAGCGTTTGAACTGGGTGTGTGTCAGGTTTAGATGGTCTCCAGGTACACTGCTCAGCACCTTATTCAATTTTAAGAAATAAAAAGCGTGCTGTGCACTCTAGTCCATGGAGAGGCTGAAGAGAAAGTATTCTGAATGGAGTGAGAACTACCTGGGAAAATAAAAGAAATCATAGAGTGCCAAATGGTGCTTTTAATTGGAAATGTAACATGACTGGTCGAAGAGATCTCATGGGGTAGAGAAACTTTATTAAAGAGCCCATTATTTTGGAAAAAACGGAATATTTTAAAGCTAAGTTGAATGTCTGATTAAATTGTGATTTCACGTAAACTAATATAATTATTTACATCTTCTACAATGAGATAAAATCAGCATCATCTTATATAAGAATGGTAAATATGAACTATTTTATATTCTTGTAAGCTATAGTTTATAACTTTTATTTTAAAATCTAATACTAATATATAATAGCAAGAGTGATATGTTAAAGGAATTTGCATGTATTTCTGACTAGGTCAATATAGTTTACAGTTAAAATATTTAATAATAATATTAAATTATTTGAAATGCTAAAGACTTGAATGAATAACTGATATATTTTATATAACGTGGGGAGATAAACTTGGTTTTGAGCCAGTATATTTTAATGGGCATTTTTAAGTTAATTAGATCCCTGATGATATTTTAAGAAGAGATTTAATATAAAGCCAAGATTGATACTGAAGCCGAAGCTCCAATATTTTGGTCACCGATGTGAAGAATCCACTTATTAGAAAAGACCCTGATGCTGGGAAAGACTGAAGTCAGGAGGAGAAGGGGAGCACAGAGGATGAGACGGTTGGATGGCATCACCGACTCAATGGACATGAGTTTGAGTTAACTCTGGGAGTTGGTGATGAACAGGGAAGCCTGGTGTGCTGCAGTCCATGGAGTTCCAAAGAGTTGGACACGACTGAGCGACTGAACTGAAACGAATATAAAACAATCTAACTCATGCAATTGCAAGTTCTGGGGAATTCAAAGAGCATCTACTTTAAGAAAAAAACAAATGCTTTTAAATTAAAATAATGAAGTAATTTTGAGTTAAAGAGTGATTTTAAATTACTTACATGATTTAGCTTGCAAATTAATATTACATATACAGACCTAACTGAAGTAGATAGGGTAGAGATGGTGATATGACCAATGAAAAGTTCATATGGAATATTATCATATATCTTCTTAATAATTTGAATTTTTTGAAGTAATGGAGAGAAGTTCAAAGATGGCAGTAGTAAAGCATTAATATTTATTTCCCTTAATAATAAACACTTAAACATTTACGAGAAAGAGGTATAGTATAGATAATTTAGAGACAGCACACAGTAGTTGTTTTTTTCTAAATTGTTCACTGTTGAGAATAACATGCAAAAATTTCATCTTACCATGAATCTTGTTCATGGCATATGCTAAAAATTTAACTATCACAATGCTGAACTTGTACAATTAGAAATTATAATTTATTTAGCACTGAAGAACAAGAAATGTTGGGGATGAAGGAGTAAAAGCAGTTGCTAAATCTTCTTTTTCTATAGAGAAAACACAAAAAAGAGAAAAAAACAAAAAAAGAACAGCAGTGAAAAAATAAAAACAAGAAGAAATATACCAGAGTAAAGTCTAACCAAATTGAAGGAATTTCTTCTCTTGCTCTTTGCTGACGTTCACCATCTCCAGTGGCTTCTATTTGGGTTGCTTTTAGTTAGGTATATCATTATCTTGATGGGCAATAGAACCATAATTCTAATAACCTACTTTGGTCTTGACCCCTACATTTCTATGTATTCTTTCTCTGGCAATTCTTTCCTTTTGGAAATAGCTATGGATCTGTTACCCTTCTCACAATGCTCATGAATCCTGGAAGTCAAAGAGAACATCTTTTTTTTTTTTTTTCTTAGTTTAATTATATAAACCTTTGAGCCCTAGTTTATTCATCTATAATATCAATATAACCTGATGTTAACACAATTCAATAATCTGCTATTGCAAGTAGCTTGCTAACACAAGAGTAGCACAACAGAACTTGTATTTTCCAATTTCCTAGATATTATTTAAAGCTACAGCTTACTAATCACCTTTCTTATAAAATTCTTATATTTTCTAAGTATATCTCAACACAGGAGAACTTTGAGTGTCTGTAGGTCTCACTAGTTACTCACTAAACTATATTTGCTCACCTACCTACTAGCTAAAATATATATTCTCTGCTTTTGATATTGTTGACAACTGTGTATTAGCCATATTTTAAACAATTTATAGTTTTCAGTTTTAATTTTCATGTGCTGCATCTTATATGTGTTATTAGCATGATAATTTTTAAATGAAAGTGGCCTCTGGCACATCGTAAGAGATTTTAGAATAGATTTACCAGGCAGAGTTTCAGAAATTATATCATCAGTATAATTCCTTCAAGTTTGTCATTATTAATTAAATAACCAATAAGTCAAGAACACTGTCAAACATAAGCTGCATCCCTGTAAAAGATAAATAAATGTTCCTGCTTTATAATTCCTGATGGCTATGTTGTTTATTTAAGTAGATAAAGGCAGTCAGAATGGTCTTAAATAAAGTGCACACACAAGAAGTAAGAGCTATCATTGAAGAATATGAAAGGAAAGGCATGCTTTATTCTTGAAAAAGTTCTGATGGAAGAGTTGGGAAATTCCTGAAAAATGCATTACAGAATTTGGTGGTGCCCTACCACTGAGAAAGTGGGATGCAAATATTTCTGCCTCAGAATTTTGCTTCCTTAATAAAAGTAAAATGGATAGGTTTTGCTCTGCACACAAACAGATTCAAAATGAAAGTGCATAATTTTTAAACATATCACTTTTATTTAAAGTTAAACCTTGAATTGCAACTTATGCCTTTATATTTAGAATTTAGCATACATATTCTCCATTAAGCTTCAGTTATGTTTAGTCCAGGATATAAAATACTAGACATTAATAAAAAATAGAAATCTTATGTAATATTAATGATTCCTCTAAACCCCTCTAATTTATAGAATTACAAAGCAGAAAAAGATAAATGTCTAATTGTATTATCTTTACAGATGGAACCTCAAAAATATCTAGTGAATGTGAATCTCACTTCAATGACGGAATTTGTTCTTTTGGGATTTTCTGACATTCCCAATCTCCAAATGTTTCTTTTTGTGATGTTTCTGTTTATCTATGTGATAACTCTGATGGGAAATGGCATCATTATTCTCCTAACCAGGACAGACCAGACTCTCCAGACTCCCATGTACTTTTTCCTCGGTAATTTTTCCTTCTTGGAAATCTGTTATGTGTCTGCCACTCTTCCTAGAATGCTCATAAACCTTTGGAATCAGAAAAGACGTATTTCTTTGCTTGCTTGTGCAACACGGATGAGTTTTTTCCTTATATTTGCAAACGTAGACTGCCTGCTTCTTACAGTGATGGCCTCTGACCGATACGAGGCCATCTGCAGCCCCTGCACTATCCTCTGGTCATGAGCCACAGGTCTGTGTCCAGCTGGGGGCTGCCTGCTGGGTCGCTGGAGTTCCAGCTGAGATGGGGCAGAAGTGCCAGGTTTTCTCTCTGTCCTTTTGTAATCCAAACAAATCAGTCACTACTTCTGTGACATCCTCCCAGTACTGAAGCTGGCCTGCGGGGACACGTTTCTGAGTGAGATGCAGGTCTTCACAGTTGCTGTGCTTTTTGCCGTGGCCCCTTTTCTGCTGATTCTTGCCTCCTACGTTAGAATCACCTCCAGCATCCTGAAGTTGCCATCGGCAACAGAAGGGCAAAGGCGTTCTCCACCTGCTCATCTCATGTCCTGGCGGTGACTTTATTCTTCGGATCTGCGACTGTTACATATTTACGACCTAAATCCAAAAATTCTTCCAGAACAGACAAATTTCTCTCACTTTTCTGTACTGTTATTGCCCCGATGTTTAACCCCCTGATATACACTCTGAGAAATAAGGATGTATTGACAGCCTTGAGAAAACTGCTCCCTTAATGTAAAGCATTAGCTGCTTGATTTAAATTCATTTTCTGTTTCTCTATTTAACTTTGTCAGTGTATAATCAGAAATAGTTTGCTTTTTCCATATGATTGATATATTTATTATATTTATTCATTCCTGGCCTTATTGTTTTATGCTGGATTTTCTAACATCAGGATTATATTATGGTGCCTTGCTGATAAGAAACTATGTATTTAGGCAATCTTATATTCAGTCCACAAATTTACTGGTGATTTGCAATTTTATGAGAAAATATAGTATTACTTACCTACCTTTTCCCCTAAAACCATAGATATTTTTGTACTTTCCTGTTCATGTAACTATCATGCACTTTTTTTTTTCCTTTTCATAATGTTTTTAGATAATACAGATGGTAAAAGTTTGGAGAACAATCGTTAAATATCTATGTGCTTTTGACTTTAGACATTTTACCTTTCAGCAACTTCGATTTGATTCATCTGTAAAGATTAAAAATAAAATTTTGCATAATGACCCTTAAAATTTTGTAGTGTGGCAATATATTTTTGCTCTCTGCTTCTATCTGAATTCTTCTTTGTAGATATGCTTTTTTAATGTAGCCAAATCATGCTACTAGCATCTTGATAATTTGTTACCTTAATTTTCACTAATGCAAAAAATATGAATGCATGTTTGCTGTTCAGAGATATAAGATGTATGGGATTCAATCATTTCTCACCCATATAGTGTTATCCATTCTCTAAGATCTCTTGCTTTTTTTCTTTTTTAATTATTTTGGTGAAGTATATAACTGAAATTAAAATAAAAATACTTGGGATATTTAGTACATTATTTCCCCAAGTTTTCCTGGTTGTAAAGGATGATACTTGATAAGACAGAATCACTATATTAAACTAAAAAAAAATTACTATTAAAAAGATCTTGTATTTCTTCAGATGGAAAGAGTTGAACTACGGACAGTACGCTGGATCATTTTCAGTCAAACTGATTGGGAAATTATGCAATCTGAGGAAGGTTTTTTCTTTTATATTTTCTTTTTAAATCTGTCTTTCTCTTATTATACTATGTGTTTAAATTATTTTTCATAAGACCATAATTCATCTACCAGCTAGTTCTCTTCTTTGAGCAAAATCATGTCATCAAAAAAGACATCTAAAAAGCACCCAAAAATTATAGCAATCATTTCAGAGGAGATAATGTGCAGATGACAGTAACAGATGACAACCGTGGCTACTGCAAATTACCCATTGAAAGGACTGAAGGAAGTAAAATATTAAACTTGGTTTCAAAGCCATTTTGAAGTCCTTTGTTTCAATATTCTGTTGCTTCACAGCAAATTATATCCAAAATTTATGGTTTAGAATAATGTCATTTGATTGTATCACATCCATTGTCCAATATTGAGTAGGGATTAGCTGCATGGTTGTCCTCTTCCACAAGCATTGACTGTCATCACTAAAGAGAATTCATATAGTGACTGATTGGTTTTCATGTCTAAAACAGCTTCACATAATTATATTGTGTAGTTACAATGATGCATCACCGAGAAGAAAAATCCAGTTTTCACTTAAATTTCATACCCTAGGGGAACAAACTGTTACTAGATAAATAATAATTTATCATAAAAGCATAAAATAAATCATACAGTAAAATGATCAACATTGAACTTGTAAAAATAGAATGGTGTTTAACTTAAGTTTGGGAAATAAGAATTTAAAGAATGCTTTCAGTAAAGGATGATACTAAAGTAATTTTTTTTTTAATCTCAGCAATAGTGTTAACAAAACAATTAAATTAAAAAATGTTGAAACATGTCTTTCTGTAATTTGAACCAAGGAAAGGGATTTTTCTCTTACAGTTTTTTTTTTTTTCCCTCAACATTTTACTAGAGATACTAGCCTATACAGTGGAAAAAAACAAAAGAGAGAGAGAGAATAAAATGCATATGTGAACACTGTAAAGTGTTAGTCACTCAGTCATGTCTGACTCTCTGCAACCCAGTGGACTGTATCCTGACAGGTTCCTCTGTCCATGGAATTCTCCAGGCAAGAACACTGGAGTGGGTAGCCATTTCCCTCTCCAGGGGGTCTTCCCAAGCCAGGGATCACGCCTGGTTCTCCCACACGGGCTCCCCTTCCACGGAATTCTCCAGGCAAGAACACTGGAGTGGGCTGCCATGCCCTCCTCCAGGGGACCCTCCTGACCTAGGGATGGAACCCGCATCTCTATGTCTCCTACGTTGGCAGGCAGGTTCATTACCACTAGCGCCGCCTGGGAAGCCGTTATTTCCACATCGAAAAGCAAAATAAGTAGACATCAAAATACTATTTAAATAGGAACAAAGATATGAACATTTAAAAAGCAATGGAAATGAAAACCCTGCAGGATGTTTATTTAGTAAACTAGAAAATAATTTGAGAGAAATTTAAGATAAGGAACTAAATGGACTAAATGGGGAGCTGGTGATGGACAGGGAAGCCTGGTGCTGCGGTTCATGGGGTCGCAGAGTTGGACACGACTGAGTGACTGAACTGAACTGAACTGAATAGAAATTTTAAAAACTTCACATCACAGGAAAAAAATCCATAACTTTGGGTGGTGATGGATATTAACAAGACATTGTGATGATTATTTAAAGTATATTTATGTTGTACAGCAGAATTTAATATAATGCTGTAAGTCAAGTATATCTCAACTAATCACTGATTGAATTTTAAAGGCCATGCTTTATGTTATGCAAATTATGCCTCAATACTATTGCTAATTTAAACATCAAAGTCTAATGAAAATAATAATGACATTGTATTGTTAGGTTCAAATATATCTACAAAACTAATTAATATGCATAAATATGTACCATAAATACTTATTCCGTTATGTGTCACGCTAAGTCTTCAGTCTAAAGGTATACATGTTGCAGCATGCTATAACACCCTTTTTTTAGTGACCAAAAATGAGGACTGCAGCAGAGTCTGGCTTTATGCTTTTCAAATACGTCTGTTTATTGACATACAATGAATATCATTCCCTAAACCTTCTCAGAACTATATTGGACCAGGTGATTAGTTTCTACAATGACATATGGGTAGAAGTGATGTGTTTATGATGTATAGAGTCTCTGAATAGTGTATTTGTTTCCTTATGTTTTATCTGTCTGGCATCTCAGGTTTCTGCAAGCTGAAGATCCAGTAGGAAACTACAAAGTAGTAGGAATAACGGGACCCTTGGATGAAAGCAACCAGAGATTCTTCATCACTGACTGCAAACATGTGCTGTAATTGATTGTAAGATGGTTCTTTATTTTGTTACACTGATATATTTGAGGTATTGTCTCAGATTGTAGATTTGTTTTCGAGTGATGGTGATACTGAATTGAACAGAGAAATATTCAATTCACTATCCTAACAATAGAATTAGGAATTAGATCAGTTTACTCACATGGGTGATGGACATTCAGTTTGTTCCATCTTGTAAGTAAAACTTAGCTGAAACAAATAATGAGTGCAATTCTCATTTGTAAATAAGCATGACACTAAATGACGTGGATACCTCATCAATCCTAAAAAAGAATACATAGGTCCAATTTACTAGGACCGTGCTGTAATAAAGAGAAGCAAATTTAAAAAACAAAAAAGAAATGCAATTTTTGAAACACTCATAGTGTTTTAAATTGTCAAAGAATCTCTAAACAGAAAGAAAAAAAAATGTGCTTATGAGCAGAAGTTGATATTGGTCTTGTAACTTCTTTCCTGACAATTTTACCTACATACCTGCCTGGAAGTAGCTGAAATAGAAAAAGCATTTTGTAGGAGAGTTTTTTTTTTTTTTTTTTTCTTGTTTTTTGCTTTTTCTTTTTTTTTTTTTTCTCTTAAATAATTGGGTTTAAATGTTTATTCTTTTAAAAAAATTAATTGGAGGGTAATTGCTTTACAATGTTGCATTGGTTCTGCCATGAGACAAAATAAATCAGTCATAAGTGTACACATGTCCCCTCTGTCTTTAACCTGTCTTCCACACCTCACCCCATTCCCGCCTCTAGTTTGTCAGAGAGCATCAGGTTGCGCTCCCTGTGTTTTATACACATAGCAGCTTCCCACTAGCTCTCTCTTTTACATGTGGTGGTGTGTATGTCTCAGCGTTAGTCTCCCAATTTACCCCACCCTCTACTTCCCTAATGGGTCCACAAGTCTGTTCACTATGTCTGTGTCTATATTCTTATCTTGCAAATAGGTTTTTCAGTGTCATTTTCCTCGAGCATATATATATGTGTGTGTGTGTGTGTTAACATATGATATCTGTCTTTCTCTTTCTGACTTACTTCACTCTGTATAATAGGCTCTAGGCTATTTTTAAGGTGCATTTCATTTTGAATCTGTTAGACACCTGCGCTGATGACTGACTAGATATCCTAACATGAATAAGCATATCCAGATTTTTGTCAGCAGATAAAACATACCTTAATTTCCACAAAAGTTAGTCTAGGAACAGAGTGTTCCACTTCTGGAAAAGGATCTAACCCTACCAAACATTCCATGTTCGTGTATTAGTAAGGGACACATTTTTCTAAAGATGTGAAAGATGAGATCTGGATGAATTATGGGATTAAAATTAAGGAAGACAAATTTACAGCAATTACTAATGGTCTGAAATGCAGTGAATTGAAAGTTTTATTTTATTTTTTTTCCAGAAAATACTGTTGATACTAGAGTGCAATTTCTCTACTAAGTTCCTACCCCCACAGAGGGGAACCTTTATGCCAAGACGGAGCTGCAGAGGACAAGTCATCCACAGAAAAAGTAGTTTTAAAACTTAAACGCAGATAATCAGCAAACAGAAGCAGTCTTCTAGAAATTAAACTGATCCTCAAGAGAAAACGTCCCCCAGGGTGAGCATGACTACTTCCTATTTAAGAGCAACTGATTTTTGAAGAATACTCCAGAATGACAGTGACTTCCTGACTCAAAAGAATTATAAAATTTTACAGGGTCAAAACATCTATATTCTCATAGATAGCTTCATGTAAATCCATGAAGGTAAGATGTTAGATGGTTTTATTTAAAAATAGTTCTGAATTTGAGATTTAAGATACAAAGGATAAAACAGAAAAATATGAAATTCTGAGATCTTTATCTGAAAATTAGTTAATAACTTAATTAACCAATGTATTTCTTAACATTTTTGATGATAAAGTAAAATTAGATATAAGTGAAATAACAATAATAATAATAATAGTATTTATAATAAAACTTACACTTAGGGTAATTTTGAAACCTAATTCTAGTGGAACTAGAGAAATATGAGAGAATATTTGCTGACTCAATTTTATTTATCAAAGTATTAATGCAAAAACAATAGTTTGTGAGGCTGGAAGATGGGAACAGATATAGTAGATTTAATGAAATATGAAAACACAGTTAGAAGAACAAATATTAATGAACTTTTATGAGAATTGTCAAAGTGTTGACTGCCTGATAACTGATTACATGAACTTGAAGTGAAGCAAAATAACGGGCCTGTGTGTGTGTGTGTTAGTCCCACTCATATGCTTTTGCCATTTGCATTTCTAAAAAAATAATCAAAGGGTTTAAATAAAGTTACATTTATTAGATAAAATTATAACAGAATTACATAGGACATATTTTATTTGGTTGTAAGACAAGTAGATGACAATGGATCAGAGAATCACATATGTTAAGAAACTATATTAAAACCTCATGAAACCGAAAGTCACTCAGTTGTGTCCGACTCTTTGTGACCCCATGGACTATACAGTCCATAGAATTCTCCAGGCCAGAATACTGGAGTGGGTAGTCTTTCGCTTCTTCAGGTGATCTTTCCAACTCAAGGATCAAACCCAGGTCTCCCACCTTGCAGGCAGGTTCTTTACCAGCTGAGTCACAAAAGAAACCTGGGAATACTGGAGTGGGTAGCCTATCCCTTCTCCAGTGGATCTTCCTGACCTGGGAATCAAACCGGGGTCTCCTGCATTGCAGGTAAATTCTTTACTGACTGAGTTATCAGGGAACCCCAAATATCATGAAGAATGGGTCATATTTATGGACTGAGTTAAAGATTAATTGGCATTTGTAATGCAATGTACAACGGTATGAATAGGGAACGTTATTGGACCCCATGATGTACCTAATGCTTTCCATGTGTAGCATAACTGATGGGTGAGGTACACAGAGAAGAACAATATGATTACACGTATCTGTTCCGCCAGTAACAAGGAATAAGTTTAAGAAAGTCAGTTCTCATTTAAGTAGAAATGGGAGGGCTTAAAATGTTTTGAATAAAAATTGGGCATAATTTTTAAGTGAAAATCTTTGAATTGAAAGGAGATGGAATAAGCCAATAGGTACAGACAATGAAATTGATGAACTCAAAGAAAAACAATAGGAAGCCTGTGTCATATATAACTTCACCCTGAAAGGGGGTGAAATAATTTAATATTATTGCTGCACAATAAGCTCTAAATAAAAATGCATGCATCTTACTGTTTATGGTATATTACTGCTGCTGCTCAGTCACTTCCATCATGTCTGACTCTTTGTGATCCCATGGACCGTAGTCCGCCAGGCTCCTGTGTCCACGGAATTCTCTAGGCAAGAATACTGGAGTGGGTGGCCGTCCCCTGCTCCAAGGAATCTTCCTTACCCGTGGATCAAACCTACATCTCCTGTATCCCCTGCAGTTCAGGCAAATTCTTTTACTGCTGAGATACCAGGGAAGCCTCTGGTATCACTACATCCAACTGTAAAAATGAAGATTTTATTTCTCTAACTGATTTTAACTGCACGTCAGTTTATTGCTGAGGTTTCAAATCTCATTTCTTAGAAGCTGAGCAAGGCAAAGACAACAATACTTGCATGGACTATGTAAATAAGTTCATGCGTCTAATTCAGTTAACAGAAGGGAAGTGCTGCTCAAAAGCATGAATGAATTAACCATCTTGAATTCACCATATCTACAGATGGAGTACAAATTAAGAACAGAAAAATCAAACATCACTGCAATGATGGAATTTATCCTCTTGGGGTTTTCTGATATTCCCAATTTCCAACGGATCCTTTTTGGGATATTTTTAGTCCTCTATCTGACCATCCTTATGTGCAACAGTGTCATTGTACTGATAACAAGAATTGACCCCACTCTCCAGACCCCCATGTACTTTTTCCTCAACCACTTTTCCATTTTAGAAATCTGTTATGTAACTGTCACTATCCCAAGAATGCTCACAGACCTCCTGAGCCAGAAAGGGCGCATTTCTTTCATTGCCTGTGCTACACAAATGTGTTTGGTCCTTCTGTTTGGAGGTTTAGAGTGTCTCCTCCTGGCCGTGATGGCCTACGACCGCTACGTGGCCATCTGTAACCCTCTTCACTATGGTCTGACCATGAGCCCCCAGGTCTGCGTCCAGCTGGTCACTGCCTCCTGGGTCAGTGGAGTTCCTGTTGTAATTGGGCAAACATGGCAGGTTTTCTCTCTGCCCTTCTGTGGGTCGACCACAATCAATCATTTTTTCTGTGACCTCCCCCCACTGTTCAAGCTTGCTTGTGGGGACACATTTGTGAATGAGATAGCAGTCTATGTAGTTGCAGTGGTGTTCATCATGGTTCCATTTCTGCTGATTGTTGTCTCCTATGGCAAAATCATCTCCAACATTCTGAAATTGCGATCCGCCAGAGGGAGGGCTAAAGCCTTCTCCACTTGCTCGTCCCACCTCACCGTAGTGGTCTTATTCTACGGCACAGCCTCTACCACCTATTTACAACCCAAGCCGAATCAATCTGAAGAAACTGGGAAGCTGGTCTCTCTTTTCTACACAGTTTTGATCCCAACGTTGAATCCCATTATATATACGCTGAGGAACAAAGATATCACCGTGGCACTGAGAAAACTACTAAGAAAATTGTCAACCTGACTCGAAGGCTTGAAATTACGGAAGCAATTTGTTTCTATGTTTCTCATGAAATGCATCAGAAAATATCATCTAGTATTATTTCTATGTTCCTATGAAATGATAGTTAATATCATCACTGCCATCTCACATTATGTAAAAGGACCGTAATTTCAAAGAGTTAAGAGTTTCTGGGTTATCAAAGCACACATTATCTCCATGACAATGATCTATTCTGAAGACCTATCTTTCCTCTCACTGGGAAAGAGTGAGTTAAGAGATTTCCTGAGCAATAAAATGATAGTTAACTGCTATAAAACTAATGATCAGGGTCATGTCTTGTAAGAAGTTTTCTTGAAACCTCCCATTCCTTCAGACATAGTCACTGTCCTTTTCTGTACTGAGGATTGGATTTAGACGATGAGAAAAGAACAACCACGTCCAAGTTGGTGGGCGTAGTGGAATCTTAGAATGTTCTAGCATTTTTTCCTTCTTTCTCTGTTTTGCAAGAGTACAAACCCTGAAAGGATCCTTTGTTACCTCAATGCTGACTCTTCTCTAGTGACTCCATTTCCTCTGGCTTGTAGCTTCAGGTTTTGCTTTGGTAGTGTCTCCGTAGTATTAGGAATATTGGGAATTTAAAGCATAAAGGGCATTGGGTTGAATGTTGATCCCTCTAAATATATGCCAGGTTATAACCTGCAAACCTGAACTTATTAGGAAAATAAAAGCCTTTGCAGATGTAATTCAGTTAAGGACTTTCAAACAAGATTATCCTAATGTAAGGGAAGGGCACTATATCCTGTGAACCGTGTTCTTAGTTCTTATCGGGGGGAAGAGAGATTAAGTGAAGGCTAGAGATGCAGCGACACATAGAAGAATATCACATGAAGATGGAGGCGGCAACCGGGAGTGACACAGCCACGAAGCAAAGGAGGTCAAGGACCACGAAAGCTGAAAGAAGCGAGGAGTGGCTATCCCTCCAGAGCCGGTGGAGGGAAACCTTGCCAGCAGTGTGATTTGGACACTGGCTTTTAAAGATGTGAGAAAGTCAACTTCTGTTGCTGAAACCACCCAATCTGTGATAATTTGTTACAATAGAGCTACAAAAGATCTAGTGTACACATACACTATGTAAGCAGTCTTTTTATTAAGGTGTTTTTATTCTAATCATCCTGAATAAATTCTGTATCTTTTAGGGACAGTGATTAAAAAAAAAAAGTAGGATTTTTTTTTTTTTTTAACTTTAAAAACTGTATCAATGAAACCTCATAAAAATGTTTGCCCAAGAATGACGGCTACCTGTGCTTGTCCAAGATGTTTGTTAAAAGCTTTTTTAATCCTGCAAAAGACGACACCAGCAAAACAAAGGGAAGCTGCTTTCAGTTGGAGCATATTAGACACGGGCGTCCGTTTACCATGTGATGCTGCATAGGCTCTCTAAACAGTGCTTTAGAGACACTCCAGTGAAGAAATCCCACGCTTTTGAGACCTGTAATAAGTGCATAAATGTATGGATAAAATATAACTCTATTTTTGTAAAACAAAGGGAGATGGCATCCATATATTCATATAACATTTCACATGTGCATCTCTGTAGGTGGTGTGTATATATGTCAGCGGTATCTGGATGTGTATTAGAAGAGAGAATGAGCTTCTTTACAGTGAAGGGAGTTCAGATAATGTCTGACTTATTTATTTATACTTTCTGGAGTATTGATTTATTACAAAGAGAATAATGTGCACATCACAAAAATCATAAATTTTATTCAGACAATAAAATACATGTGGAAGTAAATTACTGCATATCTTCTTTTCTTATTGCCTCCCAACATTTTACAGAATATTTAGTAGCTAACAGGGTAATTTTAATATCAGCCAAATAATCTTTGATATTTGAAATAAATAACATTTTTTGTGAACTAAACAAAATCAAAATATGTAATATTTGATCATTTTTTAAAAAAAAATGACTAAGATAGCTTTAATAATAGTTACAAATAAAAATAGATTTAAGATTATGAAATGTACCTAGGCACTCTTCCATATGTATAATGTATACTTTATATAATATAAACATGTGTATTTCAATATTCATTGGAAGGACTGATGCTGAAGCTGAAGCTCCAATACTTTGGCCACCCGATATAAACAGCTGACACGTTAGAAAGGACCCTGATGCTGGGAAAGACTGAAGGTAGAAGGAGAGGGCATCAGAAGATGAGACGGCTGAATGGCATCACGGATGCAATGGACATGAAATGGGCAAACTCCGGAAGATGGTGAGCTAGAGGGTGGCCTGGAGTGCTGCAGTCCATGGGGTCATAAGAGCTGGACAAGACTGGAAGACTGAACAGCAACAGCAAATATATATTTATATACAGCTATACAAAAATTAAAATGACTGATTTCACTCTTTCCACAGAGAGAACATCAAACACACACACACACACACACACACACACACACATACACACAAAACCCAGAAGCACATCTCACTTCAGTGATGACATTGGTTATTTGGGGATTTTTCTGTGTTCCCAATCTGGGTGTTTCTTTCTGGGATATTTTTCTTTTATATGTGATTATCCTGGTGAGAAGCACATGAATACTCTCATAATGAGTTGACCAGGCTCTCAAATTCCCATGTATTTTTTCCTCAGTAACTTTTCCTTCCTGGAAATCTGTTATGTATCTATCACTCTTTCTAGAATATTCATAAATTTTCCCATTCAGAAAAAATATATATACATATATATATGTATATATATATACACACATATATATATACTTGCCTGCACTACAAAGGTATATTTTATTTTATTTATTTTGTTTCTGTTCTTGGGAACGTAGAATACTTGGTCTTGACAGTTATGGTCCATGGCTGCCACGTGGCCAACTGTAACTTTCCGTAACCTCTTCTAGTTAGAAACCAGGAGCTCTGTGTTCAACTAATGATTCTTGGCTTTTGAATCAGTGGTGTCACAGTCAGGATAAAGCAAACATGCCGGATTTTCTCCCTGTCATTTTTGGCTCTAACTGCAGGCTGGCCCGTGGCGATGTTTTTTAGAGAGATGAGATGAGACGTCAATCTCTACAGTGGTACCATTAGTGTACCGTTTGTCACGATCCCCTTTCAGTTGATACTTGGCTTCTACAGTAAAATTACTTCTCCTTCCTATATTTGCCATCAGCAATGGCAACGTTTTCTCCACCTGCTCAGTTCATGTCACGCGTGTGAACTAAATTGCTTCAGTTGTGTCTGGCTCTCTGCAACTTTGTAGACCGTGGCCCACCAGGCTCCTCTGTCCATGGGATTCTCCAGGCAAGAACACTGGAATGGGCCACTGTGCCCCTCTCCAGGGGATCTTCCCCACCCAGGGATCGAGCCTGCGTCTCTTATGTCTCCTGCGTTGGCAGTTAAGTTCTTCACCATTAGCACCACCTGGGAAGCCCCATAGCTGTGCCTTTATTTTGTGGACCCAGCAACATTACATACTTATGACATGATTCCAAACATTTTTACAGGAAAGATTTTTTTCTCTCTGCTTTCTATATGGTGTTACCCCGATGTTTAATCCCATGATATATACTCTGAGGAATAAGGCTGTCACGATAGCCATGAGAAAATGACTGTTTAATATTTAGCATCTTATCCACTGCTTTGAGCTAGTGATCTTTTTCCCCCACTTAGTTCTGCTATTGTCTTAATCAGACATTATTTGGAATTTTGCTTCCTGCATTAATATAAATTGGTTATCCTCATGATCTTGCCATTTTATGCTTGACTTTCTGATATCAGGGTTATCTCCCTAGTGTTTCTATTTATAAGAAATTAATTTTTTTGCTGATTTAAGGGACTAGTCTCTGTCAGCAAAAATTCACTGCTTATTTGATTCATTGTTGTTCAGTTGGTAATTCATGTCCGACTCTGTGTCTTCATGGACCGTAGCATGCCAGGCCCCTCAGGCCTCCACTATGTCTCAGAATTTGCTCAAATTCATGTCTATTGAGTCAGCAACACGATTAATATCCAGCCATCTCATCCTCTGCTGTCTCCTTCTCCTTTTTGCCTTTATCTTTACTAACATCAGGGTCTTTTACATTGAGTTGGCTCTCTGCATCAGGTGGCTAAAGTGCTAAAACAATATAATATATTTTATCTAGCAACTGGCCTCCCGATATTTTTATCCAAAATTCATAATGTATAATCTAGTTTGTCTCCCTCCATATTGCTATAATTTTCTTAAAACCAAAAGATTTCAGCAGGCAAAGATTACTGCATATGGAAAGCTTTAGAGAATACTTGTTGAATGACTATAGAACATGGGCACACTTGAATAAGCAAAAGTTCATACTGCAGAAAATGTAGAAAAGATGGTCTTTTCTTAAACTATATTAACTTAAATATATATAATGGTACAAAAAAAGAGAGCTTGACCCTCACTTCACAAAATTTATTTTAAAATGGAGTCTCAGATAATTTGTAAACTTAAGTAAAAATGCATAACAACGAGTCTTTTCCAACATAATGTTTATTAACTTCATGACGTTGGTGCAAGAAAAGTGTTTTTGATAAAATTATGAGTCATAACGTAAACATTAATCAGTTGAACTTCCTGGACTAAGAAATACTGATATTTAGAGTGAAATTTTTCAACATAAAAGGCTTAAATTCATTGTTGTTAAAGGAGTGCTCTAAATCAAAAGCATCAAAAATTCAGGAGGAAAACTGACAATAGACTTGAAGATGCATTTCAAAAGACACTAATCTAAATGCCCAGAAAAAAAGAAGAAAATAACTCACTAGCAACCAGTAAATGCAAACTAAAACCAGATTAAAACCAAATGATATCTATGACACATTCATTACAAGGATGAAATAAACAAAAAGACTCACCCCATCACGTACGTAAAGGGTGAGGAGTAATGAAAGCTCTCACCTGATGCTGGCATATTAGCACACAGCCTGCCTTCATCGAGAAAATCTTACCCTTAGCCACGCACCAGAAGAAATGTGTGCACACGTGTGCCAAGGGAGGCATCCGAGAAGGCTCATTTTGAATCATTCATGATGTCAAATCTTTATCAAACTAGAATCGAACGTAATTGTGACAACTTCACACAGAGGAAAACCAAAGAGTTATAGAAATGAATAAAATGCAATTACGTACAGCATGTATTAAGCATATTTTTAAGAAAACCAAATCATAATCATACTGTACATACCCTTTTTGTTAAGCTAAAAAGCCGTATTTAGAACACCATTTATCATATGTATATACATAATTTCCTCTATTTCTTAAATTTTATTTAATGAGCAAATTCTATCATGGAAAAAAGCATAATGCTCTTTCTTATTTTTGGCTATGCTTCTATTTTTTCTGAAACTAATTCAGAAAAATGAATTAACTTTTATTATAAAAAAGTAGTAATCAAGCAACAAAAATATGATTCAAAACTGGTGATGCCACTGAATTGCTTTGAAAAACAAATCAACATCTTTATAAAAGGACATACTTACAGCCAGGTTTAATTTTCCAACCTCTAAAACAACAACAAAAAATAACTTTCATTTGTGGTTAAGAGGCACTGGGTCACAACAAGCCAGTCTAGTTTCAAGCCCTAGAAATTTTTGAGAAATTATAGAATGTATTTTAAAGGTATCATATAACTGTGGGAGAAAAAAGAATAGATGACAATATCAAAATCAAGGCTCATTCAGTCATAGAATATTCATACTTTTTCAAGCCACAAATTTGTTACAAAATCATGGTATTGCATATCTTAGTATGTGCGCATGCTTACTGATTAATTCAAAGGGTGAGCACAGTTGTGATATTGGTTGATTGGATATTCTTCTCCACACATACACAGTGCATAGGAAAATGTCTCAGATTTTTTAATATTGTATCATTGTTCAGATTACAATTTACTTTTTTTTTTAACAAATGAAGATGTTTTCTGTATATTGAAAGAAAAATTTTCTTCTGTGAATTGTTAATTCATCTGTTTTACCCATTTTTATATTTATACTTTGGACTTTTCCTCTGTATTAAAGAAGGAACCAGGATCCCTTTATTTCAAATCAGTTGTAATAATTTTTTCTGTTATATTAATTATATTTGATACTTATGGAGCTTGCCACTTTTAGCATCTAGAATCATTTATTTTTACATAGTTTTCTTTTTGTGTGTGTGTTTCTTACATTCTAAATTTTAATGAGCTAAACTTTCCTTACTCTAAATTATAAAACCTCTTTTTATAATTTCTTAGAATACTTTCATCATTTCGCTCTAAAATATACAAAATCGTGTGTCATTTGGAGTTTATTCTGCTGTGGGACAGTTATCAAAAATACATATGCTGTTTATTTTCCAAGTCTGCCCAGTTGTCCTAAAGACAGTTATTTTAAACGTCCACGCTTTACCAATTTGGTAGGCTGTTTCAGTCAATGACAGATTTTTGGGTGTATTTGAGCCTTTTCTGGAGTTTCTGTTCCATCCCAGCAGCGGGTCTTTATTTACGCATGATGCTGCGCTGCGCTGCGCTCAGCCGTTCCGCTGGTCCAGACTCTGCGGCCCCGGGGACGACAGCCCTCCCGGCTCCCGTGGGAGGCCGACTCTGAGCTGATCCAGAGGCCTTGTGACTGCTTCCCAGCACCAGCTTGTCTTGGGGGAGCCCTGCAGGATTCAGCCTGGCCGGCCTCACTCCCTTCCTGTCCTTTACACATCAGGTCCCCGTGAGAAGCCTGTCCCGCCCCCACTACTCAGGGTCTGGGCCACAAGGCTCCTGATACTTTTTAATTAACCTTCCAGATCACTCCCACTGTCACATTGCTATGTGTTCCCTCTCTTGTAAATATTTTCACTTCATAATCATAAACCTTAAGAAATCACTATTTACTAAATAATAGGAAACGACATCCAATTTTTGGGGGTCATGAAAAACTGGTTCTAAGCCAAGATTTTTAAACTATCTTTATTTTGGAGAAATTTCTCCACATTTGAAACATATAACTCACAAACTTTTTGCTTAGCGTCTTTCCCCTGATCTCAGCTGGATTTATTCCAGATTCTCATTTTATTGTAACTAGAGGCTGAAAGTATTCACATCTTGAAGATATAAAATAAGATTGGGAAAAATTGGTGATAGGCTGCAAAAGAGAGGAAAAGTTTTCTCCTGCTACAATTAACCTCCTACTATGATTAACAGTTAAGGTAAGAATTGAATCCGTGTCTATTTGATCAACCGAAATAATATTGTGTGTGTGTGTGTGTGTTCAGTCGTGTCTGACTCTGGAGCCCACGAGGCTCCTCTGTCCATGGAATTCTCCAGGCAAGGATTCTGGAGTGGGTTGTCATTTCTTACTCCACGTGAATTTCATGACCCAGGGATCAAACCTGTATCTCTTGCATCTCTTGCATTGGCAGGCCAATTGTTTACCAACTCTACCACCTGGGGAGCCCACAAATGATATTACTTAGCACCCTGTTCACATCTGAGAAATGCACTGTGTCCTCTATTCCCTAGAGAGACTGAAGAAAAAAAAATATTCTGAGTAGTGAGAGCTTTCTGGGAAAAATATTTTAAAAAAATACAACAAATCAGAGAATTCAAAGAGTGATGATTTTAATTAGAAATTTAAATGTGCCAAGTTGCAGAGATCCCTTGAGTAGTGATAACTACTTTTATTTAAGAGCACTTTATGTTTAGAAAAAATAGAATATTTAAAGGCCAGTTGAATTACTTTGATGAAACAAGTAATTCCACTTACAGTAAATATTCAAAGCCTCTCTAGTAAGAAAAATCAGCAACATTTCAAGTAAGAAAGGTAAATATGAAAATGATAGTAAGGCTTAATTCTTACTTTAAATTTAAAATTAATCACGTACACAGATTTTTAATGTGTAAATTATTAATTTTACACATGGTAGCAAATATTTTTGTTCATTAAAGCAACTTCTATATATTTCTGATTCTATTAAATAAAATTTGCAATCAAATAATTATAACAAATAATGGTATTAAGTCACTTTGAAATGCCAAAAAATGTAATAGCTAAAGTCTAGGTATAGATAGTATTAAAGAAAACTTCACTTGAGCCCACATATTATAACAAAAAAAGATTACATATGTCTATTCAGTTTGATATTATAATAAGAGATTTAAAAGAAAGTAATACATAAAGTTTTACCCATTGGAATTCAAAGAACAATTATCTTGAAAAGTTATAGAATTCAGGATTTATAAAATAATAAAGATAGCTTCAGGTTCAACAATGTTTTCAAATTATTTTCAAGGATTGAGGTACCAATTTTTATCAAATATACAAACATACTTGAAGTATACCTTGTTTTACTCTTGAAAAATTCAAACTCAAATCTTACCTATTTCATGTTATACCAGATTTCATCACCAATATGTCATATCTGTACAATTAGAAATTATATTTTATATAGTACTGGAAATAATTTTATTCAGGTAATGAGTGAAATATTAAATGCTTTTATTCATAAAAATGATAAAGATTGCAATTCTATTCTTTTGTATATTAATTTTTCCTCTTTTAAGATTGAACATTTTAAATTAAAAGTATCTGTTGCTTTACTCAATTTCAGAATCAAATAATGAACAATATGTTAAGTAAACAAGCATTTTCTAAGATCTATATTGCTTCCAAGCAGGAAGACTAGGACTATTTTCCTAGACCATGCAATAACTATTTTCCTAAATCTCGGTCCTTAGATCCTAGATCATGTAATATCAGTGGGAAAGAATAAAGGTATATGAAAGGAATTAGCCAAATTGCAACACTATGTGCTACAAAGTCATGTACGCTCTCCCTATTAGTTCTAGAGTAGAGGTGATAATATTATTAAATTATTGGCAGAAATTTAGTGGAGAATTCACATCTAAAAGTATGGGATTTTTATAACACTGTGATGATTGTTTTAATATCTTATTTCATCCCCACATTAGCCATGTGATACCAAGCCAAGGTAAATTAGAGAGCAGTTTTTCATACTGTTAAAGCCGAGAGTGAAATTTAGAATAAAATTTAGCTTTTAATAAAAACACTAATAGCTAGCATAGCTAGCTTTCAAATAGACTTTCTATGAATGCCAAAACAATTTTACATTGCTTTATTGTATCAAATGATCTAATCCATGTAGCAGTGCTAACTGTTGGTACAACCGTTGTCGGTTTTGCAGCCAGGTGAACCATGGGCAGGGAGATTAAGCGCTTGGCATTGTCACACGACTGGCAAGTGAAGCCATGGTTCAATCGCAGGCCATCTTGTCAGGGTTGTATTTCTTGTCCATGACACTATGTTTAGACTGTGCTTGGTGGAAAACTTGAAACATAGAGGGTGGGGGACTGAAAAGCAGGGCTGGACTCATGTTGAGTCGGTGATGCCTGGGGTGGAAGATTTAAGGAGGCAGTCACTTTAACAATGGTGCAATGCAGAATCAGCCATGAAACTGAGCGTGTGCTCTTAGATTCTGTACTGGAGGAGTCTCATCCCTTCTTTAGGTAAGACTGTATCCTACTCCTGGCCCTGATTAAAGGAAAAAATGGAAAAAAGTAACCATCAATGAGTAACTCAATACCTCTACCAAAAACAATTTTTCCAGGGAGTGTGTTACAACCCTGGCAACTAAAGAACACATTCCAGGTGACCCCTCTTTTCCCACAGTGACCCTCTGAATTGTTTCTCTCTTTATCTATTCCCACACAACTTTTCCAGAATAAAACCCTCTGATAGCCCCCACATAGCATCTTACTGAAATATATGTATTTTATTCCCCTATGTACAATAAAATAAAATATTCTCTGATATTTTTTATAAGCTGCCTAATGTGAATTGTATATAGACACGTATGATCAAGATCATCAAGTGATGGGAGGGAAATGAAGAGTTGAAATATATAGCTGAAAATATATAAGGGAGATAATTTCTGTTATATTAATAGTGCTACTGAAGTATGTAAAGTCATAGAGAAATACAATAAACTTGTCAAAAAATGTAGATATTTGAGGGAATTCCCTAGCAGTCCAATGACTGGGACTCTGTACTTTCACTACCATGAGCCTGAGGTTCAATCTCTGGTTGGGGTATAAGATCCCACAAACAGTGAAACATGGCCACAAAAAAATGTCAGTATTTAAAACTGAGATCACATGACAACACCGTGGGTCTATCTTCAATAACTATCAGTTTGTCCAATGTCTGTGCTGAGCGGGGCATTCAGGGCTTCCCTGGTGCTTCAGGTGATAAAGAATCCGCCTGCAATGCAGGAGACCTGGGTTTGATTTGATCCCTGAATCGGGACGATTCCCTGAAGAAGGGAATGACAACCCACTCCAGTATTCTGGCCTAGGAAATCCCATGGACAGAGGGGCCTAGCGGGTTACAGTCCTTGGGATCAGAGAGTCAGACATGACTGAACGAATAACACTCTTAACTTTTTTGACTTTGGACTGTATTCGGAAAGAATGCCCTAAAAGATATTTCAAGGGAGAGTGTATAGTGATAACACATGGATTATAAACTGAGAAAGGGGAAATGCATAAATAATAAAATTCTTAAATTAGAAACAATTGCATTGATCCTGAAAATCACCTGGATATCCTGAAACAATTTATAAAACAAGCACTGATCCCTGATGGTAAAAATAAAAGCAGATAATACATTTACCCTTTTTCACAGACGGAACATCAAGAAAAAGCACCAGAAGGCAATCTCACTAAATTGATGGAATTTGTTCTCCTGGACTTTGCTGATGTTCCTCATCTCCAGAAGTTTTTATTTGGACTGTTCTTACTCATCTATATAATTATCTTGATGGGCAATGGCATCATATTTCTGATAACAAAACTAGACCCTGGTCTCCAGACCCCCATGTATTTTTTCCTTGGCAACTTTTCCCTTTTGGAGATCTGTTATGTGTCTGTTACACTCCCCAGAATGCTCACAAGTCTTGGGACACAAAGAAGAACGATTTCTCTGGTTGCTTGTGCCCCACAAATGTGCTTCGTCCTTACACTTGGGGCCGCCGAGTGCTGCCTTCTGGCCGTGATGGCCTGTGATCGCTACGCGGCCATTTGTAGCCCTCTGGCTACCCTCTAGTTATGAACCCCAAGGTGTGTGTCCAGCTAGTGGCTGGCTCCTGGGTCAGTGGAATCCCAATCCAAATAGGCCAGACATGCCAGATTTTCTCTCTGCCCTTCTGTGGTTCTAACCTCATCAACCACTTCTTCTGTGACATCCCTCCCATACTCAAGCTGGCCTGTGGGGTCACTTTTCTGAATGAACTGTTGGTCTTCACTGTTGCTGCGCTGTTTGTTTTGGTTCCATTTCTGCTGATACTCGTCTCCTACGGCAGAATCATCTCCACAGTCCTTAAATTGCCCTCAGCCACGAGTCGGGGCAAAGCCTTTTCCACCTGCTCATCTCGTCTTATGGCCGTGGCATTGTTCTTCGGATCAGCCATTGTCACATATTTAAGACCCAAGACGCAGGGCTCAGCGGGAACTGACAGAGTGCTTTCTCTCTTCTACACGATCGTGACGCCTGTGTTTAACCCCGTGATATACAGTCTGAGGAACAAGGATGTCATGATGGCCCTGAGAAAATGGCCAGGTAAACACCTTAGTTCATGCAAAAAGTGACTTGTATTTCAGAACTTGATTTCTTATATGTGTGTTACAAATTTTCAACAGATATTTATCTTAAACTCAATTTATCTGTCTATAAAGTGGTAGCTATTACCAAAATAAAAATTACTTGTAACACTGAGAAACCTTTCTGTCTCCAGTTATACTGTAGTGTATGGGTCAGCAATAGCAAAAAATAGCTCGGGAATTCTATAACCTTATTGTGAAATGTTCTTTTGTAGTAAGAGCTTTAGACAAGAACTGCTATAAGAGGCCCAGTTGTAATACAGACTCAGTTATATCACTTATTGGAAAGCATATTATTCAGTTCCATAGAGTTGTCATGGAAATTTTTAAAACTAAGTTAGTAATGCACATTAATTAAAATGTTATGTATAGTTTGGCCTAGCAATTATTCTACAGAGAAATAATTTCTCAGAGTGAAAAGTACCTCTCATTGGGAATGTAGTTTAATAAATGATATTGTACAATGATATTAGCAATTATTAGTCATCATTTATGTGTATATCATTAAATCCATAATAAGATTTGTTGAGTTGATAAAACAAAAGATATTATTGAAATCTTTATGTACAATAAGATGAGCTTGGAAAAAGTGATGGGAATATTCACAAGTCATATAATATATTTTCCTAGAGATGATAGTAGAGATAGGAAAGTTAGGGTAAAAGGGAAAGGATTTAAATTTTTGTAAAAGCAAGTATCTGCTATAAAAGCACAAGTATTATACACCTTAAACCTTACATACATACACATGTTAAAAATGGTCAATGCAAAAATAATCATCATTGTTAATTATGGAAATCACAGAGTAAATCATTCTATGTTTCCCTTTGTTTTATTGAAATTGTACAGTTTATTACAATAAACTTGTGCTATTCAGGTAATCGAAATAACACAATTTGTATTCATTCTGGACAAGGAAATCTCAATTATTAGTCATGTGTGCTATTTCTGTAGCTACATATTTTTCAAAATTCCATGTATATATAATAATCCTTCATATAGACAGGCAACAGATCATTGCAGAATATGACCAGTCACCATTACTCAAAGTTAAAAAGTATGATGAAGCTTGAACCGTTACTTTTAAAGTTTGTTCCCATAAAAATATATGCCAGTTCTGTGCACATTTATGTGGCACTGGCTACTTCCACATGGATAAGGAGGTGCAGTTACACTTTCTCCCTGGGAGAAAACAGGCAGGTGGCACGTGACCAATTCTGATAATAAAGTGAAGAAGAAAAAACCGACTCTTATTGAGAACCAAGTAAAAAATAAATCACCATGATTTGCAGATAATATGGCTATCATAACCTACTGAAATCTAATGGAAATGATTGAATACAGGGGAGGGTAAAAGAGGAGAACTAAAAGGATTCTTCAACATCCGCAAATCAAACAACGTAATACACCACATTAACAAATTGGAAGATAAAAAACATATGATTATCTCAATAGATGCAGAGAAAGCCTTTGACAAAATTCAACACTCATTTATGATTAAAACTCTCCAGAAAGCAGGAATAGAAGGAACATAACTCAACATAATAAAAGCTATATATGACAAACCCACAGCAAGCATCACCCTCAATGGTGAAAAATTGAAAGCATTTCCCCTAAAATCAGGAACAAGACAAGGGTGCCCACTCTCACCACTACTATTCAACATAGTGCTGGAAGTTTTGGCCACAGCAATCAGAGCAGAAAAAGAAGTAAAAGGAATCCAGATAGGAAAAGAAGAAGTGAAACTCTCGCTGTTTGCAGATGACATGATCCTCTACATAGAAAACCCTAAAGATTCTTCCAGAAAACACTAGAGCTAATCAATGAATATAGTAAAGTTGCAGGGTATAAAATTAACACACAGAAATCCCTTGCATTCCTATACACTAACAATGAGAAAATAGAAAGAGAAATTAAGGAAACAATACCATTCACCATTGCAACAAAAAGAATAAAATACTGAGGAGTATATCTTCCTAAAGAAACAAAAGGCCTATACATAGAAAACTATAAAACATTGATGAAAGAAATCAAAGAGGACGCAAACAGATGGAGAAACATACCGTGTTCATGGATTGGAACAATCAATACTGTCAAAATGGCTATTCTACCCAAAGCAATCTATAGATTCAATGCAATCCCTATCAAGCTACCAATGGTATTTTTCACAGAACTACAACAAATAATTTCACAATTTCTATGGAACTAAAACAAACCTCGAATAGCCAAAGTAATCTTGAGAAAGAAGAATGGAACTGGAGGAAACAACCTGCCTGACTTCAGGCTCTACTACAAAGCCACAGTTATCAAGACAGTATGGTACTTGCACAAAGACAGAAATATAGATCAATGGAACAGAATAGAAAGCCCAGAGATAAATCCACGAACCTATGGACACCTTATCTTTGACAAAGGAGGCAAGGATATACAATGGAAAAAAGACAACCTCTTTAACAAGTGGTGCTGGGAAAACTGGTCAGCCCCTTGTAAAAGAATGAAACTAGAACACTTTCTAACACCATACACAAAAATAAACTCAAAATGGATTAAAGATCTAAATGTAAGACCAGAAATTATAAAACTCCTAGAGGAGAACATAGGCAAAACACTCTCTGACATAGATCACAGCAAGATCCTCTATGACCCACCTCAGAGAATATTGGAAATAAAAGCAAAACTAAACAAATGGGACCTAATGAAACTTAAAAGCTTTTGCACTACAAAGGAAACTATAAGTAAGGTGAAAAGACAGCCATCAGATTGGGAGAAAATAATAGCAAATGAAGAAACAGACAAAGGATTAATCTCAAAAATATACAAGCAACTCCTGCAGCTCAATTTCAGAAAAATAAATGACCCAATCAAAAAGTGAGACAAAGAACTAAACAGACATTTCTCCAAAGAAGACATACAGATGGCTAACAAACACATGAAAAGATGCTCAACATCACTCATTATTAGAGAAATGCAAATCAAAACCACAATGAGGTACCATTACACGCCAGTCAGGATGGCTACTATCCAAAAGGCTACAAGCAATAAATGCTGGAGAGGGTGTGGAGAAAAGGGAACCCTCTTACACTGTTGGTGGGAATGCGAACTAGTACAACCACTATGGAAAACAGTGTGGAGATTTCTTAAAAAACTGGAAATAGAACTGCCATATGACCCAGCAATACCACTTCTGGGCATACACACTGAGGAAACCGATCAGAAAGAGACACGTGCACCCCAATGTTCATTGCAGCACTGTTTATAATATCCATGACATGGAAGCAACCTAGATGCCCATCAGCAGATGAATGGATAAGGAAGCTGTGCTACATATACACCATGGAATATTACTCAGCCATTAAAAAGAATTCAGTTGAATCAGTTCTAATGAGATGGATGAAACTGGAGCCCATTATACAGAGTGAAGTAAGCCAGAAAGATAAAGAACATTACAGCATACTAGCACATATATATGGAATTTAGAAAGATGGTAATGATAACCCTATATGCAAAACAGAAAAAGAGACTCAGAAGTACAGAATAGACTTTCGAACTCTGTGGGAGAAGGTGAGGGTGGGATGTTTCGAAAGAACAGCATGTATATTATCAAGGGTGAAACAGATCACCAGCCCAGGTGGGATGCATGAGACAAGTGCTCGGGCCTGGTGCACTGGGAAGACCCAGAGGAATCGGATGGCGAGGGAGGTGGGTGGGGGGATCGGGATGGGGAATACATGTAACTCTATGGCTGATTCATAGCAATGTATGACAAAACCCACTGAAATGTTGTGAAGTAATTAGCCTCCAACTAATAAAAAAAAATAAATAAAAAAAGAAAGAGAACTGTAATAACAGCAACACCAGAATTCCAGGAACATTTCTAGGCAGAAGTTGGATAAATCCTGAAACTATTATATGTTGAAAAGATTGAGAAGGAAATTAAGAAATCCTCTCTTTTTTCTGTCCTTCTTGCCTAATTAAAAAGAAAAAAAAAAACTTTTTTAGAGAAAAGAGATATCTAATGGGGAAGGGGCAGCACTTAAAAATACTGAAATATCAATAAGATGTGATTGGATCTCTCTCTTTTTATAGAGAATAGCAAATAAAAGTGATATCTTAAAGCATTATGACCTTTTTGGGTAGATACTGACGTTTCACAAGCTAAAAATGTCAGTGGACAGCTTCAGAAATTATTTTCACTTGGGCTTGGCAACTAACAAACCATATCTAAACTAGTTACCACATTCAGTGGTAATAGCTTGCCAAAAATCTGTATCTGTATTACTTGTTTTTAAAATACAATGAATGTGTGCAAATACTACCAATGCTTTGTAAATTACAAATATCTTTATTAGCAACATAATCTTTTGTTACCACTTTGCAATGTAATATTCCTAAAACAAGTCACTTAGAATCCTGAGAAACTAAGCAAACACAATTTTATTATTTAGAAACACGAAAACAGATATTCATTTATGTAGGTTTATATGCTTATCTGTGTGTGTGAGTGTACTTTAGGATAATATTGCTTTTGTGGACTGAAGTCAACTGACAACAAAGAATGGGAAGGTCAATAATATGTGCAAAATCTTTCCAAGATTAATAGCCTCATTCAGGGAAAGTGAAAAGTGAATATGTCTTCATTGTGCATCTGGATTGTATTAATAGCTATGGATTCTTTGCTGCAAAAGAAAGTTCAGGGAATAATGGTAGACATCTCTTTCTTTCCTTTTTTAAAGGTATCTATATATAGGTATCATATGTATAATTGTTTCTTGGAATACTGTTTTGCTACATGTAACCTTCATATTGATAAACTATTTCTTTAGCTGTGACATGAAAGCATGTAAGCTTATTTCACTATCATATATTTAGTACAGAGAACATATATGGAAATAGAATAATAGAATTGGAAGATAAAGAGAAGGTGAACATATAGTCTAAGGGAAGAGTTGAAAAAATATATAAATTATGAAACAAACTTTTAGAGAGTTGATGTTGAAATTTCAAAAAGGAAGATGATTGAGCTTTTCCATAATAAGCTTTACACACAAAAGATATACATATTTATATATGTAAATTTATATTTTGTGTTTAAAGCATTTGGATAGATGATAGATACATAGATAAAAAGAATTTGTGTCTGTGCATGCAGTAACTCAGATGTGAACTTTTCTAGGTGGATTCATTGAACTGATTATGTTTAGAATGATTAAGGTTGTCATATATGCCCTTCCTCAGTGTCTCAGTGGTAAAAAATCAGACTGAAGTGCAGGAGCTGCAGGAGACGTGGGTTTGATCCCTGGATTGGCACGATAGCTTGGAGAAGGGCATGGCAACCCACTCCAGTATTCCTGCCAGGAGAATCCCCTGGATAGAGGAGCCTGGCTATCGACAGCCCATAGGGTGGTGCAAGCAGACACCACTGAAGTGACTTAGCATGCACACACAAGGTTGTCATATATAGGCATGTTGTTGTTGCCATTCAGTCGCTCAGTCCTGTCCGACTCTTTGTGAGACCACGGACTGCAGCACGCCAGGCCTCCCTGTCCTTCACCATCTCCCAGAGCTTGCTCAAACTCATGTCCATAGAATTGGTGATGCTACCCAACCATCTTGAACTCTGTCGTCCCCTTGTCCTCCTGCCTTCAGTCTTTCCCAGTATCAGGGTCTTTTCTAGAGAGTCGGCTCTTCGCATCAGTGGTCAAAGTATTGGAGCTTTAGTTTCAGCATCAGTCCCTCCAGTGAATATTCAGGATGGATTTCCTTTAGGATTGACTGGTTTGATCTTCTTGCAGTCCAAGGTACTCTCAAGAGTCTTCTCCAACACCACAGTTTAAAAGCATCAATTCTTCAGCACTCAGCCTTCTTTATAAAATGTGTCTTTGAGGGTCATTATTCTATGAGAGCCAACATACTTGACAAAACAGAGAATCAATTAATAACTGCCTCAAATATTGGATTTCCATACTGAAAGTATATGTAAACATTAGCAAACCACTGAATATCCAGAAGAAATGGAGTAGCCATCATAGTCAACAAAAGAGCTTGAAATGAAGTACTTGGATGCAATCTCAAAAACAACATAATTATCTCTGTTCATTTCCAAGGCAAACCATTCAATATCACAGTAATTCAAGCCTATGCCCCAACCAGTAATGCTGAAGACGCTGAAGTAGAATGTTTCTATGAAGAACTACAAAACCTTCTAGAACTAACACCCAAAAAAAGATGTTCTTTTCATTATAGGGGACTGGAATGCAAAAGTAGGAAGACAAGAAACACCTGGAGTAACAGGCAAATTTGGCCTTGAAGTACAGAATGAAGCAGGGCAAAGGCTAATAGAGTTCTTCCAAGAGAACGCACTGGTCACAGCAAACACCCTCTTTCAACAACACAAGAGAAGACTCTACACATGGACATCATCAGATGGTCGACACCGAAATCAGATTGATTATATTCTTTGCAGCCAAAGATGGAGAAGCTCTATATAGTCAGCAAAAATAAGACCAGGAGCTGACTGTGGCTCAGATCATGAACTCAGATCATGAAAACCACTAGACCATTCAGGTATGACCTAAATCAAATCCTTTATGACTCTACAGTGGAAGTAAGAATTAGGTTTAAGAGACTAGATCTGATAGAGAGAGTGCCTGATGAACTATGGACGGAGGTTCATGGCATTGTATAGGAGACAGGGATCAAGACCATCCCCAAGAAAAAGAAATGCAAAAAGGCAAAATGGCTGTCTGAAGAGGGCTTACAAATAGCTGTGAAAAGAAGAGAAGCCAAAAGCAAAAGATAAAAGGAAAGATATACTCATTTGAATGCAGAGTTCCTAAGAATAGCAAGGAGAGATAAGAAAGCTTTCCTCAGCGACCAATGCAAAGAAATAGAGGGAAACAACAGAATGGGAAAGACTAGAGATCTCTTCAAGACAATTAGAGATATATTTTCTTAAAAATACATTTAACATTAATGAAAAATATATTTCACTACATTTTCACAGGTCTTATTAGTAATAGGTTTTGTTTCTTTAGGGAATTGGAAAAACAAGAGGATATAGAATCCTGTTTATACATAAGGAAACAAAAGTCAAAATGTGACATGATGGTACTTTTAATTGAGTCGTTCCCACAGAGGAAATATGAAGAGATGGAAGCAGAAGACAACGTATCCACAGCTATACAATTTGTTCTCCTGGGGTTTTCTGGACCTTCCAAACCTCCAAGGGTTACTATTTGGGATGTTCTCCATCATTTACATCATTATCTTAGCTGGAAATAGTCTCTTAATAATAATAACTTGCCTTGACCCAGCTCTGCAGAAACCCATGTATTTTTCTCTGGCAAATTTTTCCTCCTTGGAAATCTGTTACACATCCGTCACTCTCCCTAGGATCCTGGTGAAACTTTGGACTCATGACGGGAGCATTTCTCTGCTGGCCTATGCTGCCCAAATGTGCTTCTTCCTTATCCTCGGAACCACTGAGTGCTTCCTCCTGGCAGTGATGACCTATGATCGCTGTGTGGCCATCTGTGACCCCCTGAACTATCCCCTGGTCATGACCCCAAAGACGTGCCTCCAGCTGGCTGTGGGCTCCTGGGCCAGTGGAATCCCAGTGAAGATAGGGCAAACGTGCTGGATCTTCACTTTTTTTCTGTCATTTGAACCAGATTAACCACTTCTTCTGTGACATACCCCCCATTCTGAAGTTGGCTTGTGGAGACACTTTTGCACATGAGCTGTCGGTGTATGTAGCAGTTCTGCTGGTTGCTGCAGTGCCTTTTATGTTAATACTTGCCTCTTACAGTAAAATCATCTGCACCATTCTGAGGTTGCCAACAGCCAGAAGAGACAAAGCCTTCTCCACCTGTTCTTCTCACCTGTTGGCTGTGCTTTTATTCTTTGTATCTGCTGCCATTACCTACTTAAGGCCCAAATCCATTCACTCTGCAGAAAGTGACAGACTGCTCTCCTTGTTCGACACCATAGTGAGTCCGGTGTTAAATCCCATGATATACAGCCATCAGAACAAGGATGTGATTGCAGCATTGAGACAATTGTCACTTAAAATATAGATTGAAGGCAGGAGGAAATAGTGCAATGGCATCACTGACTCAATGGACAACAGCTTGAGCAAACTCTAGGAGACAGTGAAGGACAGGGAAGCCTGGCATGCTGCAGTCCATGGGGTTACAAAGAGTTGGACTTCACTGAATGACTGAAAAGAACAAAAGTATAGTGTGGTGAGTATACTTATAAATGTTTTAAATGTTTACCACACAGTTATCAGAGAATGGTTTTGAATATTTTCCCCTTAAAAACTTAACCATTTCTAGCTTATAAGTGTGAGGCAAACAGAAGTAATGCAGCTTAGATTAGGAGTAGGCCTTCCTACTTGGTAAGATTATCAGGCCACCTCGATACAACCAATTAGCTTTTGCTTAACACTGACCACTGTTTGCCAATTAGGACCAATTAGCTTTCACTTAATACTGACCACTGTTTGCCAATTAGGAAATTAGGAATGGGGCTAAAAGCCCAAGGAAAGTCCTGCCCACATGAAAGTTTTGACCAATGAAATTGCTTTGAAACTTGTAACCAATCCGCTTAAACCAACAACCAACGGCATGTGCTCACCCTAGAAATTTGTGTAACAGCTTGAACTCGGGGCTCTCTGTCCCGCACCACTGCATTGGTTCCGGCAGATGCCCTGGCTTGAGCCAGTAACAAACTTTCCTTTTTGCGAGTTGCATTGTCTTGGAAGCCTTCTCTCTTTCCGCTCGGGATTCAGACATCGGGCATAACCCTTGGGGACTCGTCTGGGATCCCTTGACTGGGGGAAGAGAACACTTCCAGGACAGAGGGGAAGAATAGATAATAGCACTGGTGCTCAGGAAAACTCAGGGGGCCCGAAAACCCAGCGCTGTGTTGTCGGCCGACGTTTGTCTTTCCGTGTGTTTGTCTTTGGCTCTCCATGTTTGTGTGTGTGCCGGCATTGTCTCAGGCAGGACAGGAAAGTCCAGTGTAAATCTGAGACCCTGCTGTGAAGCAGGAAGGTATCTGACACAGGAAGTCCAGTGTAAATCCAAGACCCTGCTGTGAAGCAGGAAGGTATCTGGCACAGGAAGTCCAGCGTAAATCCAAGGCCCTGCTGTGAAGCAGGAAGGTATCTGGTACAGGAGAAAGCTTTCTATAAAGGGGGGAATGGATTAAACGTTCCAGCCGGCATAAGGCCGAGGCCAGCGAGCGTGCTGGAAGGCAGCCGGCCCTGTGGGAAGGAGAGTTCCTCTCCTGATCCC
This sequence comes from Muntiacus reevesi, assembly GCF_963930625.1. Taxonomy (NCBI): domain Eukaryota; kingdom Metazoa; phylum Chordata; class Mammalia; order Artiodactyla; family Cervidae; genus Muntiacus; species Muntiacus reevesi. Next base: position 7,011,179 of record NC_089257.1, on the reverse strand, counting down.
GAGTCTGGTGAGAAAACTCAGGGGGCCTGAAAACCCAGCGCTGTGTTGTTGGCCGACGTTTGTCTGTCAGTGTGTTTGTCTTCGGCTCTCCGTGTTTGTGTGTGTGCCGGCATTGTCTCTGGTCTCATTCCTACTCTTTTCAGGAGTTTCAGTGAACAGGCGAATGGGTGTGGGGGCAATTGATGAGTCTGGGCTAGGGCTACACTCTGGTGGACTCTGAAGGCCCTACAATAAGTGAGCCTCAGTAACTAGAGCCCGATCGGGTGAAACTCTCCTTTCACTATGATTGTCAGCAGCTGTTGCAGGTGCTCTTTGCCTCAAAAGAATGGGAGCAAATTCTGACAGAAGCGCGGAAACGGGTCCCAGGGGCCGACGGGAGGCCAACCGCCCAGCTTTACCTCGTGGACGAGGGGTTTCCTCTGTTGTGGTCTAACTGGGATTTTGAGCAAACGGAAGGTAGGGAGCATCTCCGAATGTACTGCTAGACTCTAATGGCTGGCCTGCAGGCTGCAGCAAGAAAGCCGACGAATCTGGCAAAGGTAAATTTAGTAAGGCAAGAGCCCACTGAGAGCCCGGCAGCCTTCCTAGAGAGGCTGATGGAAGCTTTCAGGCAATATACACCTATGGACCACCAGGCTGAGGAGTCACACGCTGCAGTCCTTTTAGCGTTTGTAAATCAGGAGGAAATTACAAAAGATAGAGGAATTGGGAGTATAGACAATACAAGATTTACTGAAAGCAGCTGAAAAGGTATTTAATAATAGGGACACCCCAGAAGAAAGGGAAGAACGAGTTTGACGGGAGGAAAGGGAATTAGCTGAGAGAATCAGGAAGGAAGATAGAGAACACAGAGCAAGGGAAAACCGGAAGAACCAGAGGGAGCTAGCCCAGATTCTTTTTGCGGGGTAAAGGCCGGAACAGAATTGAGGGAACCTCGAGACCCCTGGACGAGAGAAAGAGAAACCAGAAAGGTAGGCCCTAAAGAAAGATCAGTGCACCTACTGCAAAGAACAGGGGCACTGGAAAAACGAGTGCCCTAAGAGAGATCTGAGGAGAGGAACGACCCAGAGAGAGAGAATCTCCCCTGGAACTCCAGTTCTATATGCGGGGGAAGACAGTGACTGGGGGAGTCAAGACTCAGCACCCCTCCCCGAGTCCTGGGTAACCATACATGTGGAGGGGAAACCCGTTGGCTTCATGGTAGATACTGGTGCCCAACACTCTGTTTTAAATCAAAAACTGGGACCAATGTCTAAGAAAACCAGCTTGGTGCAAGGAGCCACGGGGCAAAAAGATATTATTGGACCACAGAACGAAAAGTAGATCTGGGGACCCACGAGGTGTCCCATTCATTTTTGGTGATACCAGAATGCCCAGACCCTCTACTTGGAAGAGACTTGTTGACTAAAGTTAATACTCAGATTCATTTTGACCAATGGCATTCCCTGTGGATATGTTGGATAATTGCAGTCATGAGGAACTGGAAAATTCTGCTGAAGATTACATTTTAGATCTGAGGTGTGGGGACCCTGAAAATCTGGAATGTTTTCCAATTAGTCTGTCAAATGTAGGCTTTGTACTTCTCTATGGTGGAGATCAGACCCAGAAAGTTCTTGCTCTTTTTGCACCTGAGGACTCACTCACAGCTGTGGCACTTTACCTTGCTGATCAGTGGTGGGCTATTGATGATATTGTGAAAACATCTGTCCCTTCTAGAGAGGGGCTTAAGCAGGTGAGAACTCTTGGGGAGAGAGTGGCTAAAGCAGGAAATGGAGAGAAATGAGATCCCATTCCTGTGTCATAGCAGTACTGATTATGCTAAGATTCTGTGGAAGGTAAAGCAGAGGCCATTGGGTTTTCCTACAGAGCTGGGAGAATGACAGTCATGGATGGACTTGGACAGCTGATACATATCTTATCCTTAGCCTTAAGAGATGAATAAATACCTGTTGGCCTGGGCTGAAACGGCAGGGATGGGACTGGCCAAACAGAGACATCTGGTCATCATCGAGCTAAAGGCCTAGGCAACTTCTGTGAGGGTGAGATAGTACCCCATGAGCCAGGAAGCTCGGCGGGAGATGACTCCCCACATTTGACGTCTCATGGATGCCGGAATTCTCAAGTGGTGTCAATCCGAAGCCAGGGGGGACAGATTACCTGCGAGAAGTCAACAAACGGGTGAGTGACATACACCCCACTGTTTCTAACCCGTATGCCCTCCTGAGCAGTTTGCTGCCTGAGTACACTTGGTACACTGTGTTGGACTTGAAAGATGCCTTTTTCAGCCTACCCCTGGCTTCCCAGAGCCAGGAGATATTTGCCTTTGAGTGGACCGAGGGGGAAGGCCAACCGGTAATACAATTAACTTGGACCTGCCTCTCACAGGGGTTCAAGAACTCCCCTACCTTGTTTAATGAGGCTCTCAGTGAGGACCTCTACGAATATCAGACTTGCCACCAAGAGGTCATTCTGCTACAATATGTAGACGACCTTATGTTGGCTGGAACCACTGAGGAGGCATGCAGCTGTGCCACTGGGGACCTCTTAATACTGGCTGAGGCCCTGGCGGCACAAAAAGACTTAACTGATGTACCCCTAGACAACAGTGAGCTAGTATGGTTCACTGATGGGAGAAGCTATGTAAAAGATGGGCAAAGGAAAGCTGGAGCTGCCACGGTAGAAGAGTACCGTTGTGAATATGGCTCCGAGAAGTTTTATGCACTGTTTGGCTTTGGTGGGGTCTTAAGTTGTGGTCTGACACACACTGCTGTTGTTCCTCTGTATTTAGTGAAATGCCGTATGCAGGTGGACCCACAGAAGTACAAGGGCATTTTAATGGATTTTCAGTTACACTCAAAGAGGATGGTTTCTGTGGTTTGGCCAAAGGATGGGTCCCGACCTTCATTGGCCACTCCCTGCAGGGGCTCTGCAAGTTTGGCTTTTATGAAGTCTTCAAGGTTTTTATAGCAACATGCTTGGAGAGGAGAATGCCTATCTGTGGCTCACATCACTGTATTTGGCTGCCTCTGCCAGTGCTAAATTCTTTGCTGACATTGCTCTGGCTCCTATGGAAGCTGCTAAGGTTTGAATTCAAACCCAACCAGGTTATGCTAACACTCTGAGGGATGCAGCTCCCAAAATATATAAGGAAGAAGGCATAAAGGCGTTCTACAAGGGGGTTGCTCCTCTTTGGATGAGACAGATACCATACATCATGATGAAGTTTGCCTGCTTTGAGTTTACTGTTGAAGCATTGTACAGGTTTGTGGTTCCTAAGCCTGAAGTGAATGTTCAAAGCCAGGGCAGCTGGTTGTCACATTTGTGGCAGGTTACATAGCTGGAGTCTTCTGTGCCTTTGTTTCCCACCCTGCCGATTCCGTGGTGTCTGTGTTGAATAAAGAGAAGGGTGTCAGTGCCTCTCAGGTCCTCAAGAGACTTGGATTTAGAGGTGTATGGAAGGGACTCTTTGCCCACATCATCATGATCGGCACTCTGACTGCACTACAGTGGTTTATCTATGATTCTGTGAAGGTCTACTTCAGGCTCCGTCGCCCTCCTCCCCCTGAGATGCCAGAGTCTCTGAAGAAGAAGCTTAGGTACGCTCAGTAGATAAATGAAAGCAAATATGGACTGAATCTGCGTGTTGACCAGTGTTTGAGGAAAATGCAACTGGACGAGAGATAATCCAGGCTTGCAAAGCGTGCCAGCTGATGAGGATAGGGAAAAAGCAGTACATGGGAACGAGGTACCGAGGGGAAGCGCCAGGGCAACACTGGGAGATAGATTTCACTGAGGGAAGGCCAGGCAAGTACAGGTATCGCTATCTGTTGGTTCTGGTAGATACCTTCTCGGGGTGGGTGGAAGCCTTCCCCGCTAAGGGAGAGACAGCAGTAGTGGTTGCTAAAAAGATCTTAGAGGAGATAGTGCCTAGGTACGGGCTGCCAGTGACTGTGGGCTCTGATAACGGACCTGCCTTTGTGAGCCAGATTGTACAAGGGCTGGCCCAAGCTCTGGGGATGAAATGACATTGTGAATATAATCCCCAGAGCTCAGGACAGGTTGAGAGAATGAATCGGACCCTAAAAGAAACTTTGACAAAGTTGGCAATAGAGACTGGCGCGGACTGGGTGACCCTCCTTTCCTTCGCGCTCTTTCGGGCACGTAATACCCCTTATAAGCTGAATCTTACCCCTTTTGAGATTCTGTATGGAAGACCCCCTCCTGTGTGTATTAGAACCTGGATGGAAAGGCCCGTATGCTGTTCTTACCACTCCTACTGCTGTCAAGGTTGAGGGGATTGGAACCTGGGTTCACTGCAATCACGTACGGCAAGCCACACCAGAAGAACAGGAAAAAGCGTGAGCAGAATGGAAGGCGAGTCCTCACCCGTCAAATCCTTTGAAACTGAAACTTGTCCGCTTTGAGGTCTCCTAATTCTCCTGCTGATCAGCGATGGGCAGACTCATGAGCTGCTCAACGAGACCTCAGGAATCCACCCTCTGAACACCTGGTGACCAGACCTTTACTTTGACCTAAGGGGAATCTTCCCCGGGGAAGGATCCCGGGGGAAATACCCACAGTTCGGGCCATGGGGAGCCATGGGGACCGGGAGAAAACTCAGCCTAGAGGGGTTCTTCACGTGCCCGAGCAACATAAGAAATAACTGGAAAACCTGTGGTGGCATGGAAAGCTATTATTGCAGGAGCTGGAGCTGTGTAACTTCTTGTGATGGGCCCCGGGAATGGGACATAGGAAACAGAGATTTGGTAGCCCCGAGTGTGACGCAATCCCCAGGGCCAAGTACCTCAGATACGGGGGCAATTTAAGCAAGCTTCACTACCTCTGCAAGGCCAAGGGCTTTCCTCCCTATGAGCCGCTGTAGATGCAATCAGTCACTCTCTTCCTTGTCTGAGGTGGTCTTGCAGAATGAGAGAGGGTTAGACTTGATTTTTCTCCAAAAGGGTAGGGTCTGCGAGGTTTCTATGCAGACCATACAAGAGTGGTAAGAGAATCTATGGTAAAAGTGAGAGAGGGACTGGCACAACGAAAGAGAGAACGGGAAGCCCAGCAGATGGTTTGAGTCTTGGTTTCAGCACTCCCCCTGGCTGACTACCTTAACTTCCACCCTCCTGGGTCCACTTATAGTGTCAGTGGCCCAAGATGGAAAAGAGGAAGATTCCTCTACTTGAACAACAGACAGGGGGGAATGTGAGGCGAGCAGAAGTAACGCAGCTTAGATTAGGAGCAGGCCTTCCTACCTGGTAAGATTATCAGGCCACCTGGATACAACCAATTAGCTTTCGCTTAACACTGACCACTTTTTGTCAATTAGGACCAATTAGCTTTCACTTAATGCTTACCGCTGTTTGCCAATTAGGAAATTAGGAATGGGGCAGAAACCCCCAGAAAAGTCCCACCCGCGCGAAAGTTTTGACTTGTAACCAATCCGCTTAAACTTGTAACCAGTCCGCTTAAACCAACAACCAATGGCGTGTGCTCACCCTATAAATTTGTATAACAACTTGGGCTCGGGGCTCTCTGACCCACACCACTGCGTTGGTTGCAGCAGTGGGCCCTGGCTCGAGTCAGTAATAAACTTCCCTATTTGCGAGTTGCATTGTCTTGGAACTCTTCTCTCTTCCTGCTAGGGGATTCGGACATCAGGCATAACAATAAGATACTTTATATAGTTTAAAGTAATCCACCATTGACTGTGCTTAAATATTTTTTGGGCTTCCCTGGTGGCTCAGACGGTAAAAAAATTCACCTGCAATGCAGGAGACCTGGGTTCGATCCCTGGATTGGGAAGATCCAGGGAGGAGGGAATGGCTACCCACTCCAGTATTCTTGCCTGAAGAGTCCCCACAGATGGAGGAGCCTGGCAGGCTAATTAGTGAAGGGGTCTTCAATATTTCATACCTAAATAATCCTCTATTGTGAGTAAAGAGTAATGTTTATTGCATACTTTATGAAAACAAAATAGAATTCAAGTTGTTAAGACTTTTGGCTTAAATATACCCTAAAACCTGAAACATTCCTTATAGTTTTCCACTTTCATTTTTGGCACTTTTTGATTCAATTGCATGGAAACTGACCAGTAGCAGTTAAATAATGACTATTTGAAGGAGGAATTGAACAAGTGAATGAGTGACTGCATATTACCATACCCTATGTCAGAGGCCTGGCAAAATCTATAGACTTCAAAGAATCAATAGTTACAAGGAGTATGTTTATTTAGCCCACTATACCCTCATGAGGAATTACTCCAATCATCATACCAAAAGAAAATTTTTCAGGCACTGAGTACTTTTCCTAACTGCACATTATAGAAGAATCTCCCTGTTTGTCTCAACACTTTTACTTTGTACATATTTCTATATTCTATGTAGCAACTTTGGCCCCCAAATAATCTGCTTTGAATTATTTCATCTTTTCATCACTGCCTTCCAAGCTACCCCTATGTTATTTCATATTTTAAAAATAAAATATATGTGCTTTTAATGTGAAGAAAATGTTAGAAGCTATTTTCAGAATTACACAAAGCTCCCACAATTGCATTTACATTAGTGTGCCTTGCCTAATCCTCTATATTTTTAACCTTCTCTAAGTGATATGATATTTAAACCTTTGAACTGATATTCACCAGGAAAATGAGCATCTGTCAATAAAATCATTAACAGGTATCCTCCCAATTACATTCAGATGGCATGGTGGTAAAGAATCTGCCTGCCAGTGCAGGAGATGCAAGAGACAAGAGTTAGATCCCTGGGTTAGGAAGTTCCCCTGCAATAGGAAAGAGCAACTCACTCCAGTCTTCTTGCTTATAAAATTCCACGAACAGAGGAGCCTGGTGGGCTGCAGTCTAGGCGGACACAGAGTCAGATACGACTGAGCACACACACACACACACACACACACACAAGCACAATCAGCAACTCATTTGGAGAATACGTCCACTGGAGTTCTTTTGAAATTATGCTCTTTTGTTGTTTTAGTTATAATTGTACACATGTGTATAAGGCAATGTTAGCTCCTGTTTTGAAGCTAGTTATGTTTCTCTTCTCAGTCCATTTGCTTGTTTTACCATCTAGGGAGTAAATATGGTGTACCAGGTTTAGTTACTTATGCATTTTATTCATAGCATCTATATGTATATATACCTTCTAATTAAATGTTTCATATGCTTATATACTTTCATATATAGTCTGTAATGTAATCTAGGATGATGATTATAATAAAGATGACAAAGATGACTATCTAGATGGAGAAAACAATAATAGTTTTGTTTCTGAAATTTAGGAAAGCAAGAATCACAGCCCCATAGAAATAGTGCTGTCCCCTAAGTTCACATTATGTACCTTTTCTGCTTCAAACAATTCCCCATTTACATTGTTACATAACATTGAGCAGCACTCCCCGTGCAATAGGCAGGTCATTGGTGGACATCCATTTTAAATACAGCAGTGTGTACATGTCACTTTTTTTTTTTTTAGATTCTGCAATTAAATGATGTAATATGATATTTCTCTTTCTATGTCTGACCACACTCAGTATGACAGTCTCTAGGTCCATCCATGTTGTTGCAAATGGAATTATTTTACTCTTTTTAACAGCTGAATAATAAACTGGGGAAAATTCTGAAAGAGATGGGAATATCAGACCACCTGACCTGCCTCTTGAGAATCTGTATACAGGTCAGGAAGCAACAGTTAGAACTGGCCATGGAACAACAGACTGGTTCCAAATAGGAAAAGGAGTACATCAAGGCCGTATATTGTCACCCTGCTTTTTTAACTTATATGCAGAGTACATCATGAGAAACGCTAGGCTGGAGGAAGCACAAGCTGGAATCAAGATGGCCAGGAGAAATATCAATAACTCCAGATATGCAGATGACACCACCCTGATGGTAGAAAGTGAAGAAGAACTAAAGAGCCTCTTGATGAAAGTGAGAGAGGAGAGTGAAAAAGTTGGCTTAAAGCTCAACATTCAGAAAACTAAGATCATGGCATCCAGTCCCATCACTTCATGGTAAATAGATGGGGAAACAGTGGAAACAGTAGCTGACTTTATCTTTGGGGGCTCCAAAATCACAGCAGATGGTGATTGCAGCCATGAAATTAAAAGACGCTTACTCCTTGATACAAAAATTATGAAAATTTAAAATGCATATTAAAAAGCAGAGACAGTACTTTGCCAACAAAGGTCCGTCTAGTCAAGGCTACAGTTTTTCCAGTGGTCATGTATACATGTGAAAGTTGGACTCTAAAGAAAGCTGAGCACCAAAGAACACTTGCTTTTGAACTGTGGTGTTGGAGAAGACTCTTGAGAGTCCCTTGGACTGCAAGGAAATCCAACCAGTCCATCCTAAAGGAGATCAGTCCTGGGTGTTCACTGGAAGGACTGATGCTGAAGCTGAACTTCAATACTTTGGCCACGTTATGCAAAGAGCTGACTCTTTTGAAAAGATCCTGAAGCTGGGAAAGATTGAAGGCAGGAGAAGGGACGACAGAGGATGATATGGCTGGTTGGCATCACCAACTCAATGGACATGAGTTTGGGTAGACTCCAGGATTGGTGATGGACAGGGAGGCCTGGCATGCTGTGGTTCATAGAGTCACAAAGAGTGAGACACAACTGAGTGACTGAACTGAACTGAATATCAGGTTTTAGTACCATTAATGTGTGTGTTATGATTGACATTTTGGATGTTCCAAGGGAAGTGCGCTTTTCTTTTCTGAGAATGCATTTAACCCAACTTTATATGATGTCTGAACTTCTGTGGATATAGACACATGTGTATATAGACACATTTCATAAGCATCTTGCAAGAATTTAATATATTTACAAGTCAATGGGAAGAGCATTAAGAAAGGCCCTGAATGACCTACTGATATTTCAAAGAAAAGTATTGTATGTGTCTGTAAGTGTGACTTTCATAATTATGATATTCCATAGCTAGATATTTGATGATCTGAAAGCAGCTGTTCAACAAATACCTTACATTTTAAATAGTATTTCATTTTGTAATCTATTTTGTTGTTGTTGTATAATTCTAACATGTAAAAGCATTGTTAAACCTGCAAACTTTACATATTTTCTTATAATTTGGCTCACAACAACTATGACTCCTTCATCATTACTTGAAATATTAGCTCAAAGATAAAAATGATTTCAAGAGATGTTATTAATAATACCTGTATCTGTACTGATCTGTGCTTATTTTCAATTTATTTTTGTTGTGAATATTCATACAGTCCTAATAAGCTCCTACATCTAAATTTTTTTCAAGATAAAGTCAGCAAAATGTTTATAAAATCTCTCTATAGGAAGAGTAAAATGTCCCAATTGCCTTCAAAAATATAAAGTGAAAGTCAAGGTCCCTGCGTTGTTTCCTACTCTTTGTGACCCTGTGGATTATACAGTCCATGGAATTCTCCAGGCCAGAATACTGGAGTGGGTAGTGTTTCCCTTCTCCAGGGAATCTTCCCAACCCAGGGACTGAACCCAGGTCTCCCACACTCCAGGGAGATTCTTAACCAGCTGAGCCACAAAGGTAGCCAAAGAATATTGAAGTGGGTAGCCTATCCCTTCTCCAGGAGTCTTCCTGACCCAGGAAGGGAACTGAGGTCTCCTGCATTGCAGGCGGATTCTTTACCAACTAAACTATTAGGGAAGCCCAAACAGAAAATACAAGCTAAAAGGGAAAATATTTGAAAGTTGCATATATCAAATAAGAAATATATAGAAAGATTATGCAAATAACTCTTAAAGCCAACAGGAAGAAAAGAAGCAATCTAGCATCAGATGTATGAGTTTTTTTCTTCTTCATTGATGTATCATTGGTATTCAATATTGTGCTAGTTTCCACAGTATAATAAAGTGAATTAAATATATGTATACATATGTCCCCTCCCTCTGACCCCTGACACCCCATCATCTAGGTCACCGCAGAGCAATGAGTTGAGCTCCCTGTGGTTTAAAGCAGGTTCCCACTAGCTCTCTGGCCATCATCAAAAAATCTACAAACAAGAAACGCTAGAGAGGGCATAGAGAAAAAGGAACCCTCTTGCACTGTTGGTGGAACTTAAATTGACACAGCCACTGTGCAGACCAGTATGGAGGTTCCTTAAGAAACTAATATAGAACTGCCATTGACCCAAGAATCCCACTACTGGGCATATACCCTGAGAAAACCATAATTCAAAAAGACACATGCACCCCAATGCTCATTGCAGCATTATTTACAATAGCCAGTACATGGAAGTAATCTAAATGTCCACTAAATGTACAAAACTCTTAAATAGATATTTTACTAAAGCAGACAGCAGAAGCCAAATAATCACATAAAGGATAGTCACTGCCATTAGTCATTATCAAAATGCAAATAAAAACAAAACAGATTATGCTATGCATGTATTTCAATTGTTAGAATTAAAATAAAACAAATTACAAAATAATATAATTCAAAATTGGTGTGTACATATATAACACTTGAATAGCTTTCAATGCATGAGCATCAAATTTCTAAACTGTGTCTTATTAATCTTCATAAGAGTATAAATCTTTTCCCACTTCCTATAGTTAAATCTAATATCTTTCTCCATTGTATTTTGTGAGTTTGTGTCTGTGAGTTTGTTTGTAGGGCGTGGTACAGAAAATACTGTTCTATTACCTGATGGTCTCTGTACTGAGAGTTGCCACAATTAACTTGAGGGCATCCTTGGCTGGGGAGACAATATAGTAACTTCTTGGAGTTATAGTTTGTGACAAGTGAGGGCAGCTGATAGAAATGGGAGTCTGGGCTGGACAGATGGCAGCACAGCTAGAAATATTTGCATCCTCTCTCCCAGTTCAGTGTGAAATTGTGACTAATGCTGATATGAGGGATCATGCCTGGAAATTCAGGATTCTGTTTCTAGTTTGCACATCTAAAAAGGAGTGAGTGAGCATTCCTTTGTATACACCTGTCGTCCGGGAGGCACTGAGGACTACCTGACTCATGTGGACCTAGAGATTGAAGGTCCGTATTGAAGACGACACAGCAGCCCCGACGGTCCTGGATTTCTTACTACAGAACACTTACAGAAATGCAAAATTCCCTGTAAGGCAGTATATATTTACATCTTTTTAGACCATCTTTATTTTATAAAAGTAATATATCAATCATCATAAATCATTGCTTTATAATGCTTATATTTCTTAGTAATTGCAAAATACAGGAAGAGAGACAGAGAATTTAGAGAATGCGTGGTATAGACAGGTATGGTTTTACTTGTTGTACCAAACTTCTTGAGTGGCATGCAGAAAGGTTTAGTTCAATTAGAAAGTTACTTGGGGAAGAAGCTGATCCCAAGAGTAAGAATAATTCCTATTTAAAGAGCACTATTAGTTATGAAGATAGCAGATATTTAGAGGGTGGTTAAGCCTGGTATCAAATACTTGATGTCAAAAATTACCTAACTACCAAAAAAAAAAAAAAAAACAAAACCACAAAACATTCAGTTTCTATCAGCTTTTAACTCAATAGCTCAATTAATAAAGGTAAGCATTGTATTTAACTTCAATCTAAACAGGTAAGCATGATTCATTTTTGTCCAATGTCAAATTTAGTTTTAAATGTACCTATTTATATGTAACATCAGGCAAAAAACCCTCACTTCAGAAAATTTAGCAAGGAAATTTTGTTGTTATTCTTGTTTAATTTCAAAACCCTGATTCAGATAGCCTTTTTAATTTTCTGATGCACATTATTATATTATCAAATAAAAAATTACAAAAGTACTTTATAATATAGTGGGCCAATATACCAAAGTTTACCAACCACTGCATCACTATCATAATCATTTAAATGCTAACCTTTATTAAGTGATTGCTATGTGTTATGTATGTATTTAAGAAGTTTGCATGTATCAAACCTGGGGATATCTCATTAAAATTAATTGTATATAACTAAGGAATAAGATAGTAAATGAACTTTATTAAAAGGATTTTGCATCTTATTAACATAAAATACTGCTTGTTAAAAATAACTTTTATGGTAACTGAATCTGACAATGCGAAAGAGATTTTGGTATGTTTTCATTTTAATCTTTAGAAACTTCAAATAAGGAATTCAGTTCAGTTCAGTTCAGTTGCTCAGTTGTGACTGACTCTTTGTGAACCCATGAACTGCAGCACGCAAGGAATTAGACTTCTGGAGTCACAATTTTAGACTTTTACTTCCTATCTTCAATTTGATTTTACAAACCTGCTTTCAATAGCACCACGTACATTTTAATGATAGATGATGTACTTGCTTATTATAATCCTCACACAGTGGGAAGACCAGAAAAGCAAACATGAGTTATTTGGATAAAAACAGAAGTGACTACACAAGCTGAATAATTTAGCGGCTCTTCTTTCCGAGTGTGGCAGTTGTACTCTCTAAAGGTTCCTGGAAGTTGGAAACCAGCATTGCGAGGTTTGAGAAGAAAGATGCTGATGAGATTGAGTTTATAAAGCTAAGCGTAACTTGGGTAGGATTTGAATAACTTTAATATTTCTTAATTTAAGTATGATTTTACATTGATAATTCCACTTAAGATTCATAAAATCTTGCTCCATTTGACAAAGAAAAGCAAAGTTAAGAATAAAAAAGATTTCAGTAAATTGTAAATTAAGAACACTGTATTTTTGATTGCAAGTTCTGTTTTTCGACTTCTTTTGGCTGTTTTTTTTTTTTGTTTTTTTTTTGTTTTTTTTTTTTTTACATTAGGAAAAAATGTAATTTTATTGGAAAAATCATTGTGAACTCATGACCTTTAACAGAAATGTGTTTTTCTGACTGCAGTCCATTAATAGGTGCACTTCTGCCAACCCCTGACTCTCACTGAAATGACCTGAGACTTCTTTTTTTTTTTTTTTTTTTTTTTTTTTAATATTATTTTATTAGTTGGAGGCCAATCACTTTACAACATTTCAGTGGGTTTTGTCATACATTGACATGAATCAGCCATATAGTTACATGTATTCCCCATCCCGATCCCCCCTCCCACCTCCCTCCCCACCCGACTCCTCAGGGTCCTCCCAGTGCACCAGGCCCGAGCACCTGACTCATGTATCCCACCTGGGCTGGTGGTCCGTTTCACCATAGATAATATACATGCTGTTCTTTCAAAACATCCCACCCTCACGTTCTCCCCCAGAGTTCAAAAGTCTGTTCTGTATTTCTGTGTCTCTTTTTCTGTTTTGCATATAGGGTTATCGCCACCATCTATCTAAATTCCGTATATATGTGTTAGTATACTGTAATGTTCTTTATCTTTCTGACTTACTTCACTCTGTATAATGGGCTCCAGTTTCATCCATCTCATTAGAACTGATTCAAATGAATTCTTTTTAACGGCTGAGTAATATTCCATGGTGTATATGTACCACAGCTTCCTTATCCATTCATCTGCTGATGGGCATCTAGGTTGCTTCCATGTCCTGGCTATTATAAACAGTGCTGCGATGAACATTGGGGTGCACGTGTCTCTTTCAGATCTGGATTCCTCAGTGTGTATGCCCAGAAGTGGTATTGCTGGGTCATATGGCAGTTCTATTTCCAGTTTTTTAAGAAATCTCCACACTGTTTTCCATAGTGGCTGTACTAGTTTGCATTCCCACCAACAGTGTAAGAGGGTTCCCTTTTCTCCACACCCTCTCCAGCATTTATTGCTTGTAGACTTTTGGATAGCAGCCATCCTGACTGGCGTGTAATGGTACCTCATTGTGGTTTTGATTTGCATTTCTCTGATGATGAGGAGACTTTAATACCCCACTCACAACCATGGATAGATCAACTAAACAGAAAATCAACAAGGAAACACAAACCTTAAATGATACAATGGACCAGCTAGACCTAATTGATATCTATAGGACATTTCACCCCAAAACAATCAACTTCACCTTTTTCTCAAGTGCACACGGAACCTTCTCCAGAATAGATCACATCCTGGGCCATAAATCTGGTCTTGGAAAATTCAAAAAAATTGAAATCATTCCAGTCATCTTTTCTGACCACAGTGCAGTAAGATTAGATCTCAATTACAGGAAAAAAATTGTTAAAAATTCCAACATATGGAGGCTAAATAACACGCTTCTGAATAACCAACAAATCATAGAAGAAATCAAAAAAGAAATCAAAGTATGTATAGAAATAAATGAAAATGAAAACACAACAACCCAAAACCTATGGGACACTGTAAAAGCAGTGCTAAGGGGAAGGTTCATAGCATTACAGGCACACATCAAGAAACAAGAAAAAAGCCAAATAAATAACCTAACTCTACACCTAAAACAATTAGAGAAGGAAGAAATGAAGAACCCCAGGGTTAGCAGAAGGAAAGAAATCTTAAAAATTAGGGCAGAAATAAATGCAAAAGAAACTAAAGAGACCATAGCAAAAATCAACAAAGCTAAAAGCTGGTTTTTTGAAAAAATAAACAAAATTGACAAACCATTGGCTGTTTTTTGAACCTGAGTTTCAGTATGATTTTCAAATGTACTACCCTGTGTGAAAAAGTGAAAGTGTTAGTCGCTCAGTTATGTCCGATTCTTTGCGACCCCATGGACTGTAACCCACCAGGCTACTCTGTTTATGGAATTCTCCAGGCAAGAATACTGGGGTGGGTAGCCATTCCCTTCTCCATGGGATCTTCTTGACCTAGGGATATTCGAATGTACTGTCCTACTTGAACAGAAAGGAATAATTTAGATAGAAGTCCAAAAAATGAGAGAAGACCTTTTATCAAAAGAAGATACAATAAAATTAACAAACAAACAAAGAAAAACGACTGACAGTAGTTTCTGAAGGCAGAGGTTAACTCATCAATGTAGGGCATGGTGCATTCTGGACTGAAAAGACTGAGAGCTCATTCAACAAGCAGTTTTAATCAGTATCCAGGTATTACACTCTGCATTGAATTAAACGGGTGAATAAACGTGGATAAAGGTGTCAGGATAAGGTAGTGAAAAACATAGGCACTGTTTCATAGTCTTATACACACAAAATCATATCTTAATAATGTCACCTATCAGACCCCCTTTTCTGATCATTTTAAAGACTCAGTTAAAGCATTTTTATGTTTCTGAAAATCACATTTTCATTGAGAAAATTCTATAATAATGAGTTAGTTTAAATAGCTTTTGATCCTTAATATATATTATATGTAAAATATAAATATATATAAGTAGTCTGAAATATTGCAGATGATAAAACAGACTCCTATTTAGCTTTCCTTTTCCTGCTGCTGCTGCTGCAGCTGCTAAGTCGCGTCAGTCGTGTCTGACTCTGTGCGACCCCAAAGGCGCAGCCCACCAGTCTCCGCCGTCCCAAGGGAGAAGGAATCCCTCGGGATGCTCAAGTTCTGGATGGACTGCTCCTTCTGCCCCACATGTGTGTCTGCACTTCTGTAGCTGAAATGTTGACCCTCGTCCTCACTTAAAACTGTTAGAATACGGATATAGGTTTGTCTCTTCCTTGCAGTGGCTTTGCCTTTGTGAACTTTCAAATTAGTTAAGACATACCATGAAAGTTATGCATGATATACTGAAAACAATGATGTAATTTGTAACTTCTACAAGAGTGGGTGAAAAGAGTATAATTTCTAGATACACACACACTCTATAAAAGGTACGCCTGAACTGTACTGGTCTAAAAAAATTGGTGATTCTTTCAACAAGCAATTTTAATCAGTATACAAGTACTACAGTCTGCACTGAATTAAATAAGTAAATAAAACAGGAGGATACAGGAGCTTGTTCTGAATTTTGGGTAGAAATCCTCACTTACATCTTGGGACTGTTGTAAAGAAACAATCAAGTTGATTCATTTTAATTTATTCAATAAATTAAGGAATTGCTTTTGAGAAAATATACTATATACTCCATAGAAAGATGTATGAATATCACAAGAAGCTTAAGATCTAGCTATAGCAAAGGACAAGTGCTTAACAAAGATGGACAATCTCAACTCAACATATTCACATTCACATAAACAAACATATACACACACACACACACACACACACACAAAAAAAAAACCCACAAGAATTAATGAATTAAATGGGGCCAGCAGAACAACAGCAATTATCAAGAATGTGAATAATTTAGGAAGATCTCAGAGATGAACTATGGCTGATGTTTCTTTCAGGCAGTAAGTGTGTGAGAGGTGAGCATTCTAGTTAGAACCCCTAGCTGGAACATAAGTGCCAGATGTACCTATTTCTTCTCTCTTGGGTGTTCCTGACAAGAAAGATCAGCTTAATGATTCTTTTCTCCAAGTTGGAAAATCTGAATTAAAAGTTATGACTACTGGAACTTCCCTGGTGGTCCAGGGGTTAAGGCTCCCTGATTCCACTGCAAGGGTCCAGATCTGATCCCTAGTCTGGGAACTAGGATCCTACATGCCATGTGGCCAAACTAAAATAAATACATGAGTAAAAAGAGAAATTAGATATTAAAAAAAAAATCTATGACTGTTGCTTTCATAGACGTTACATTGAAGTACACTCTTTTAAAAGATAAATCATATCCCATAATACTCAATGGTCAGCTCATTAATTTGGTTTTATATTAAAAGAGCTAAATATGCGTAATGTCAAAGACAAACAACATTTCGAAATACCAATGGAAGATCATCATTTTAAAAATTAACTACCTTTACCCCAAAACAATTTTAAGTGGCTTACAAAATATATACAGGAACAATAATATTAATTTTGAGTTGATGATAATGGAAAACAGAATAGGGAGGTGAAAATAGCATGTCAGTTGAAAACATGAAATCATTGTTACAACTGAACATAATTTTCAATTTGAATTTCTAAATGTTCAGATGAATAGCAAAATTGCAATCACACATCTTCAGAATCTAAGCAATAAATAATATATGGTAGAGAAAACAGAGACTGAAGTTTTTTCTTTCAGATAGATTTAATGATAAATAAAGGTAGGGAGGCGTGAGGGGGGATCGGGATGGGTAACACATGTAAATCCATGGCTGATTAATGTCAATGTATGGCAAAAACCACTACAATATTGTTAAGTAATTAGCCTCCAACTAATAAAAATAAATGAAAAAAAAAAAAAAAAGGTATACTTCTCTGTACTTTTAGAGCACCTGGCATTATAAGTTTGGTTTTTATAGGGAAATGAAAAATAAGAACACATATAGTCTAGTTTATACACAAAAAGGAAGAGTCAATAAAAATGAAATGACAGTGCCTCTGATTGAATCATTCCCACAGATGAAATATGAAGAGATGGAAGCAAACGACAACATGTCCACAGTGATCCAGTTTGCACTACTGGGGTTTTCTGATCTTCCAAACCTACAAGGGTTATTATTTGGGGTGTTCACCATCACTTTCATCATTATTTTAATTGGAAATGGCCTCTTAATAATAATAACTTGGCTTGACCCAGCTCTGCACAAACCCATGTATTTTTTCCTGGCAAATTTTTCCTCGTTGGAAATCTGTTACACATCCGTCACTCTCCCTAGGATCCTGGTGAACCTCTGGACCCAGGACGGGAGCATTTCTCTGCTGGCCTGTGCTGCCCAAATGGGCTTCTTCCTGGTACTGGCAGCTGCTGAGTGCTTCCTCCTGGCGGTGATGGCCTGTGACCGCTGTGTGGCCATCTGCGACCCCCTGCACTATCCCCTGGTCATGACCCCAAAGACGTGCCTCCAGCTGGCTGTGGGCTCCTGGGCCAGTGGAATCCCAGTGCAGATAGGGCAAACGTGCTGGATCTTCACTCTGCGTTTCTGTCACTCGAACCAGATTAACCACTTCTTCTGTGACGTGCCCCCCATTCTGAAGCTGGCCTGCGGGGACACTTCTGTGCAAGAGCTGGCAGTCTATGCAGTAGCTCTGCTGTTTGTTGGCGTACCTTTTATGTTGATCCTTGCCTCTTATATCAAAATCATCTGCACCATTCTGAGGCTGCCAACAGCCAGAGGGCGAGCCAAAGCCTTCTCCACCTGTTCATCTCACCTGTTGGTTGTGCTTTTATTCTTTGGATCTGCTACCATTGCCTACTTAAGGCCCAAATCCAGACACTCTGCAGGAACGGACAGACTGCTCTCTCTCTTCTACACCATAGTGACTCCTATGTTCAATCCCATGATATATAGCCTTCGGAACAAGGATGTGATTGCAGCATTGAGAAAATTATTACTGAAGAAAGTAGTGTGATGAGTTTATTTTAAAATGCTTTAAATACTGGCCACAGGGTTATCAGAGAAAATTATTTAAAAATCTCTACATTTCCCAGTTTAGAAGTTAATCATTTCTTTTTATACTGTATTTTTCAATTCAGTTCAGTTCAGTCACGCAGTTGTGTCCAACTCTTTGCGACCCCATGGACTGCAGCATGCCAGGCCTCCCTGTCCATCACTAACTCCCAGAGTTTACTCAAACTCATGTCCATTGAGTCCGTGGTGCCATCCAACCATCTCATCCTCTGTCGTCCCCTTCTCCTGCCTTCAATCTCCCCTAGCATCAGGGTCTTGTCCGATGAGTCAGTTCTTCGCATCAGGTGGCCAATGTATTGGAGTTTCAGCTTCAGCATCAGTCCTTCCAATGAATATTCAGGACTGATTTCCTTTAGGAAGGACTGGTTGGATTTCCTTGCAGTCCAAGGGACTCTCAAGAGTCTTCTCCAGCACCACACAGATCAGCCGTGATTATTCCTATATCCCCCTCCACACACACCATCCCTCCAGGTCATCACCTGAGACTGAAACTTCCCAGCATCTCACTCCTGACTGTGCAAATATGTTGATGCTACTGTTCCACTCATCTCACTCTCTCCCACTGCCACTGTGTAAGTCCATTCCCTACACATGTGTCTCCATTCCTTTCCTGCAAAGGTTCATCAGTATCATTTTTTTTTTTTTTTAGATTACATATATATGTATTACTTACTAAAGAAGGTTTTACAAAATCATGGAGCACTGCTGTCCCAGAAGTTCGATCACTGGTTTTCAATCTTCTCTATCAGATGTAAAGCAAGTTATTTAGCTATTATTTTTTCCTTTCATTCTTTTAAAGAACAAAATTAAAATGAATATGAAGCTTATTTAAAAGCACATGGCTAGCTACACCATCCCACCAGAAGTATTGCTGTGTGAAATTTAAAAAAACCAAAAAACTGTGTTTTATTGCACAGGCTTGAATGCAATTCTAAAGGAGAAAATACACATTCATGTTTCACAGTGTTTGGTGGTGGTAGATTGTACCTCTTTAGTGACTTTTCAGCTAGTGCAGAAGCTCTTTTGTGGTAGGAAGTGTTGTTCAGAAGTGCAAGTTTTAATATTTTAATTTGTGTGTTATGATTGAGCACTTCGATGTTTAAAGAGTGCTTTCCTCTGCTATGTATGTATTCAACACACCTTCATCTGATGTATGAACCTCTGTGAATATAATCAGCTGTGACTACAGACACATCTCATTAGTACTTTGCAAGAACTTAATATATAATAATGGTGTTAAAGGGAGAGTACTAAAAGAGGTCTTATTTTAAAGAAAAGAATTGCATGCTTCTGTAGGTGAGGATTTCATAATTAAGAGCATTTTTTGCACAAATATCTACTATTTTAAAAAATGTTTTATTTTGTCATCCAGTTTGTTGCTACTTCTATATGATTTTAACATTAAAAAGCTTTGTTGAACATGCAGACTTTGCAGATTTTATTTGGAATTTGGCTTGCAAAGAATATGACCATGTCATCATTATTTGAAATAATAGTAAAATCAGAGTAGGGAAAACTATTTCCACAGCTTATGATTCACTTCAGTTCAGTTCAGTAGCTCAGTCATGTCTGACTCTTTGAGACCCCATGGCCTGCAGCACGCCAGGCCTCCCTGTTCATCACCAACTCCCAGAGCTTACCCAAACTCATGTCCATCAAGTCTGTGATGCCATCCAACCATCTCATCTTCTGTTGTGCCCTTCTCCTCCTGTCTTCAATCTTCTCCAGCATCAGGGTCTTCTCCAATGAGTCAGTTCTTTGCATCAGGTGGTCAAAGTATTGGAGTTTCAGCTTCAGCATCAGTCCTTCCAGTGAATATTCAGGACCGATCTCCTTCAGAATGGACTGGTTGAATCTCCCTGCAGTCCAAAGGACTCTCAAGTCTTCTCCAACACCACGGTTCAAAAACATCAATTCTTCAGCGCTCAGCTTTCTTTATGGTCAAATTCTGACATCCATACGTGACCACTGGAAAAGCCTTAGCTTTGACTAGACAGAGCTTTGTCATCAAAGTAGTGTATCTGCTTTTTAATATGCTGTCTAGGTTGGTCATAACTTTTCTTCCAAGGAGCAAGTGTCTTTTAATTTCATCATTAACTTTCCTTCTTTCCATAGCACATCCCTCTTACACATCACTGATGACTGATTGAAAATATCTGTAATGTCAGTTGTTACTTCTCATCTTTCATTTCTAATTTTATTGACTTGAGTCTTCTCTTTGCTGTTCTTGCTGAGTCTGACCGAATGTTCATCAACTTCATATTCTCAAAGAGCCGGCTTTTAGTTTCACTGACCTTTGCTATTATTTTCTTTATATTTTTCTTTTATTTATGCTCTGATCTTTATGTTGTGGTTCCTTCTATTAACTTTGGGTTTTGTTTATTCTTTCTCTAGTTGCTTTAGGTGTAATGTAAGGTTGTTGATTTGTGGTTTGTCCTGTTTCCTGGGGTAAGTCTGTACTGTCATAAGCTTCCTTCTTAGAACTGCTTTTACTGAGCACCTTAGGTTTTGGATTGCCGTGTTTCTGTTGTCATTTGTCTCTAGGTATTTTTTTATTTCCTCTTTGTTTTCTTCAGTGATATTGGTTGTTTAGTCACATATAGTTTAGCTTCCATATGTTTGTGTCTTTTACAGCTTTATCTTGTAATGGATTTCTCATATTGTCATTGGAAACAGATGCTGGTTATTATTTCAATTTTTAAAACTTTACCAAGTCTTGGTTTGTGATCCATGATATGATCTATTGTGGAAAATGTTCCATGTTTACTTGAGATGAATGTGTATTCTGCTTCTTTCAGATGGAATGTCCTACAAATATCAAATCTATCTGGTCTATTGTGTCATTTAAGAATAGGTTTACTTATTAATTTTCTGCCTGGGTGACCGGTCCACTGGTGTAATTTGAGTCCTAAAGTTCCCCACTATTATTGTGTTGCTGCTAATTTCCCCTTTTATAGATATTACCATTTGCCTTATATATTGAAGTGTTCCTGTGTTGGGTACATATATAGTTATAATTGTTATGTCTTCTTCATGGATTGATCCCGTGGTCATTGTATAGTGTCTTTCCTTGTCTCTTTCAACATTCTTTATTTAAAATCTATCTTATCTGATATGAGTATTGCTTTTCCAGCTTTCTTTTGATTTTCATTTGCATGGAATATCTTCTTACATTCCCTCATTTTCAGTCTGTATGTGTCTCTAGGTCTGAAGTGGGTTTCTTTGTGTATATCTTCTTGATGAGACTTAATTTGTCGAAAATCTTTGTTCAATTTTTATTAAATTCTTTGTTTTCTTACTGTCTGTGTGGACTCTTCATGTACTTTGGCTACATGTTCTTTGTCAGATATATTTTTCAAACATTTTTCCTCAATCTTTGAATATGCATGTATTTACATATATATTCAAAAGCTTGCTTCTCTGATTTATTTTTGCACACTGCTCCACTTATCTCTTGCTACATAAACTGCATTTCAAAACTAGATAACTTGAGAATGAACACTGACCATATGTGCTCAGTCATGTCTGACTCTTTGTGACCCCATGGATGGTAGCCTGCCAGGCTCCTCGGCCCAAATTTCCCAGGCAAGAATACTGGAGTGGGTTGCCATTTTCTACTCCAGGGGCTCTTCTGGACTCGGGATCAAACTCACATCTTCTGTTAGGCAGTCAGATTCTTTTCTACTGAGCCACCTGGGAAACCCTTGAAAATACATGCATTTATATATCTTCAAAAGCTTGTTTCTCTGATTTATTTTTGCACACTGTGCTAGTTATCTCTTCCTACCTAAACTGTATTTCAAAACTAAATTGCTTAAGAGAATGACCACTGACTCCTTATTTTGTTCTTTCTAGTGTTTACTGAGGTTGCATGAAATATTCAGTGGAAAGATTGGCTAGGTTCAAGTTCTTTAATTATTGACATGATGAGAATGTCTAGAAAGATGAACCCAAATTCTCCCCTTTCAGTTCATGTAATCTCAGAATGTGCCACACTGTTTAATCAGATGGCTAGTTGTAATAGTAATTCATGGTTTTCACATATTGTCTTCTTCAAGACAAGACCCAGAGTGACTTACAATATTTCTGCCAATGTTGTTTGTCAAAACAGATGAACTATGGCAAAAATTCAAAGAAATATAAATATGCAATATAGATGAACCTTGAAAATATTCCAATGAAGACAAGAAGGCTGATGAAAAGAATAACAAAGAAAAAGAAAAGAAAAACAAGCAAGCAAGCAAACAAACAAAAATGTGTGTTGCATAATTCTGTTTAAAAGGAGGCCAAGAATGGAAAGCAAAGAATCAGAAAGTGAATTAGTAGTTGCCAGAGCTCAGGGAGGAAGGAAAGGAAAGTGACAGCTAATAAATATGGATTTCTTGTTGTAATGATGAAAATGTTGTGGCAGTAAAGACTGGTGATAACCTAAGAACCTTAAAAATATAGTAAAAAGAAAGAACTGTATACATTAGAAGGCTGAATTCTATGATGTACACATTGCATTTCAGTAAAAAAGAAAACATGAACCAAGTGTGGTAATATCCTTAAATGAAATGTGAAGAAACTCTAAAACACTATGAACAAATCTAACAAAACGGAAATAATGGAGGGAGGATTTTTTGAGTTTCAGTATGTTTACTCTTTACCTAAAGAAGGATGAAACCATTTCAGGGTAACTGTGAAGCACATCATACCAAAAAAAAAAAAAAAAAAAAAAAAAAAAAAAATTGCAGTTTTCTTTTTACCAAAGATCAATTTGATGACATTAGTGAAGCATGAAAATTCAGCCTGTACTAAGTGGCTTCTGAATTCTCAGGAGAAGACACACAAGCAGAAACATAATTAATGAAATGTTTGCATCAGATCAAAGCAGGGGGCAGTGGCACAGGGATTTAAGTCCCGATGCACCTGGTAATATAAGGGGCCATCTGCCTTTTGTTCAGCTAGCTAAGACCTGGTCATCTCAGGTGGGTTTCCAGTTCCTAACTTAAAGAATATAGAAGAAAATACTTAACATTTTGAGGGAAAAAAAAATTGTAAATGAACCATATTGTGTCTGCCTCTTCATTAAAATCTGAACTCAATGACCAGACATATTTCGATCTCAGAATCACAAGAATCTGAACTGGTTACTATCCATAATGCAGCTGTTTATTTATTTTATTTTGCTGTTTCTTCACAGGAAATATTTACTCTTTTTATCATTGGAAAAGTGTATACATGAATTTAAAGCATCTTTTGCTTTATTAAAATAGAGTAGGTACTGCAATAAAAATAAAAAATGTACAAATTCATCTCTATGTGAACCACTTGCCATGTTTACTTAGGTCTGAGGGGATAAAATGTTCATTGCTTCCATTCTATTCTTATAAACATTAAAATGTACACATACACACATATAACAAAGAGGAAAATCTATGCATTTTAGAAACATTATTGTCCCTCATCTTATTTCCACTTTAGTAAATAACAGGCCATTTAAAATCTAAAATGATGTGAATCATACAATAAATTCTGTTGTTTTCACTTCCTTTTAGCTCTTTTTTCCACTTGTTAAGAGATTCACCTTTTGACAACTACCACTCCACAAAGAGGTAATTAGCATTGTAGGGAAGCAAGAGTACATTTCTATAAAATCAGGTCACTAATACTTAATTCATATCTAAGCAAATACTGAACATAACATAAACTAAAATCAGGAATATAATTATTTTTTATTACTAGTCATTGATATACTCACTGTTTCTCGAACTAAGTCAAATTCTCCGAAACCAATCATTCTTTCTTGAGAAACATAAAAATTGTTATTGTTTTTTGTATCTAAGTGGCTATTTTCAGCCATCATAGATGCTCAGTCCTATGTCTTACAGTTTGGTCTCTCTAACACTGGTGTCTCTTCTAGGTTTTTCTCAAGAGGTAACGAGTTAAATATCTCTAAATCTACTCCCTGGGATGAAGAAACTAACACTCAGAGAAGAGCTTACAGAAAGTAAAAAACCTCATGAATGACATCTAGATTTACATCCAATTTCTCAAAGGTCTTTCTCAGGTACATTTTTTTATTATTGCAGAATAGAGAGTCATGCCTCTTTAAAGAGTGGGTGCATGAGTGAATAATTTCCTAAGTATAAAAAGACACTTACAGAGAAGATATTCTATCTTTTGACATTTTGTAGATGCTGAAAAGTGTTACACATGCAAGTATCATTTTCTTGATCATTTTCTCCGGAAGTTTACACAAGAACAAAGAAGAATGGAAGGAGAGAATTGTTCCTCCTTAACTGAATTCATTTTCTTGGGAATTACTGATAACACTGAGAACAAAGTGATCCTATTTACAATGTTTCTCCTTGTCTATCTCATTACTCTTCTGGCAAATCTCGGAATGATAACCCTGATTCGGATGGATCCCCAGCTGCACACACCCATGTACTTCTTCCTCAGCCACCTCTCCTTCTGTGACCTCAGCATTTCCACAGCAGTTGGCCCCAAGATGCTGGTGGACATATTTGCTAAGAACAGATCGATTCCCTTCTATGGCTGCGCCCTGCAATTACTGGTGCTCTATACCTTTATAGATTGTGAGTGTCTCCTGCTGGCAGTGATGGCCTATGACCGGTACAAGGCCGTCAGCAGCCCCTTGCTCTACGCGGTCAGCATGTCCAGCAGGCTGTGCTCCCTGCTCATGGCGGGGGTTTACCTGGTGAGTATAGCAGAAACTTTGATACACTTGACATTAGCCTTCCGCTTATGTTTCTGTGGGTCAAATGAGATTAATCACTTTTTCTGTGATGTTGCTCCTCTTCTATTGCTATCTTGCTCAGATACGCAGGTCAATGAGTTACTGATATTTACTGCTTTTGGCTTCATTGAACTGAGTACAATTTCAGGAGTTCTTGTCTCTTATTGTTATATTATCCTATCAGTCTTGAAGATCCACTCTGCCAAAGGGGGGATCTAAGCTTTCTCTACCTGCATCTCTCACCTAACCTCTGTGGCAATTTTCCAGGGAACAATGCTCTTCATGTATTTCAGGTCAAGTTCTTCCTACTCTCTAGATGAAGACAAAATGACCTCTTTGTTTTACACCCTTGTGATTCCCATGTTAAAACCTCTGATTTACAGCCTAAGGAATAAGGATGTGAAACAAACTCTGAAAAAATTGAAGAATAAGTGGTTTTAAAAATTTATATTTTGTGTATGTACACACAAACACATCCATACATATATGGTGATTGTTGATTTATTAAAATTAAATGATAGGTTACATGAGAAACATAATTTCTATTGGAAGTATATTGCTATTTCCCCCACCTGCCATGCTTCTTTATATTTCCTGAATTTGTATACGGCATCAGTTTCTGGGAAAAGCTTTTCTGACTTTTTCAATACATTAATTTTGTTCAGTTTTTAGTCAAGCACTATTTAAATTACACTAAGATATAGAATGCATTTTGTTCATTGGTCTTTGAGCTTTTCAGTTCTTCATGTACTACAATACATCTTGTAGTTTAAATACAATTAAATATAAGCTAGTATTAACAATGCATTAACTAAATAGTCAAGTAATTCATAAGAAGCCTGAAATTCATCATGAGATAATGCATAGTGGTCTATTATTCAAAAGTAAAAATATCTAAAACCAGTCTAAAGAAAAGGCATCTTTGGATATTCAGTCAAATCAGAAAAGGATTCAATTTGGGAGATGAAAAAATAGTAGGCAGAGGATCTGACAGTTACTCAGATCTTGAAGTGTACGAGTCCATGCCTGTTAGAAGTCATATTGGCTATGACATGGAAGAACCATGAGGAGCATATGCTAGGTGAAATAATTCATACAGAGGGAGACAAGTACTGTACGGGTCTCACAAGCACGTAGAATCCAACTGGTCAATCACACAGAGCCAGAGAATAGATTGGGTATTGCTGCGGGCTGAACGGTGGGAGCAATGGGTGATGCTGATCAAAGGTTACAAACTTTCTGTTGCTCAATGAATAAGTTCTGGGGTCTAATGTGCACTGTGACTCTAGTTAAAATTGTGTATTGTAAGACTGACATTTGCTGAGAGAGTAGTTCTTAAAGGTTTTCATGGTATGCACACTCAAAATGATAGCTATGTAAATTGATGAATGTGCTAACTAACTTTGTTGTAGCAATTATTTCACAATGTACACATATATTAAATCTTCATGCCCTATATCATAAGCATGTTGTCAATTTTATCTGAATGCAGTTTAAAAAAAGGAGTAAAAGAAGCTAAGGGACAGTGGACAGAATCATAGTAAAGTACATAATTGTGCTTCATTATCAGCTGTAGATTCTTCTGTGACTCTCTGCACACCAATTTCCTTCCCATTTTCCTTACTCTTAGCTCTGGTTAAATAGACCTCTTTGTCTCTTTGTTGCTCACAAAAAAACATCTATTTAAAAGATTACTTTATATCACCCTGTTTATCAGAATTCTTCGCTTTTGAGCATTCCATTATATAAACAAAGCACTACGTGTTGTCTGGAAGATCAAATAAACAAATATATAATAAACTAAAAATAGAAGACAACACTTTTTCACTGCTGTCAGTAGTGCAAAATTAAACGAGGGTTTGATAAGTAGCTTACAAATGTATATCAGAATATAGTTAACATATTGAACACATATACACATCTTTGTTTGCAAGGTCCATAAAATGGCTTTGGACATTAAGATAATATACTATAAGTGCAGTTCAGTTCAGTCACTCAGTCATGTCTAACTCTTTGCAACCCCATGAATCGCAGCACGCCAGGCCTCCCTGTCCATCACCAGCTCCCTGAATTTACTCAAACTCATGTTCATTGAGTCGGTGATGCAATCCAGCCATCTCTTCCTCTGTCGTCCCCTTCTCCTCCTGCCCCCAATCCCTCCCAGCATCAGGGTCTTTTCCAATGAATCAACTCTTCACATGAGTTGGCCAAAGTATTGGAGTTTCAGCTTCAACATCAGTCCTTCCAATG
Source organism: Muntiacus reevesi (assembly GCF_963930625.1). Lineage (NCBI taxonomy): Eukaryota > Metazoa > Chordata > Mammalia > Artiodactyla > Cervidae > Muntiacus > Muntiacus reevesi. The sequence goes on along the minus strand of NC_089257.1, from coordinate 6,983,901 downwards.
AATATTCAGAACTGATTTCCTTTAGGATGGACTGGTTGGAACTCCTTGCAGTCCAAGAGACTCTCAAGAGTCTTCTCCAATGCCACAGTTCAAAAGCATCAATTTTTCAGTGCTCAGCTTTCTTCACAGTCCAACTCTCACATCCATACATGACCACTGGAAAAACCATAGCCTTGACTAGATGGACCTTTGCTGGCAAAGAAATGTCTCTGCTTTTTAATACGCTATCTAGGTTGGTCATAACTTTACTTCCAAGGAGTAAACATCTTTTAATTTCATGGTTGCAATCACCATCTGCAGTGATTTTAGAGCCCCCCAAAACAAAATCTGACACTGTTTCCACTATTTCCCCATCTATTTCCCATGAGTGATAAGACATGCCTAGTAATTTCACTAGAAAGAATAAGCTCTAATTTCTTGCTAGTTGACTATTTCATCTGCTTTTGATCTGGTTTCCTGAAGGCTAAAGCATTAAATTAGTTTGTTAAGAAAGCTAGGATGTGACCATGTATTTAAAATACCATAATGTACTGAAAGAGACATATTATCCATTGCAATTACAAAATTAAAAGCCTCTGATGGTCTTCAATTTTCTTGCTGCCATTGTAAAATGTTCTCATGTGACAATATTTCAGAATGGAAAAATAAAGCCTACATAATTCCTCTGTTGTTCAGGGTGGTATTTGTAAAGCACTATGCCATGTTAAGAAAAATTATCGTAGTGAAAAAATTAGGATAATTCTTGCATAACATAAAAGACTTAAATATGTGTGCTTCTGGAATACTTTATCAATTCACTCAGACTTGTTTTGACTTGTTGCTTATGAGCAGCAAAATGGCAGCAAATATAGTCAGAAATACAGTTAAAATAGGGTGTCAGTGGACTACCATTAATTCAGAGATTAATAAACATGGATCTAATTAATCCATCTTCATATACATGATCAGTTTTATGTCAGCATCTAAAGACTAATTCAACATGAATACTAGCCCATTTCATTGTATCTAGTGAGGAATATGTAAATAGGAGAAAATTATAAGCCCATTAAATGGAATTCCTAAAATAGAACTGATTGATTCTGTTAATTGTAGGCTTGCTCTCCTCAAATTGAAGAAATTAATGAGAAATTATGGAAGTTTTCTTTTTTTAAATAATTTCTAACTCAGATAGGAATTTGGGCAAAATGTTTCTTCTTTCTTGACAGTAATCTGTGAAAAAATGGGAACAATTTATCAAAAACTTTATTCTAGCCTGTCAATTTCAGTATTCTTCATTCTTTACCATTTTAATGTCTTCACATCACATTATCCTTATACATGCACCAATGACTCATGGAAAATATTGTGCAAATGCAATTTATCAATGACATATGTAATATTTTAATATTACAGTCAAATTCCTGTATCTTGACCTCTTTCTTCATCCTTGCCACTGAAATTCTTTAGCATAAACATGGAAATCACCAACTCAATGGCATGAGTTTGAGCAAATTCTGGGAGTTGAGGATGGACAGGGAAGTCGGCATGCTGCAGTCCATGGGGTCACAAAGAGTCAGACACGACTGAGAGACTGAACTAAACTGAAAATGGCAAAGAAATGTTAGGTTTGGTAAAGGTCTAATGCAGAGGACAGACAGACTCATACTTGTTACTGGCTGCACAGGTATACTCGTTACAGGTAGAAAAGCAATAACGTTCAACACACCGGTAAGTAGGAGGATCTGGGCTAAAGATAGAGGCAAAAATTTTTAACCACCCTGGATGTCTTTCTCTTTAGTTAGAACCATGTTATGAACCAGGCAGGAACACCACTCTAAATACCTCATTCTTGCTTTCTATCCCTCACATCACCCTGTGTAGAAGAGGGATTTAAGCTATATTATATTACCTCTAAGGCTCTTTTCAGGCGATATGATCTGCCTCTATAAGCTATGGCTTTACTGTAGCGTAAATCCATCTATATCAGTGGAAAGAATATGGAAAAAAGAAAAAAGAGTCACTTCACATTCAGTCAAAGAATTGATCTGAGCATGTAGGCCGAGTATCTCAATTGGTAAAGAATCCGCTTGCAGTTCAGGAGGCCCCAGTTCAATTCCCGGGTCTGGAAGATCCCCTGGAGAAGAGTTAGGCTACCCACTCCAGTATTCTAGGGCTTCCCTTGTGGCTCAGCTGGTAAAGAACCCGCCTGCAATGCGGGAGACGTGGGTTTGATCCCTGGGTTGAGAAGATTCCCTGCAGAAGGGAATGGCTACCCACTCCAGTATTCTGCCTGGAGAATCCCATGGACTGTATGGTACATGGGTTCGCAAAGAGTTGGACACGACTGGGTGAGTTTCACTCACTCACTCAACCTGCATTGTCAGTTACAAGAAGCCATGAAGACACTGTGAGTTTTAGCAGGCCAAAAACTTTTAAAAACAGCTGTTTTACATGCCCTGTTATCCAAGTTCAACATCTCATGGACTCCTAATGAGAGGGTAACAGGCAGGAAGGCTAGGGATCTGCAAGCAGAGGAAATAAACTGCAAGTGGCAGATGCTTTTTGTTTGTTTGTTTTGTTTGTTCCTTCTCTATACAAAATTAAAAGGTTTGTTTTAAATTGTGTATTGTCAGGAAGACCTCTGGTTCAGCCTGGGCTTAACTTTTCTCAAACCTTGAACTGATAATGACTCAACAAATCCGTCTGTCTTACTCATGGAAATGTTCTCCTAAGCTATGTTAATGAAGCTATGTATTTGTTTGGAAATCTGCCTTTCTTTAGGGTTCATGTCAATTGTTCTACGGCTGGGGGTGACTCACCTTGCATTCTGTGCTGTCTCAAAATGCATGTTGTGAGAGATAGGGCTGATGCAACTCTCTCAGTTTTGAGGTGATTCTTCAACAGATATATAACTCCTTGCTAAAAGCTAGCACGTGGGGCACTCTTTCTGCCCCCTTATGGAGTCTATGTCAGAGCTTCCTCCATCCCTTGATACATTAGTAAAACTTTATGACACAAAAACTTGAAGTGATTAAGCCTCCTCTCTAACTCCAGATCAAAATCCTCTCCTCCAGTTTTTTAAGAAATCTCCACACTGTTTTCCATAGTGGCTGTACCAGTTTGCATTCCCACCAACAGTGTAAGAGGGTTCCCTTTTCTCCACACCCTCTCCAGCATTTATTGCTTGTAGACTTTTGGATAGCAGCCATCCTGACTGGTGTGTAATGGTACCTCATTGTGGTTTTGATTTGCATTTCTCTGATAATGAGTGATGTGGAGCATCTTTTCATGTGTTTGTTAGCCATCTGTATGTCTTCTATGGAGAAATGTCTGTTTAGTTCTTTGGCCCATTTTTTGATTGGGTCATTTACTTTTCTGGAATTGAGCTTCAGGAGTTGCTTGTATATTTTTGAGATTAATCCTTTGTCTGCTTCCTCATTTGCTATTATTTTCTCCCAATCTGAGGGCTGTCTTTTCACCTTACTTATAGTTTCCTTTGTTGTGCAAAAGCTTTTACGTTTCATTAGGTCCCATTTGTTTAGTTTTGCTTTTATTTCCAATATTCTGGGAGGTGGGTCATAGAAGATCTTGCTGTGATTTATGTCAGAGAGTGTTTTGCCTATGTTCTCCTCTAGGAGTTTTATAGTTTCTGGTCTTACATTTAGATCTTTAATCCATTTTGAGTTTATTTTTGTGTATGGTGTTAGAAAGTGTTCTAGTTTCATTCTTTTACAAGTGGTTGACCAGTTTTCCCAGCACCACTTGTTAAAGAGGTTGTCTTTTTTCCATTGTATATCCTTGCCTCCTTTGTCAAAGATAAGCTGTCCATAGGTTCATGGATTTATCTCTGGGCTTTCTATTCTGTTCCATTGTTCTATATTTCTGTCTTTGTGCCAGTACCATACTGTCTTGATGACTGTGGCTTTGTAGTAGAGTCTGAAGTCAGGCAGGTTGATTCCTCCAGTTCCATTCTTCTTTCTCAAGATTACTTTGGCTATTCGAGGTTTTTTGTATTTCCATACAAATTGTGAAATTATTTGTTCTAGTTCTGTGAAAAATACCGTTGGTAGCTTGATAGGGATTGCATTGAATCTATAGATTGCTTTGAGTAGAATAGCCATTTTGACAATATTGATTTTTCCAATCCATGAACACGGTATGTTTCTCCATTTGTTTGTGTCCTCTTTGATTTCTTTCATCTACCATATGACCCAGCAATACCACTTCTGGGCATACACACTGAGGAATCCAGATCTGAAAGAGACACGTGCACCCCAATGCTCATCGCAGCACTGTTCATAATAGCCAGGACATGGAAGCAACCTAGATGCCCATCAGCAGATGAATGGATAAGGAAGCTGTGGTACATATACACAATGGAATATTACTCAGCCGTTAAAAAGAATTCATTTGAATCAGTTCTAATGAGATGGATGAAACTGGAGCCCATTATACAGAGTGAGGTGAGCCAGAAAGATAAAGAACATTACAGCATACTAACACATATATACGGAATTTAGAAAGGTGGTAACAATGGCCCTATATGCAGGGCAGAAGAAGAGACGCAGAAGTACAGAACAGACTTTTGAACTCTGTGGGAGAAGGGGAGGGTGGGATGTTTCGAAAGAACAGCATGTATATTATCTGTGGTGAAACAGACCACCAGCTCAGGTGGGAGGCATGAGTCACGTGCTCGGGCCTGTTGGACTGGGAAGATCCAGAGGAATCGGGTGGAGAGGGAGGTGGGATGGGACACCGGGATGGGGAATTCGTGTAACTCTATGGCTGATTCACATCAATGTATGACAAAACCCACTGAAAAATAAAAAAAAATTAAAAAAAAAAATCCTCTCCTCTGGAGGTCACGAATCCTGGAGTAGCTCATGGCTCGAAACTGCAAACTTTCACTTATAGAAGTGGATAGATATCCAACTTTATTAGTACTAAAGTAAACGGAAGTGAAATAAAATGTTAACTGTTGTGTTGACATTTACCAAATGGCAAAAAGTACTTGTTTACATACCAAATAGTAAACAAGTATCTACTACTGTTGAGGATGTGAAACAACCGGTTTTTATGCCTTGACAGTAGATTGAGATTTGACACTGCACTTGGTAAAATTCTATGTCTGAGTCTCCTATAACTGGACGCATAAATGTCCTAAGACCAAAAACGTTATTCCTAGAAGTATGTCCAAGTGTACAGAGTGAATATGCACCCAAAAGGCATGTATAGACATGTTCACCATTGTATTAATTACAGTAGTGTAACACCAAAAGCAACTCATTTCTTTTAACACATTAGATCAAAACTTGACATACTTTTCTGAAAATATTTAATAGTGTATATTTTAGGGTTTGTAGACCATAAAATCTTGGTATATCTAAACAGTTTTGTCCTCTATCACAAAAGTAGCCATCCATAATACATGAATAAATGGTGTTTCACATCTCCAATAAAACTTAACAGGTCAAGTTTACTGACTACTACTTTAGATTAGACAAATGAGTTTATGATAAGTTTGTATGCTGGAAAAGTACACAGCAATGAGAAAGAATAACTTCATACAAGAGCATGGGAAAACTTCACAAACATAATCTTCAGTGAAAAATGTCAGACATAAAAGTGTAAAATCTGTATGATCTCAACTATGTACCTTAAAAATAAACAAACTCACATATCATATGGAAAATCAATTTCTGATGGATGTAGGGACAGTTTCTGAGAATCTAGTAATTTTTTTTTTTTTTTTTCGTTCTGTGTGCAGGAATCTTTCTATTTTTGAAAGATTTTTTGCAGTCTGCATTTTTAGATAGAAATTTTTTTCTGTATTTATATTATACTTTAAAATCACCCTCTTTATTTTTTTTCTCTATGAGATTATAAAAAATAATATTTATTTTTAAGTCTAAAGTGTTCTTATATAAAATGATTGTTCATATAGATTTATGATGAAGAAGGAATTCATAGGGCCTGGACTCCATCGTAGGCCTATCCATGCTGATCAGGCTCGGCCACCTCTCCAATGGACTCTGAACTTTGAGTTTAATGTCTATGGAAATGACAACAGAAGGGTAAGACCCCCACACCCCCGCCCCAGACAGGGGAATCTTGAAGATCATATCCAGGTTACTCCTCGCCTAAGAGAACACATACACTAATCACCCCTTCCTCCAGACAGGCCATACATTTTTCTGAACCTATCAGAGTGTAACCTCTGGCTTATTGATTATTGGCTAATTGTTTAACTGTCTGAGCACATGGTACATGGGGTTATTGGGATTTTATTTACCCTTCCTTAGTTTATGTAAGTCTCAAGGAATTTGGGCTGGTGGGTTCGGACACGTACACATGGGGCAGAAAAGATTTTCACAAATGCTGGTCAGGGCCCTTGGCTAAGAGCAGACTCTGCCTTGGGCCCACCGGTGTAATAAACTGCACTCCACGATCTGCATTGTCCTTCTGAGTGAGTTTGTTTCCCGGAACGCGCGGCTACAACGGTGAAACTGAGGTGAGCATCATCACCAGAGCATCTCAGGACATCCTCAGTCTCCGTATCACTGAAAGTGCTGCATGCTTGTAGGACAGTACTGCATCCGTCCACCCCCTGGCCCTCCCGGTCACCCTCTCAGCAGCGGGGGGCGCTCCTGGACTTTGACCTGGACCATGCAGTGAGCTCTGTGTCATTCTACTCAAGGTTGGGGAAACTGACCATTATATTCTGAAAAAGGTCATTTTTGGGTAGTGTTTGCTGACATAAAATTGTTTTCATGTCAGCAGAGGCACCAGGAAAAACCCAAATAATGACCTTTTTGTCCCTCATTTGTATCTGAAGCATACATTTTCTCCTTAAGATGTTCTTTGATTACTTAAAATCTCCATTTTTAATGAAGCACCAATCCCATTGGGAGATATTTTAGGTTACCCACTTTGCAATTAATAATGTAGCTACCCAAACTTGGGTTTAAACTGTTATATGGGGGAAGATAGAAAGGATGTTAGTCCACGTGTTTTTGAGAAGCAGGCCTGTTAAAAAATTAACACTTGCTTCTGGCTGAACAAAATGTAACCCAAGGTATTTTTGCATCCCTGAAGACAGGGATGTACCTGAGGGAAAAATTAATTTGGATAGGAGTGAAATTAGGAGATTGAGAACAATTGTACATACACCATATGTGTAACAGAGAAGTAAATAATGATAGCAAAACACTTTTGAAACATAATCAGTTTCTTGATTCTGTGAGTGTATATGTGTGTTTGTTCATGCTCAGTCATGTCCAACTCTTTGCAACCCCTGGATTGTAGCCTGCCAGGCTCCTCTGTCCATGGAATTTTCCAGGCAAGAATACTGGAGTGGGGTGCCATTTCCTCCTCTGGGGGTCTTCCTGACCCAGGGATCAAATATATGTCTCCTGAGTCTCCTGCATTGGTAGTTGGAGTCTTTACAACTGAGCCACCTGGGAACCTTTCTTAATTTTAGTGGAAAATTATTAGCAATTATATTGTGGTTTGAGATTTGCCTCAATGATATCTCCACAGGTTACAGGTGGCATTTTAGTGTTGAGCTCCTCATAGGCAAGAATGACAATGACATATACAAAGGCATTTTTTAAAATTGACATTAAGAATCACTTCTACAAAATTATATAGTTACTACATTTATGAATTTTAGCATAAATAATTTCTCAGATTTATAAGGAAAAAAGTAGAAAAATAAACAAACAAAAAATTGAAAATAACTGAGAAAACACCCAAACCGATAAGAAATCCTGTGTATTTCACAAATGAGAATTCAGATGAAACAGAAAATTAGTTATGATCAGTATTTATTTGCAGTCCATTAACATTTAGGTCATCTTATCTTATTGTGGCTTTATTGCCATTGCCTTAATACCTACTGATTCACATAAGAATGAAATTCTTAAGCATTAACCTCTTGCTTATTTGTTATCTTGTTGAGTATTTGTTCAATTTTTTTTTTTTTGCTCACTTTTTTTTTTGTTTTTTATTTTTTTACTATTGATTAAAGCTCATATATTTTGGATACAAGTTCTTTGTCATATATACAAGGTTTCTAAATATTTTAATTATTTTCTTCATATATTATGAAAGCATTTCTCTCTATATTAGCTCACACTGCTTCATCCTTAGTGGTGGTGGTTTAGTTACTAAATCGTTTACAACCCTTGGGACCCCATGGACTGTAGCTTGCCAGGCTCCTCTGTCCATGGGATTTTCCAGACAAGGGTACTGGAGTGGGTTGCCATTTCCTTCTCCAGGGATCTTCCCAACCCAGGAATCAAACCCAGGTCTCCTGCATTGCAGGCAGATTCTTTACCAAACTGAGCTATGAGGGAAGCCTCCCTTTTGCTAGATTAATTTAGTAACAATATTGATGTATACAAGGTCATCCTGTGTTAAATTTGTCCCTGAATTCATGAGCCAATATGCAGAAGCAGAAACATAATTAATGACATGTTTGTACAACACCAATACCCAGATGCAGTGGCCCAGGGATTTAAGTCCCAAAGTACCTGGTAAAATAAAATGCTATCTGCTTACTGCTCAGCTACCTAAAACCAGCTCATCTCAGGTAAGTTTTGAGGTCCTGATTTAAAGAACATAGGACAAAAACATTCCCATTTGGAGGAAAATCAATTTATAAATAAAACATTTTATACCTGTTTACTCATTGAATACATTCTGAAATTTAATGTTCAGGAACAATATTTTCTTCTCAGAGCTGGCAGATTCTGTGCTTGTTAATATCCTTAATATAACTATTAAATTAATTTATTTTGATTCTGGTTTATAGGAAAGATATTACTCCTTTTATAATCAGAGTAGCATATAGGTGAATTTAAAGGGGGCTTGGTGGATTTGTTCTCTTTTATTTAAAATATAATGTACGTGTGAATTTAAAAATTAAAATGTGCACATTCATTTTCATGTGAAGCCCCATAGCTACTAAGGTCAAAAGAAAGAATTCCTTACGCACGCACTGTTCTCATATACATCGGAGACATGTAATCTGCATGTAAATGTATAATGCATACATACTAGACAGAGAAACCTTTGTATCACAGAGGAATTTATTGTCCCTAAACCTATTTCCACTCTTATAATACAAAAGTCCATTAAAATCCAAAGAGATGCAATAGTAGGTGTTAGGTTCTGTGGTTTACACTTCATTTTAGCATTTTTCTTTGTTCAAGGGACTCCTCCTTTGGCAGCAGAAACTCTATAAATAGATAATAAGTCGTGTGGCAAAGCAGTGACGGATTTTTAGAGAAAGGTTTCAATGTTACTTATTTCATGTCTCAGTAAACACTAAAGACTAAGATCAATAACAATTATTTTCATTGTTATCAGTGTATGGTGTACTAAGAGATTATAAAACTAATAATTGATATTTTAAATTATGTTTTATGTGCCATATGATGATGAAAATAAATGCTTGTATCCAAGGAACTTTTCCAGCATAGTAAATGGTGATCCATATGCTTTCAGCCTGCTGTCTCTAGCATCAGTGTTTATTCCACAACGCCTTGGCAATGTAACGAGATGTCAATTCATCTAAATATCCTTCTCAATAAAAAGAATCACAGTGCTCAGAGAAATTAAAGAGCTTATGGCAGTAGTTAAGTTAGGAACAACATCTAGAAATAGAAGTTTTTCAGCTATCTATCTCGGATATTTCTTATTCTTATCAAGGAGATAGCAATACCTCCTTAAAGAAGGCCCACTGACTTAGCCGTCTTCTGAGTGTATGCTCTGTCGCTAAGTCCTGTCTCACTCGTTACGACCTCACGAACTGCAGCTCACCAGGCTTCTTCTCCATGGGATAAGAATCTTGCCTGGAAAATCCCGTGGACACGGAGCCTGGAGGGCTGCAGTCCATGAGGACGCAACGAGTCAGAGTTTAGCGTCAGGACATGCATGCGGGCACACACTCAGAAAATGACTTGATCAACGGGCATTCTTTAAAGAGGTATTGCTACCAATCTGATAATAATAAAAATATCCGAGCTAGGCAGTTGAGAAACTTCTGTGTAAATCCAGATGTCATTTCTGAGGTATGTTACTGTCCATGTTGCTGTTGTGCCGTCACTAAGTCATTCTGACTCTTTGTGACCCCGTGGACTGCCGCACTCTAGGCTTCCTTGTCCTTCACTGCCTCTTAGAGTTTGTTCAAATCTACGTCAGCTGAGTTGGTGATGCTATCGAACCATCGCGTCTTCTGCTGCCTCTTCTTTTGCCTTCAATCTTTCCCAGCAATAGGATCTTTTCTAATGAGTTGGTTCTTTGCAACAGGTGGCCAAAGTATTGGAGCTTCAGCTTCAGCATCAGTCGGTCCTTCCAATGAATAAGCAGGGCCGATTTCCTCTAGGATTGACTGGTTGCTGTCATGAGCTCTTCAGGTTCTCTGAGCACTACCTTCCTTGTATCAAGAAGGATATTTGGATGAATTGATATCTCATCACATCTTCAAAATAGTGTGCAAAAAACACTGGTGTTAGAAATACCAGGCTGAATATATTTTAAAAAGACCATTGCAGAAATAAATTGTGCTCTTCCCTGCAGATATTTTGTGAATGCCCTGAAGTGGTTCCCTTATGTGTATCATTTTCTTGTTCATTTCCTCAAAAGTTTAGACAAGAAGACAGAAGAATGAAAAGAGGAAATTGCTCATCCTTAACTGAGTTCATATTGTGGGGAATTACGGATAAGCCTGAAGTTAAGATGATCTTATTTATCATGCTTTTTATTATCTATCTCATTAACCTTTTGGCAAATCTTGGAATGATTATTTTAATTAGGATGGATCCCCAGCTTCACACACCCATGTACTTTTTCCTCAGCCTCCTCTCCTTCTGTGACTTCTGCTATTCCACAGCCATTGGCCCCAAGATGCTGATGGACCTTTTAGCCAAAAAGAGATCAATCTCCTTCTATGGCTGTGCTCTGCAATTTTTGGTCTTCTCTAGCTTTATAGATTGTGAGTGTCTCCTGCTGGCAGTGATGGCCTATGACCGGTACAAGGCCATCAGCAGCCCCTTGCTCTATGCGGTCAGCATGTCCAGCAGGCTGTGCTCCCTGCTCATGGCGGGGGTTTACCTGCTGGCAATGACAGATACTTTGATACACACGGCATTAGCATTCCGCTTATGCTTTTGTGGGTCAAATGTGATTAACCACTTTTTTTGTGACTTACCTCCACTTCTCTCCCTTTCCTGCTCTGATACACGGGTCAATGAATTGGCATTATTCATTTTTTTTGGCTGTGTTGAACTGACCTCCATTTCAGGAGTCCTTGTCTCTTATTGTTATATCATCCTATCAGTCTTGAAGATCCACTCTGCTGAAGGGAGGTTCAAAGCTTTCTCCACCTGTGCCTCCCACCTAACTGCTGTGGCAATTTTCCAGGGAACTGTATTTTTCATGTATTTCAGGCCGAGTTCATCCTACTCTCTAGATGAAGACAAAATGTCTTTGTTGTTTTACACCCTCGTGATTCCCATGTTAAACCCTCTGATTTACAGCCTAAGGAACAAGGATGTGAAACAGGCCCTGGAAAAACTGAAACTTTAAATATGATTTTAAAGGTTTATATTTCACACACTCTTATAGTCACAAGTACACACATATTGTGGTTTTTGTTTTTATAAACTTATACTGCGTGATGCAAGAGAAACAAAGTTGTCTTAAATAGTTCAGATGAGAATTTGTTGTTATTAAGTCTAAGTTTTAGAAATATTTTAGTTCTGAAATACTGCATACTTCATGTATCAAGAATTTGCATATGGCTCTTTCCCTTTGATGAAAACTTTCCAGAATTTTCTACTTTTTTCAAATTTTGCTGAGTTATGTTTTTGTTTGAATAATATTTCAGCTCCCTTAAGAATTATTGTATTTCCTCAGAAATCTTCGAGTCTCTTTATGTTCTATGGCATACACTGTACTTTCTATACTAATGAATATAAGCTAATGCTAATAAAAATCATTAATTGATTAAATAGCTATATAACTTAGAAGAAATCTCAAAATCATTATGAAAGAAAAAAATGAGGATTTTAAATTCAAGATGAAATCTAAAACTAGTATATCTTTTGATTAATATATTCAGTCTTAGATCTAATAATTATTCTATTTGAGAGATAAAATGATAGTGGGCAGAGGATCTGACAATTAGATGGGTCTTGAGAGGGACAAGACTGTGTCTTTTAGAATTCAAGAAGCTTTGTTTACCACATATGGAAGAACCATAAATGCATTATGCTGACTAAAATAGGCAGACAGATAAAGGTAAATACTGTAGAGTTTCACATATATGTTGAATCTTAAAAGTTCAAACTCATAGAATTAGAGAGTAGATTGATCGCTTTTTCCAGGGTCTCAAAGGTGGGCAAAATCAGTAATAATGACCAAACTTACTATTATTCAGTGAGTAAGTTCTGGAGATCCAATGTATATGACAACTCTAGGTACTAATTCTGTGTTATAAACTTGAAATTTGCCAGGAGAGTAGATCTTAATGGTCCTCATTATACACACACTCAAAATGTTAACTGTATAAATTAATGAATCATTTATTAACCATACCGTGGTGACCATTTCACAATAAATCAGAGCTTCATTTTCAATACCTTATATGTACTATTTGTCAATTTTAACTGAATAAAGCTTCGATAAAATGAAGGAAAGAAGGCTATAAGGATCAATGGACAGGACATTAATATCGTTATAAAGACCAAAGGACAGGACATTAGTATCATGCATCATCATGCTATTATTATTGTTGTTGTTCAGTCCCTCAGTCGTGTCCGACTCTTTGCAGCCCCATGGTCTGTAGCACACCAGGCCTCCCTGTCCCTCACCATCTCCCAGAGTTTGCACAAGTTCACATTCATGGCATCAGTGATGCCATCCAGTCATCTCATCCTCTGATGCCCTCTTTTCCTTCTGCTCTCAATTTTTCCCAACATCAGGGACTTTTCCAATGAGTCATCGGTTCGCATCAGATGGCCAAAATATTGGAGCTTCAGCTTCAGCATCAGTCCTTCTATAGTGAATATTCAGAGTTGATCTCACTTAAGATTGACAGGTTTGGTATCCTTGCTGTCCAAGGGAACTTCAGGAGTCTTCTCCAGCGCCACAGTTCCAGGGCTTCAATTCTTTGTCACTCTGCCTTCTTTACAGTCCAGCTCCCACAACCATATGTGACCACTGGGAAGATCATATCCTTGACTCTATGGACTTTGTTGGCAGAGTAACATCTCTGCTTTTCAACACACTGTCCAGGTTTGTCAGTGCTTTCCTGCCAAGATGCAGTTGTCTTCTGCTATCGTGGCTGCAGTCACCATCCGCAGTGATTCGGAGCCCAAGAAGAGGAAATCTGTCACTGCTTCCACATTTTCCCCTTCTATTCACCTTGCAGTAATGGGGCTGGATGCCATTGGCTTAGTTTTTTTCTTTTTTTTTTTTTATATTTCAGTTCAGTTCAGTCGCTCAGTCATGTCCGACTCTCTGCGACCCCATGAACCGCAGCACGCCAGGCCTCCCTGTCCATCACCAACTCCCGGAGTCCACCAACCCATGTCCATTGAGTTGGTGATGCCATCCAACCATCTCATCCTCTGTCAGCCCCTTCTCCTCCTGCTTTCAATGTTTCCCAGCATCAGGGTCTTTTCAAATGAGTCAGCTCTTCGCATCAGGTGGCCAAAGTATTGGAGTTTCAGCTTCAGCATCAGTCCTTCTAATGAATACCCAGGACTGATCTCCTTTAGGATGGACTGGTTGGATCTCCTTGCTGTCCAAGGGACTGTCAAGAGTCTTCTCCAACATCACATTTCAAAAGCATCAATTCTTCAGCACTCAACTTTCTTCACAGTCCAACTCTCACATCCATACATGACCACTGGAAAAACCATAGCCTTGACTAGACAGACCTTTGCTGGTAAAGTAATGTCTTTACTTTTTAATATGCTGTCAAGGTTGATCATAACTTTCCTTCCAAGGAGTAAGTGTCTTTTAATTTCATGGCTGCAATCACCATCTGCAGTGATTTTGGAGCCCCCCAAAAATATAGTCAGCCACTGTTTCCACTGTTTCCCCATCTATTTGCCATGAAGTGATGGGACCAAATGCCATGATCTTAGTTTTCTGAGCGTTGACCTTTTTGTTTTTGTTTCTTGAAGGCTAGAGCTAAATCTTTTTGTTGAGAAAGGGTGGACATTGTCATATATTTGAACAACCTTACAAGACTGAAAGACGTTCTTAATTATCAATTAAAATTATAAAGCTAAAAGCCACTGATGTTTTAGGTTTTCAAACTGCCCTATAAAATTTTCTTATGTGAAAACATTCTAGATATAAGTAAAGTCTAAAAAATGCCTCTGTTACTCAGGCAGGCCTTTGTTTGACATTATGGCATTTTAGGGAAAGATCACACAGTGAATAAAAACCTACAGAAAATTCTTGTTTCAGATAAAAACTTCAAATCTATCTCTAATGTATTTCATTGATTTGTGCAAACTCTTTTGGAATTGCTGCTTACGAGCAAAAATATGGCAGAAAAACATTGAAGTGTATTAAATTCCAAGCAAAATAGAGTGTCAATAGATTGCTGTGAAAAACCGACATTCACCTACATGATGTAAATTTATTATAGTATCTAAACACTAATTTCATCTATAATGGAAGCATTTTATTAGATATACTTTGTGGTATAAAAATGAAAAAAATTAAGCCCATTAAATGGAAGGCCAACAATGGAATCTATTGACTGATTCTGCCTTTCTGAGAACTTGCATGGTTGAATAACGAATTATGGGAAAATTACTTTAAGAATCAATAACTAAAATAAAAAAATACACAAGAATGTATAATAACTCCTCTATCTTGAGATTTTGCAAAAGAAGAAGTCTACACTAAAGACTTTGGTGGGTCCTACCCTGTCTGCTTCAGTCCTCATCACTATACTCCCCTTCTTACGTCACTTGCATCTCATATATCCACCAATGACTGATTTTAAAATGTCATCATACAACTGCAGCGTTATCAACGACAGTGTGTTGAAAGACACACTCAACATTGAGTTGAAAGAGCCAGACATGTCTTAGCGATTGAACAAGCAAACAAACATATAAACACATTATGATTCTTAAGTACTCAAAAAGTGTAATGACTTGTATTCTTAGTTGGATAGGTATCTTTAAAATATAAGGTTGGATACTTCAACCTTGTCTTCAAGTGTTACTTTCATAATATGTTTGACATGTAATGAGCTTTCAGTAAGAACTGATTGTTGAGATAAAGCAGTGAAGGTTCCAACTAGTCACATACCTCATAGTTGACATCCAAATTTAGAGTCAGACTTTCTCAAAACTCCTATCCCACACTTAACCTTTTAAAATCAGACAGTGAGGAAATTTGTATGGGCTATTTTCTCATAATAAAATGCACTGAAATGAATTATATCTGGTTTACAGATAATACTTTGTCTCAAAAAGAGTGAAAACTTGGGTCTGTCATTGTCTCAGTCATTTCTGGAGCATTTCTACAAGAAGAATAAAGAAGAATGGATGGGGAACGTTGCACTCTTTCTCTTGGGAATTAGTAGTAGCCCTGTAATCAAAGTGACTCTATTTACCACGTTTCTGGTTGTTTATCTCATTATTCTTGTTGCAAGTCTCAGTGTGATTGTTTTAGTTAGCTGCACACACCCATGTACTTTTTCCTCAGCCACCTCTCCTTCAATGACGTCTGCTATTCCACAGACACTGGACCCAGGATGCTGGCAGGCTTCCTCATCAAGAACAAATCTATCTCCTTCTATGGCTGTGCTCTGCAATTCCTGATCTCCTGTCCCTTGGCAGGTTCTGAGTGGCTACTGTTGGCAGTCATGGCCTGTGATCGGTATGTGGCTATTAGCAACCCCTTGCTTTATACAGTCAGGATGGCTGGCGAGGTGTGCTCACTGCTGATGGCTGGGGTGTATATGGTGGAAGTTATAGATGCTTTGATAAATAGAATATTAACCTTCTACTTATGCTTCTGTGGGTCAAATGAAATTAACCATTTCTTCTGTGACGTCCTTCCTCTCCTCTTGCTATCTTGCTCAGATACACAGGTCAGTGAGTTAGTCATATTTCTCATTTTGGGCTTCGCTGAACCAATTACCCTTTCAGGTCTCTTTGTGTCTTACTGTTACATCATCCCAGCAGTGATAAAGGTCCACTCTGCTGAAGGGAGGTTCAAGGCTTTCTCCACCTGCAGCTCCCACCTAACTGCTGTGGCAATTTTCTAGGGAACCCTGCTCTTCATGCATTTCAGGTCAAGTACTTCCTACTCTCTAGACAAAGACAAAATGACCTCCTTGTTTTATACCCTTGTGATTCCCATGTTAAATCTTCTGATTTACAGCCTACAGATCAAAGATGTGAAAGAGGCTCTGATGAAATGTGAAAATAAAAAATGGTTTCATGAAAATTTGCTCATATACACAATAATTTATGAAAATCAAAATTGGTTTGACTAATGTTGTGTGATTCCGTTTGTATTTATCCTATCTTCCAATCCTAGCAACATGTATGATTTCCTAAATGCCACAAGTTTCATTTTATATCTTAAACTTCTGTTTAATACTCCTTATTTGTGGAACATTCTCAGACTCTTCATTTGTCAAATTTGTGTTTCTTCAGTACTTATATGTGTTAATTTTTTTTTAATTAATTTTCTGAAAATTAGTGTTTTCTAAGTTGCTGTTGCACTCTATGTGGGCTTGCTTTCATGGTGACTCCATCTGCTTTTATACTAATGAATCTTGCCATATAATGGAAGTGACCAATGCCAATTAAGTAATTATTAAAACTATTTCTAACAGACTGTAATCATGACATAACATAAAAAGCCTTGCTGTTATTCAGTCACTGTGTCCAACTCTTTGCGACCCCATGCATTTAAGCACATCAGGCTTCCCTGTACACACACATAAGCCTAACATCATTTTTATTTAAAAGCTAAAAGTGAAATAGTGTAGGAAACTCCTAGTTATCCCTACGGAATATACATATGTTGAGATTTTTGATGTTTTTACAAAATCTTTGTTTCATGGATGTGTTTAATGGAGAGTGTTGGTGGTTGTGTATCTGTGTAGGTGTGTGAGGGTGAACGGGTATGCATTTGTTTTCTAATGTAGTGAATGAAAACTAAGAGGCTACGTAAGGACTGGTGAACTGGAAATTGCTTGCAGATCAGAGGCATTCACTGTTTCTGAATAAGTACAATATGGGCATTAAGGTAGAGGGGGACCAGAGACATACTTCTCTAAAGGTCTATGTTCCATGTGCAATCAGCTCACTTGTATGAAATAGCAGGTGATAAATTACATCATATCTGTTACTTATTCATGAGAGACTATGGGTTCACCACCCAGGGACCAGACTCAGAGATGATTATATAATCTGGGTCAGGCAGGAGGCAGTGCTGAACCCTCCTGCAGACAGAACTGCATGCACCGAACTAGTCAGGAGCTCTGGGACAGGTACTGATATCCTTGTTGTTTCTTTGATTTATATTTGAGATTTCCTTATTTTTTAATGCTTTTTTGAAAGAAGGTATTTTATATAAACAAAGGAACATATGAAATAGTACACACATTTTTATTTTAGTTAGTTGTACAGCTTGTTTATTTTAAGTACATGTAACTAGGGAATAAAAAAGGAGCAAACATGCATTATGGAAATGGTCAGATGATTTTACTATTTTAAAAATTTACCTGTTATATTATACATTATATATAACATGTATAAAAGCTTTAAAGGAAAGTATTTTTGCTTAATTATGTCTTTCTAAGCAGATATACGAGTTAAGTCCTAGGGTTGGAAACCTGCACAGTGATTACTAGGCCACTGTTCCAAAGCTCTTCTCTATCACTCATCTACATTCAACTCCTTTTTTTTAAATTCTCCTAGAACATAAGAGGACAAGTGGAGGAGAAGGGAATGACAGAGGATGAGATGGTTGGATGACGTCTGCGACTCAGTGGACATGAGTTTGAGCAAGCTCTGGGAGTTGGTGATGGACAGGGAGGCCTGGTGTGCTGCAGTCCATGAGGTCACAAAGAGTCAGACCCAACTGAGTGACTGAACTGGCTAACTGATGACATTATATATCACACAATTGGTTTGGGTAAAATATAACAGTGGGACATAAATTCCATTGTCCTTCCAAAGACAAATAATTCTTAAACCAAAGAAAGGCAGAACTCAGTGATACTGAAGAGAAACATGGCTCAAATAAAATAATCAAACAATATTAAAATTTTTAGGGAACTGGAGTGGGGCCACAGCTCAAATGTGAATGTTTCCGAGGTTACAGAAGTCTGACCATGACAATATTTATGCTATGTGTCTTACAAAACCGTTATAGCAGAATACAAAGTGTGGAAGAGAGTAGGTTAGGGCAGAAAGGACTCATGCAGCAAACTAAGCTTTCTTTCTTGCCTCTATGACCCTTGCTACCAGCATCTCTGCAACTGGATCTCAAATGTTCTTCATTATCTCCCTGGTATAACTGCAACTTCCAAGCAGAAGAATGGTCAGCATTTCAGCATTTAGTTCATAGAGACCCTTGCAACCTCTTTTCCAAAAATCACCACCCTCTCTGTCCCAGCAGGTCCTGAATCATGAACCATCTATCCCTCCTATGCTGAGGTTGGAAGGACTTGAGAGGTTAATGGGGAAGTGAAGACTTCTTATATTCAGAAACTGGCTATCGTCCTGCCCTCTCCAAAGGGGGAATAATAGAGCAATATATTCATCACCTGTGCTTCTTACTTACTACTCTTCTCTAACACAGGATATAACATTTCTGTTGTTGCTAAGTCGCTTCAGTCGTGTCCAACTCTGTGCGACCCCAGAGACGGCAGCCCTCCAGGCTCCCCTGTCCCTGGGATTCTCCAGGCAAGAACACTGGAGTGGGTTGCCATTTCCTTCTCCAGTGCATGAAAGTGAAAGTGAAGTCGCGTGGGACTCCTAGCGACCCCATGGACTGCAGACTACCAGGCTCCTCTGTCGACGGGATTTTCCAGGCTAGAGTACTGGAGTGGAGTGCCAGCACCTTCTCTGAACAACATTTCTACATCACTGAAAAACAAAACAAGCCAAAACACCCAGCAATCTTGTCAGAAGACAAGTTATGTGAACCACCTAATTGTTAGACCCTTGCTTCGCTCAGAGCACATCATTTTGTTAGTGTTAGACAGAAACAGCAAAGTGTTAGTCACCCTGTCGTGCCTGACTCTGCGACCCCATGGACTGTAGAGCCCACCAGGATCCTCTGTTCATGAAATTCTCCAGGCAAGAATGCTGGAGTGGATAGCCATTCCCTTCTCCACGATATCTTCCCGACACAGGGATCAAACCCATGTCACCTGCATTGCAGGCAAATTCTATACATCTCAGCCCTCAGGAAAGCCACAAACATGGTCATAAATAGTACACAAGTTGGATTGGAAACAGTCTGATTTAGTTCGGTTGCAAGGGCACTGCAAAACTGCACAGTACTTTGCAAATGCATTGTTGTCAACATTATTTTTTCATTTATATAAAATTGGAGAATATTTCTCAGAGTCTGTTGGCCTCATGCAGTCCTAGGAAGGTCTGTCTCTTTTCTTGATTACTGAAATCTACAAAAGGACCCGGAGTTTATCTATAAAAGTAGTAAATTGATATATTTACCTCCACTTCCATTTCCTCTTTCACAGCCAGGAATTTCCCGACATACCTGAGGGATGACTGCTGAGAACTGCAGTGTGGCTCCTGACTTCACATTCCGAGGACTGTCAGACAACAGGCATGTGCAGCAGGGCCTCTTCCTGCTCTTCCTGCTGGTTTATGGTGTGACTGTGATTGCCAATGTCGGGATGATCCTGCTGATCAAGGCGGACCCAAGACTGCGTACACCCATGTATTATTTCCTGAGCAGTCTTTCCTTCTGTGATGTCTGCTACTCCTCTGCTGTCTCTCCCAAGATGCTGGCTGATCTCCTATCTGAGCATAAAAGGATTCCATTTGACTTGTGTGCCATGCAGATGTATTTCTGGGGGATATTTGGAGATGTGGAATGTCTCATGTTGGCTGTCATGGCTTATGACCGTTATGTCGCCATTTGTAATCCACTTCTTTATACAGTTTCCATGTCCAGAAAACTCTGTACCCAGCTAATATCTGTTGTCTATGTGGAAGTTTTGGTAGATTCAGCAATCCACACCTGTTGTACATTTCGATTATCATTTTGCAGTTCTAATGTCATCGATCACTTTTTCTGTGACTTCCCAGCCTTGCTAGCCCTCTCCTCCTCAGATACATCCATCAATGAGATAATGCTGTTCATATCCAGTAGCTGTGTTGTGGGGACCAGCATTATCACTGTCCTCCTCTCCTACACCTGCATCATAGCAACCATCCTTAGGATGAACTCAGCCGAGGGGCGACGCAAAGCTTTCTCTACCTGTGCTTCCCATTTAACTGCTGTGGCTATATTTCACGGCACGCTCCTGTTCATGTATTTCAGACCCAGCTCGAGTTACTCCATGAACACAGACAAAATAGCCTCTGTCTTCTACACAGTTGTCATCCCCATGCTAAACCCACTGATCTATAGCTTAAGGAATAAGGATGTGAAAGTTGCCATAGGAAAACTAATCAGTACTAAATTGTGTTCTGAGTGATACAGTGTTTTCAACCGAAACTACATATGTAAAGATTCGGGGGGCGGAAGCTCAGGTACTGATAGATGCTTGCGGTCTCATCATTACAGTCTTCTGGATATTCCCAATCACTTACCTCTGTGCCTAAAGTGAGTGTTGAAAGTAGTCATCAGTTATCTTAATTTGTCTTCAGACTAAGAAAGGGGAGCAATGTGGTCACTTTGCTGTTTTGCAGAGAGGGTCTTTTTATACCTCTTTCCTTGGGTAAGCCTTCTGTGAGATAGCATTCACTGAGCAACCCCTCCACCTATGTCAATTCAACTTACCATCCTATGATTCCAGTACATTTTTTAAACAACAGGTTTAATAAAGTTGCTAAGCAATAAGGAAATACTAGTGGGTCAAATAGTATTTTTGTACATGTTTTATGTACTTGTATCACCCTATAACTCTGTCATCATAGTATGTAAAATTGTAGAGGTAGTGAATAAATACTTTCATATATAAATAAATTCATAAAAAATAAGAATAAATGTAAAATCATTTGTTGTATTTCAAAGCTCGATAAACACAAGTTCTTTTCCTTTCTCATTCACCCATTATCTATTTTGATATTTATTATGTTGGGCTTCAGAATGCCATTCAAAAACACTTATTGATTAAATGAACGAGGGCCCCTTGCAATATCAAACAAAGGAGTCCTTGTAAATTTACCAAATACACTAGCAAGAACCCCTCCCTTTATTTCACTTTATTCTAGTATATTTCCTGTGCCTCGCAGGTGGTAAAGAACCTACCTGCCAGTGCAGGAGGAATAGAGACGTGGACTTGATCCTTGGGCTGGGAAGATCCCCTGGAGGAGGGCTTGGCAACCCACTTCAGTATCCTTGCATGGAGAATCCGATGGACAGTCAAGCCTGGTGGGCTTTAGTCCATGGGGTTGTTAAGAGTCAGGCAAAACTGAAGCTACTTAGCTCACACGCATATTCACTGTAAAAGAAATATATCTCTGTTTCATGCCTCCAGCCTCAGTTGAATGAATAAGAGACAGGGATCACAGGGATTGGCAGATCTTCTTGAATAGTCTATTCCTTATAATTCTGCCCAATAATACCACTAAGTAGACTTAGGATCATATGTACTAGACTGCTACTACACTGCAGAGGCTGGTGATCATCCTGAGGATGTTCTATCTTGCCAATATTGCAGAGACCAGACACGGTGCTCTCCACAGAGGTACAGAAACTCATGATTGGAAGTTGGGGGATGAAGAACCTGGATCTTCTTTAAAGGTCATTGGGAAAGACAACTCCACCTCCTGAGGTGTTCCTAGCATTAGCCTTTTGCTGTCATTATTTTTAGTCACGAATTCGTGTCTGACTCTATTGTAGAGTGCCAGGCTCCTGTGTCCATGGGATTTGTCAGGCAAGAATATTGAAGTGGGTTGCCGTTTTCTTCTCCAGAGGATCTTCCTGACGGAGGGATTAAACCCGTGTCCTTTGCATTATTAGCCATTATCAGTTAATATTAAAAAAAAAAAAAAGCCCAATTGCTATCTTTTAAATGAAAGAGAAAGTTATCATCTTAAGTATTGGTATACAGGAAAATAAGAAACAAACACAAGGTAATGTTTAGAATTGTATTATATTTGCAGTGATTGATATTGGCTCTCTGTGTATCTGCAACATGTACTGGAATGTTATTCTAAACAGAATTTTAGTAGTAGTTATCATAAAGAGCTGAATGTTACGTAATTCTAGTATTCATTCCAGTAATTTATTTAAGTTAATTGATTATTTATCCATTTAAAAAAAAAAAAACAAAACATAGCACTATGTCAAGCCATCATGCTGTCAAGAAAGAATCCTGTAAACACACTTTTCAAAGCCTGGAAACACAGTAATGGGATCTACAAGGTTTGTCCCTTAGATCCTCTTCCCTAACATTATATATCCCTTCAGTGTACATGATGTGTTGTATGTTATGTACCTCACATATCATAAGCCTGAAACAACATATTAAAATGAAAATGCCAGCACGTTATTTGCCAGCAGTGACTTATTACACAAAGTCTAAAGAGGAAGAAACATGTTTTACTTGTTGTCCATGTTGCTCAGTGCCTGTCATGTCTGACTCTTTGGGACCCCAAGAACTACAGCATGCCAAGCTCATCTGTCCTCCACTATCTTGCTCAAATTCATGTCCATCTTGGGAATGGCTCTGTCTAACCATCTCATCCTCTGTGTCCCCTTTGCCTCCTGCTTACAGTCTTTTCCAGCACCAGGGTTTTTTCCAATGAGTCAGGTCTTTGCATCAAGTGGGCAAAGTTTTGAAGCCTCAGCTTCAGCATCAGTCCTTCCAATGAATATTCAGAGTTGATTTCCTTTAGTATTGACTGGTTTGATCTCCTTGCAGTCCAAGGGAGTCACAATACTCTTCTCCAACACAACAGTTCAAAAGCATCAGTTCTTCACCGCTCAGCCTTCTTTATGGTCCAACTCTCACGTCCATACATGATGACTGGAAAAACCATACCTTTGACTACACAGGTCTTTATCAGCAAAGTGATGTCTCTCCTTTTTAATAATCTGTCCAGGTTTGCCATCACTTTCCTTCCAAAGAACAAGCATCTATTAATCTCATGGCAGCAGTCACTGTCCCCAGTGATTTTGGAGCCCAGGAAAATAAAATCTGTAATTGTTTCCACGTTATCCACTTCTATTTGCCAAGAAGGTTAGTTTACATTCCAATCCAAAAGAAGGGCAATGGCAAATAATGTTCAAAGTACCACACAACTGCACTTATTTCACATACTAGCAAGGCAATGCTAAAAATACTTCTCCTAGGTTTCAACAGTACATGAATAGATTGTCCAGATGTAAAAGTTGGATTTAGAAAATGCAGAGGAACCAGAAATTAAATTGCCAACATCTGTTGCATCACAGGAAAAGCAAGATAATTTCAGAAAAACATCTGCTTAAATGACTACACTAAAGCCTTTGACTGTGTGGATCACAAAAAACTGTGGAAAATTCTTAAAGAGATGGAAGTAGCAGACCACCTTACCTGCTTCCTGAGAAACCTATATGCAGGTCAAATAGCAACAGTTAGAACCAAGCATAGAACAACTGATTGGTTCAAAATTGGGAAAGGAGTATGTCAAGGCTATATATTGTCACGCCACTTATTTAACTTACATGCAGAGTACCTCATGTGAAATGCTGGGCTGGATGAATCATAAGCTGAAATCAAGATTGTTGGCAGAAATATCAACAACCTAGAATATGCAGATGATATCACTCTAATGGCAGAAAGTGAAGAGGAACTAAAGAGCTTCTTGATGAAGGTGAAAGAAGAAAGTGAAAAAAAAAAAAAAAACAGTGGAAAACTCAACATTCATAAAACTAAGGTCATGGCATCTGGTCCCATCACTTCATGGCAAATAGATGGGGAAAAAATGGAAACTGACAGACTTTATTTTATTGGGTCCCAAAACCACTGTGGATGGTGACTGCAACCATGAAATTAAAAGAAGAAAAGCTACAACAAGCTTAGAGTATGAAAAAGCAGAGACATCACTTTGCCAACAAAGGTTTGTATGGTCAAAATATGGTTTTTCCAGTCATCATGTACAGATGTAAGAATTGTACATAAAGAATACTGAGTCCAAAGAATTGATGTTTTCAACCTGTGGTGCTGGAGAAGACTCTTGAGAGTCCCTTGGGCAGCAAGGAGATCAAACCAGTGAATCCTAAAAGAAATCAGTCCTGAATATTCATTGGAAAGACAGATGCTGAAGCTGAAGCTCCAATATGTGGGTTACCTGATCCAAAGAGTCAAATGGTTGGAAAAGACCTTGAATTTGGGAACGACTTAAGGCAGGAGGAAAAGGGTACAACAGAGAATGAGATGGTTGGATGGCATTCAGTTCAGTTTAGTTCAGTCACTCAGCCATGTCCAACTCTTTGCGACCCCATGAACCACAGCATGCCAGGTCTCCCTGTCCATCACCATCTCCCAGAGTCCACCCAAATCCATGTTCATTGAGTCGGTGATGCCATCCAACCATCTCATCCTCTGTCGTCCCCTTCTCCTCCTGCCTTCAATCTTTCCCAGCATCAGGGTCCTTTCCAATGAGTCAGCTCCTTGCATCAGGTGGCCGAAGTATTGGAGTTTCAGCTTCAACATCAGTCCTTCCAATGAATATCAGGACAGATTTCTTTCAGCATGGGCTGGTTGGGTCTCCTTGCTGTCCAAGGAACTCTCAAGAGTCTTCTTCAACAACACAGTTCAAAAGCATCAATTCTTCAGCACTTAGCAAGATTGTAACTTAGGTGAATTCTTTTCTTACAGCTCCTTCTTTCTACACTGCAATCTGTATCTCCACAAATAAGCATAACCAGTGATGGTAGTTAGGTCATATACAGAATGATAGAAGCTATGAGCTCATACTGGTGAAAAGTTAGTGAGCAGAGTTTGTTGAATCAAAACTGTAAAAGCTCTCATTGATTTGATAAGTATATGGCTCTTTCTTCAGAGGCAGCAAGTTTAACTTAGCTTGAAAACCTCTCTGGAAATAAGCTATGAACTGAAGAAGCAGTTTCAACAACATTCTGTCTGTATGAACACTCAACTTACAGTAACTGTGACCTTCTACAAATCACTTCCTCCATGGGTCTCATTTTTTACTGGTCAAAAGAGAATTATGAATGCAATAACCATTATTGAACATTCCAGCTACCACAAGCTGTATCTATGTTGATATGCTTCTATCAATGATTTCTATTTGGAATGATTAAAAAACGTATAACAGAGGGATGGGGATATGTGTATATATATATATATATATATATATATATATATAATTATAACATATATTTAAATATATATGCTCCCTATATACATACATACATACATACATACATATATATATATATATATATATATATATATATATATATATATATATATATATATTTGCCAATGGAAGTAAAAAATTGCATCTCCAGTCCAGTGGGTTACAGGAGGCTCAATCCCATCAATGAAGCCCAATTAACTGACCTATGCTGAATTTTTACTTTAAGAGACATTTTGTTAAAAGGGATGTTCATATAAGTTGACTTCCAGCTTTTTGAGTCATCGGGGAATCAGATATTCTGCACAATGGAGAGGGTTGAAAAGGCAGACAACAGTAAGTGTTGTGTAAGATGAGGAAGGGCTTCCGTGGTGACTCAGATGGTAAAGAATCTGCCTGCAACAGACCCAGGTTCATTCCCTGGGTCGGGAAGATGCCCTGGAGAAGGGAATGGCACCCCACTCCAGTATCCTTGCCTGGACAATTCCATGGACAGAGGATCCTGGTGGGCTACAATCCAAAGAATTGAAAAGAGTTGGACATGACGGAGCAGCTAACACAAGATGTGGAAAACCCAGATGACTCACACTGAAAAGTCATAGTGGAGGTGTGAACTGACATACTTACAGAAAAACATATGAATATTTACTAAATCTAAATTTTATTTTTAAGTCTTAAATAGATAGTTACCTATTCAGTATTATGTTTAGGGGCATCATTGGCAGAAAGGAAGTTTGTTTAGTGTCAGGGAGTGTTTGACGGGAGGATTCCTACATGCTGTCTCTCCTGAGTCCTTCTCCCTCTTCAAGCGGAACAGCGCGCTCCTCCCAGGGCCTGAGGTCACTGTGTGAGGCAGGCTTGGGTCTCCCTCAGTAAACATTCTCTTTAGGACAAAACTGCTTAGCCTCGTTCCCCTTTCTTGAGATGTGGATTGTCTCCTGACCTTGTGACTAACATTACCCCTTGTTCCCTTGGTAACGGTTGCTGTACGTTTGGTTTTCTGATCTCTACCATTCCCGAAAGAACTTTCTCGTACCACAGCCTATATATACTCACAGAAAAGTCATGAAAGCACCTCTGCTCCATCAGAGCTTAGGTCCCCGGGTCTTTTCTCTCTCTCTCTCTCTCTCTCTCTCTCTCTCTCTTTTTCTGGCTGACTCTCTGGAGTGTGGAGACCCGTCGTGCTCACTTTCCTGCCCGGGCTTCTAAGACCCCTCGAGAGGGCATCTGGTGCCTTCGTGAGTGATGCAAGTCCTGTGTCAAGGACTTTATTGGTCCTCTGCATAAACCAGGGAATATCAGCCTCTTTCTCTCTTTCACTTTCTTATCGTTGACTCCGTACCACCAGGTTCCGGTCCATTAAAGGACCCCAACAGTTTAGATGCAGATTTTTTATCTCAAATGTTTGTCTCCAAAGTCTTGCATTTTACTTTCTACCTTCAGTTTCTCCCTCTGTGCCCTCTTGATTCAAAAAGGTATTCTCTGTTAATGCCCAAATCTTTGGGGAAGCAATTTAGGTTATTCAACTGTCAATAGCATACTGCTATCCATGTTAGAGATTTAGGAAGAGTTAGTCATCATGGCCTGGATGGGCAGTCAGGTTTATGAAGATAAGATGGGGTTCTGTCTAAACAGAATGTAGGCTGAGGAAATGTGGTATTCTTAGAGAAAGAGGAGTATCTGAGAAAAATATGTCTGGAAAGAAATCAGTTTATGGTGATGATGGTTAACTTCCCTCCCTCCAAATACACAACAGAGAAATAGAGAATGGAAATAAATTCTTAATGACAACAAATATATCATTTTCCTGTACAAACATGCTGAAATACTTTTAACAATTACATAGGGTTTTTGAGATTTTTCTTGCCAATATCTGCCACAGAAGTACATTTGGTATTTTCATATTGAAGTCATCACATACAAAAGAGAAATACATTAAGAAAAGGCATTAATAATTGTAACAGAAATCTCTTTTCTGAAAATTATTAATTTAGTTGAATTTTGTCTGAAGAATATTCTAGCCTTATAGACACCATGGGGGAATACTATAGCGGTTAACAATATGAAGACATAAAGAAAAATAACTGAAAATCATTTGTTTTGTATTTATTACAAGTTAGGATTAAGAAGAAATATGAAACTAACTGAATGACTGGAATGCATAAACTGGTACATGTCTTGCACATCTTTTCTTGTTTGCTCACATTTTGCATTTACACATATGTGGCAATCAAATTAACTGCATTAAGACTGAAAGTGTAGAGTTAAGATACATGATTATAGTACATTTGTGGAGAATATTTATCACCTACAGGTGTCTAAAGAACAAATAGCAACCTGTGTGCAAAAGTATACAGCGATGACCCACACGTGTGATAAAACATTACCATAGATGGATAATGGAGCAATCACCTCCTTGAAACTGTCAAGTTGTACAATGTCAAGGGACACCACTTTCTTTACTTCCTATTCCTTTCCAAAACTACAACAAAGTACTCCCCCCCCCATCACTTTCTCTCCACCCCAACATTGATTATGTTCGTGTCCATGTGACGTAACTAAAACAGACGCCCTCCCAGGGTGACAAAGCTTCCTAGTTGCTCTGTTCTGCTATCGGTCACTGTTGGATCCCTCCTTGGTTTAGAAATGGGACTTGTATGATCCATCAGTCCTCTCAGAAATCTAGGAGTCATATGTCATTGTTTTCTGAGTTTTCAAGTGTCTCTTTAACATAAACAAGCCATAACAACTGAGAGACTACTTAGAGTTATATTTTAAGACAAATTTGTTTCATTGTGCTGTATTCAGGAATCTATTTTTGAGCTATTTCTATGGAAGCAAATAAACAATGACAACAGAATTGCAGAATATTATTCCCTCTGGGCCTCAATTTATGTTCCATATTGTGAGGTTATTAGGCCAGGACATATGTGATAATATGTCAAATCTATAAAAACATGCAGTGAAAATTAGATAATATAAAATGAGCATGGTGAAAAAGCAAAAATTGCAAGGTTTATGTCATTTTAACACTCTTTGCTCCTAAACATCATTTATAGAACTTATTTATTTATTTTTAGGGTTTTACTTTTAGTTATTTACTTATTGGTCTGCCATGTGGCATGTGGGATCTTAACCCACACCCAGGGCAACAACTGGAACCCTCAACCTCTGTCTTAGAAGTGCAGAGTCTTAACCACTGGACCACCAGGCAAGTTCCCACATATGATTTATTTTAAGAAATATATTATCTGGCTTTGATAAATCATGTTGTTGTTGTTCAGTTGCTAAGTCGTGTCCATCTCTTTATGACCCCATGGACAGCAGCACACCAGTCTTCCCTGTCCTTCACCATCTCCTGGAGCTTGCTCAAACTCATGTCCACTGAATCAGTGATCACATCCAACCATCTCATCCTCTGTCGTCCCCTTCTCCTTCTGCCTTCAATCTTTCCAAGCATCAGAATCTTTTCAAAAGAGTTGACTCTTCACATCAGGTGGCCAAAGTATTGGAGTTTCAGCTTCAACATCAGTCCTTCCCATGAATATTCATGATTGAGTCCCATTAGGATTGACTGGTTGATCTCCTTGCTGTCCAACGAACCCTTAAGAGTTTTCTCCAGCACAGTTTGAAAGCATCAGTTCTTTGGTGCTCAGCTTTCTTTATGGTCCAACTCTCACATTCATATAAAACTACTGGAAAAACCACAGCTTTTACTATATGGATCTTTATCAGCAAACTGATGTCTCTGCTTTTTAACATGCTGTGTAGGTTTGTTAGCTTTTCTCCCAAGGAGAAAGTGTTTTCTAATTTCATAGCTGCAGTCACCATCTGCAGTGATTTTGAAGCCCAAGAAAATAAAGTCTCTCACTGTTTCCATTGTTTCTCCATCTATTTGCTATAAAATAATGGGACTGTATGCCACAATCTTAGTTTATTTGAATGTTGAGTTGTAAGCCAGTTTTTCACATTCCACTTTCATCTTCATCAAGAGACTCTTTAGTTCCTCTTCACTTTCTGACATAGGGATGGTGTCATCTGCATATCTGAGGTTATTGACATTTCTCCTGGCAATCTAGAGCCCAGCATTTCACATGATGTATATAAGTTAAACAAGCATAGTGACAATATATAGCCTAGATGTAACCCCTTTCCGATTTTGAACTAGTCTCTTTTTCCATGTCTGGTTCTACCTGTTGCTTCTTGACCTGCATGCGGGTTTCTCAGGAGGCAGGGAATGAGATATGATATTCCCACCTCTTTAAGAATTTTCCACAGTTTGTTGTGATCCACACAGTATGAGCCAAAGAACTGATCCTTTTGAACTGTGGTGTTGGAGAAGACTTTTGAGAGTCCCTTGGGCAGCAAGGAGATCCAACAAGCCCATCCTAAAAGAGATCAGTCCCGAGTGTTCATTGGAAGGACTGATGCTGAAGCTGAAACTCCAATACTTTGGCCACCTGATGCGAAGAGCTGACTCTTTTGAAAAGACTCTGATGCTGGGAAAGATTGAGGGCAGGAGGAGAAGCGAACGACAGAGGATGAGATGGTTGGATGGCATCACGGACTCAATGGACATGGGTTTGGGTGGACTCTGGGAGTTGGTGATGGACAGGGAGGCCTGGCGTACTGCGGTTCATGGGGTCGCAGAGTCGGACACGACTGAGCGACTGAACTGAACTGACACAATATGAAAATGCAAAAAGGTGCTAAAGTGTATGTATTTCATTTTCTCACATCACAGATTTTTGGTTAATAATTGAATATACACTAAGTAGTTATATATATAAGCATAATTTTTATATAATTCATTGCAACATCAATTTTATTTAAATATTAAAAGCCAAGTACATAGAAAATAAAGTTTAGTTATCTATAGGTACTGTAGATATGTTCAGATTTTTGCTGTTTTTTCAAAATCTTTACTCCGTTAGTACATTTAATGGTCTGTCTGTGTGTCTGTGTTATTATGTAAGGGTGAAGGTTTTTTCATTTGTTTTGTCATTTATTTAATGAAAAGAAAGTACAGGTATAGGGATTCATGAACTGGAAATTAGGAAGGCTTGTTGATTAGTATCATTTACCTACAGTCTGTATTCCATTCTCAATCAACTTACTAGTATGAAACACCAGATGATATACTACATCATGATGACTGTTAATTATTCCTGAGACCAAGGATTCACCACCGAGGGACCAGACACAGAGATGGTTATATAATCTAAGTCAGGTAGGAGACAAGGCTGAATCTTCTTGCAGGTAGAACTGCATGCAACAAGCAAGTCAGGAGTTCTGGGACAGGTACTGATATCTTTCTTGTTTCTCTGATATATATTTGAAATTTCCTTAGGTTTTTAATCCTTTCTTGAAAGAAAGCATGTTATATCAACAAAGGAATATATGAAACAAACACAAAACTTCATTTTACTTAATTTTTCCAATCTGTTCATTTTAAACCAATATATTTGTTATTGTTGCTCAGTTGCTAAGTCATGTCTGACTCTGCAACCCCACAGACTGTAGCACACCAGGCTTCCCAGCCCTTCATTCTCTCCTTGAGTTTGCTCAAATTCATTTGCACCAAATTGTGTTGGTGATGCTCTCTAACAATTTCATCCTCTGTAGCACCTTTCTCTTTTTTCCTAAATATTTCTCAGCATCAGGGTCTTTTCCAATGAGTTGTATTTTTTCCAATGAGTTGGCCCTTTACATCAGGTGGCCAAAGTGTTGGAGCTTCAACTTCAGCCCTTCCAGTGAATATTCAGGGTTGAGTTCCTTTAGGATTAACTGGGTTGATTTCATTGCAGTCCAAGGGACTCTTAAGAGTCTTCTCCAGCACCACAGTTTGAAAGTGTCAGTTCTTCAGATATACACAGATAAATATACATAGTTCAACTCTTTAGCGACCCCATGGGCTATAGCCTGCCAGGCTTCTCTGTCCATGGGATTTCCCAGGAAAGATTACTGGAGCGGGTTGCCATTTTCTCCTCCAGGGGATCTACTTGATCCAGGGATCAAACTCTCGTCTTCTGCATCTCCTGCAGTGGCAGGCAGATTCTTCATCACTGAGCCACCTGGGAAGCCCTACGTTCAATTCTACTTTTCTTAAATTCTCACAGAATGTAAGGGAACAGGTATGACCTTGTATATCACACAATTGGTTTTGGCAACATATAGCAAGGGGACATAAAATTCAATTGCTCCCGCCTCCCAAGACAAGTGACTCCTAAATCAAGGATGACTGGTTTGAGATATTCAAGAGATATATGGATCAAGTTAAAGAATGAAGCTATTAAAATTTTTAGAGTCTGGGATGGGGACACAGTTCATGCATGATTGTCCCTGGACTATGAGCATATAAGTATTTGCACCATGTGTCTTACGTAACTGATCTTGCATTGAGCATATCATGTTGAGAAGAGTAGACTAGGGCAGAAGGATCCACACGGTAAACCACACTGCCTCTCTTGCCCCTCTGTCATCTGTGCTACCAGCTTCTCTACGATTGGGTCCCAGATGTTCTTCATCATCTCCCCTATGTAACAGCAACTCTCAGAAGGGGTGATGTTGCCCTGGAATATAACTGCCTCTCCACTCTAACATTTCGTGCATAAGCACCCTTCCACCCTCTTATCCAAAAGCTATCACCTTTCTGCTCCAGTGCATCTTCACAGACTATCTCTTATATACTAAAGTTGAGCAGACCTGACAGTTTAATGCTGAAATGAGTTCTTGTGTTTAGAAACTTGCCATATCTCTTCCTGCTTCACACTCATGGAAGATGAAGAAATTATAAAGCAATATATTCATTACCTACATCATTCATTAACTATATTTCTCTATTACAGGATATGACAACATTCGTACATCATTGAAATGAAACAAACCAGAGATCTTGTCAGAAGACATGGGTTGTCTAATTCTGAGAACTAATTGTGAGAATCTTGCCTTCAATCTGAGGACATAAATTTCTTAATATTTGATTAAAGTGGCAAAGATCATCATAAATACTACACAAATTGATATGGAAATAGCCTGATTTAGCATAGATGAGTTTGTGCTACAAACACAACAATGGTTTCCAAATTTATCATTATTATTATCATAACTGATATATATAACTGATAAGTTATATTCAATTGAAATATTTCCCAAAGGATCAGTTTAATTTCAAGGCATCTCAGCATTATTTCTCTCTTCTTCTAATTACTGAAATATAGAAACAAATATCAATTTAGCAATTAAGACAGTAAGATGATATTAACCCTCCACTTCCATTTCCTTTTTCATAACCAGGAGTTTCCATGTGTGAGGGATGACTGCTGAGAACTGCACTGTGTTTACTGACTTCATATTCTTAGGACTTTCTGGTAGACAAGATGTGCAGCAGGGCCTCTTCCTGCTCTTCCTGCTGGTTTATGGTGTGACTGTGGTTGCCAATGTCAGGATGATCCTGCTGATAAGGTGGACCCCAGACTGCACACACCCATGTATTATTTCTTGAGCAATCTGTCCTTCTGTGACATCTGCTATTCTTCAACTATCTCTCCCAAGATGCTGGCTGATTTCTTATCTGAGGAAAAAAGGATTCCATACAGTGTATGTGCCACCCAGTTGTATTTTTTTGGAGCCTTTGCAGATGTGGAATGTCTCATGTTGGCTGTCATGGCTTGTGACCATTATGTAGCCATTTGCAATCCACTTCTTTATACAATTGCCATGTCCAGGGGAATCTGTACCCAGCTTGTGGCTATTGCTTACATCGTAGGCTTGGTTGATTCAGCAATCCACACCTGTTGTACATTTCGGTTGTCATTCTGTAATTCCAATATCATCAATCACTTTTTCTGTGACAACCCACCCTTACTAGCCCTCTCCTCCTCGGATACATCCATCAATGAGATTGTGATGTTCACTTTTATTGGCTGTGTTGTGGGGACCAGCATTATCACCGTCCTCCTTTCCTACAGTTACATCCTAACAACCATCCTTAGAATGAACCCAGCTGAGGGGAGACGCAAAGCCTTCTCTACCTGTGCCTCCCACTTAACCGCTGTGGCTATATTTCACGGCACGCTCCTGTTCATGTATTCAGACCCAGCTCCAGTTACTCCATGGACACAGACGAAACGTCCTCTGTCTTTTACACAGTTGCCATCCCCATGTTAAACCCGCTGATCTACAGCTTGAGGAATCAAGATGTAAAAGGTGCCCTAAAAAAGCAATCAGCACTGAATTATGTTCTGGGTGATACAGTACTTTCGTCCTAACATATTTAAAGATTCTGAGAGATGAAGCTCAGGAAACTTGACATAGATTCTTGTAGGCTTACTAACACAGCTTTTGAATATTTTCCATTACTTGTATTTTCACCTAAATCAGTTTAGGGAACAGCCATTTCACTAAACTCTCCAAACTAAGGAAGAATAGTATAGTAATAGGATCAGGTTGCTGTTTTGTAGTGAGGTGTTTTTTTTGTTTTTTTGTTTTTTTTTTTTTTTTCCACACAGTGTTTTTGTTTTCTTGAAGAAGCCTCAGTAAGATGTCATGCACAGGGCAACCCCCCACCCATGTTAATTCAACTTACCTTCCTAAAGGCTCCTATTTATTTATCAGCAGACTTAATAAACATGCTGAGCCAGAAGGAGTGTTAGTGGGTCAAATCAGGTTTGTTTATATCCTTTTTATGTATTTGCATCACCCTAACAAAGCTCCATCATAAAACTTAGAAGCAAATAATTTGTAAGAAAGATGGAACGAGAAATCTCTCTCCCTAGACTAAATATTCCATAAAAGTTTGGTCTTTCCTGTCTAATTCACTGTTGTCTACTCATTTAAAATGCTTAGCCTCAGGATGCAATTCACAAACACTTATTGAATAGATGAATGAATTAGCCTGAAAAACTAACAGAAAATTGAACCTTTGTAAATTTATTAAAAAAAATAATAATAATTTCCTTAATTTCATTCTAGTGTGTTCACTTTAGGTAAAATCCATCTGCATTTGTTTTCTTTTGACTTAGGCAAAACTCAGATTCTGACACAGGAATTATTTGATGTAAAAATATGCTCAGTTTCTCTTCATTCTGCTTCAGTTATTATCATCAAACCTCCCCTGATTTTCCAGAAGTCACTGGAGAGGACTTTGTTCATGAAAACTATTGCCTGCCACATCAGTAAACTAAGGAGGTTGCAATCATGAAGCTGCCTGGTCAGTGAGCCCTGAGGGGACTCAGGATGAGAAAGCACAGAATAGGCTTTCTCAAGATAGGCTGGCCCCAGATAGCTAAGTTCAGTTCAATTCAGTCACTCAGTCATGTCCGACTCCTTTCAACCCCATGGACTGCATCACGCCAGCCTCCCTGTCCGTCACCAACTCCCAAAACCTACTCAAACTCATGTCCATTGAGTCGGTGATGCCATCCAACCATCTCATCCTCTGTCGTCCCCTTCTCCTTCCACCTTCAATCTTTCCCAGCATCAGGGTCTTTTCCAATGAGTCAGTTCTTCACATCAGGTGGCCAAAGTGTTGGAGTTTCAGCTTCAGCATCAGTCCTTCCAATGAATACTCAGGACTGATTTCCTTTAGGATGGACTGGTTGGATCTCCTTGCAGTCCAAGGGAGTCTCAGGATTGCTAAGGTGGTTATCAAAGGAATAATTCCAATGAGCCCAAACTGTTGCATCTTCCCATACACAGAAAAAGTGCTAAATTCTTTAGTTTATCTGTTTATCTTTTATTAACAATAATCTTTTGGTATTCTGATTATCTGATGTTTTCCTCAAAAACTTCTATCTATCCTGGCTCCCCCTTGCCTCTTCAGAACAGTTTCTTAGTACTACCTGAGATGCTGTGTTCCAGGGTTGAAGTCCTCAGAATGTCTTCCAAATAAAATGTGACTTTCAACTTTCAGTTTGTGCATTTTTTTCAGTGGACAACTTCATCTCCCCTGTGGGTTCACAGCATTACACTAGTCAAAAGTAAAAAAAAAAAAAATAATAAAAGAAAGAAAGAAACTGAATGCCCTGTTGATATAATTTAAAATGTCAGGGAAGAGTTATTAACAAAACGTAGGCCCCTTGTGGTGGGGAGGGGTGGGGTGATGCAGGCGGTGGGGAATGAAGTAGTAGTTATATTAACATGCCACGGGCAATAACATGCAGTCTCTCTATATCACTATGAAATAAATTGGAATGATATTCTGAACAACATTGTAACATTCTGTTCTCCTGGTATCCAATTAGCAATTAATCCAGCAGAAAAATAAAATACAATTCAGGTTCTTGAAATTTTTTTAAATTAAAAC
The DNA here is from genome assembly GCF_963930625.1 of Muntiacus reevesi. Lineage (NCBI taxonomy): Eukaryota > Metazoa > Chordata > Mammalia > Artiodactyla > Cervidae > Muntiacus > Muntiacus reevesi. The sequence continues at coordinate 6,948,048 of NC_089257.1, read as the reverse complement.
ATAATTGATTTACAATGCTGTATTAGTCTCATGTGTACAACAAAGTGATTCATATCATTTTTTTTTAATCACACAGATAAAAGTCATGTGTGACCCTTTTGTGACCTTGTGACCCCATGGACTATAGACATGTGTCTCTGTCCATGGGATTTCCCAGGCAAGGATACTGGAGTTGGCTGCCATTTCCTTCTTCAGGTGATCTTTCTGACCCAGGGATTTAAACAGTGTTCCTATGTATATAAATATATATACATTAGTGACTAAGAAGGTAAAGAATCTACCTGCCAATGCAGGAAAAACAGTTAATTAAGCACACACTTGCATTGCTAACACCATTTTCTGCTGTTTAAGACAAGGCATTTGGTTCTCATCACCCTTAGGCTGTCATTTCCTCCTTCCCCATGGAAAGCCCACATTTGCCAAGGCCTATGTCACCACTGACCTGTACAGACAGAGCTCTTTGTGTAGAGTAGTTTCCACTGCCATGGGTGGAACAAGGGCTGGTTATGTAACTAGTGTACCTTCTATCATAAGAGGCTCTCCCCTCTGCCCATCTGGGAGTAGTGAACCTACACTGACTGCTCCTCGAACTCGTCTGAAGAGCAAACTCAGAAAGGTTCTTCTGTATTTCTTTAAATGGCTTTACATAAATCATCTGGCCACTCTCTAATTTGCAAATTGTAGAAATTCATGTGAATTTCTCATTCTCTTATAATTTTATGTGCTTCATTTTACTGTGTGTGTGCGCTCAGTCACTCAGTTGTGTCCAATTCTTCATGATCCCATAAATCATCTGGCCACTCTCTAATTTGCAAATTGTAGAAATTCATATGAATTTCTCATTCTCTTATAATTTTATGTGCTTCATTTTACTGTGTGTGTGCGCTCAGTCACTCAGTTGTGTCCAATTCTTCATGATCCCATGAACTGCAGCCCACCAGGCTCCTCTGTCCATGGGATTCTCCAAGCAAGAATCCTGGAGTGGGTTGCCATTTCCTCCTCCAGAGGATCTTCCCAACACAAGGATCGAACCCCTGTCTCCTGAAGCTCCTGTATTGGCAAATGGATTCTTTATCACTGAATCACCAAGGAAGCACACACACAACACGTACATAGAGAGGCAGCCTTACTCTATGTCTCATTTAAATCCTTTGATATCATGCCATGAGCTTTTCAATCTCCACTCAGTTTCTTATTTTTTTTCCTATTGTCTTTCATTCACTATTCTCTGTTTGCCTAATTTTTCATATGGATTCAATTTATCCTCCCTTTCTGTTTTGTACCCAGAACACCAGCTGGCATGCATACATAGAGTAAATGTTATTATTGAGTTAAGATTCTCAGGTCAATTCTGGCTTTGGATGGCCAAAATTCCACTTGAACATGATGCACATTTAACACATATTGGAGTCAATGTCATTCATCACTGACTTTCCACCTACATGCAGTGAAATGAAATGTCTACTGTCATACCAATAAACAAGAGATGTCAGAGCCATCCATGTTTTCTGGCCTCCAAATGTGAATGAGGGCTCCCAAAACTGAGAGCCAGCAGGCGCTGCCACCACCACAGGTGTGTGCTAAGGAGCTCAGGGAATGCAAGCCGCAACCATCTGCCAGATCGGCCACTCCTTAAGGTGAACGAGGGATTAAGGATGCAAGCAATCAGGAAACAGAATTTGGCCCCAGATAGCAAGCTCCAGGAGTTGGTGATGGACAGGGAAGCATGGCGTATTGCAGTCCATGGGGTCCAGACAGAACTGAAGGACTGAAATGAACTGAGCTGAAGTGCATATGAAAGGAATGATTTTGGTGAGCCCAGAGGCCTGCATTTTCCATATGCAGAAGAACAATAAATTCCTTAACTTGATATCTGATTTTCTTTCCCTCACAATAATCTCTGATGTTCAGATTCCCAGTCCCCTTTGTTGCAAGCTTGTATATAGCCTGACTCCCCCTCCTGCCTCCATAGAGCAGTTTTCTCATGACTACTGAGATGCTGCTTCCTGGTCTTAGAGTCCTTAACATTCCCATCAAGGCCTTAACGTTCCCGTTGATTTTATATATAATGGTCTACCATTTGAAAGTCATAACACACTTTTGCCTGAGATGTTCTTAAGAAATAGAAAAACACATCACATCATTTCCTTTGTGTTTACTCAACTCCTCAGTAGAACTCTAATTGCTCAGGTAAGTTTTCCCATTGGGATTTGGATATCAGAGTGTGTGACCCTGAGATCTGAGATTAGAAAGCTAATCTCAAAAGCTTCAAAGCAACATATAAAAGGTCTTGCATTACCCTAAAGAACTGCAGCCTTCCTAAGGAAGGCACAGAATTCTTCTATGAACACAGAAGACCAGCCCACATGGGTTGTAGAAATTACACAATGGATCAATTTTTCTTTTTAAATCTTTAAGTGCTAAATTGATTTTTCCAGTGAAAAATGAACTAATACTGACAACAGTGTAGTAAGAAGATGAATGAAAAAGATAATAATCTGGTAAGTGAAAAGTGAAAGTGAAGTCGCTCAGTTGTGTCCAACTCTTTACAACCCCGTTGATCCTAGCCTACCAGGCTCCTCTGTCCATGGAATTCTCCAGGCAAGAATACTGGAGTGGGTTGCTATTTCATTCTCCAGAGGATCTTCCCTACCTAGAGATCGAACTCGGGCCTCCAATATTGCAGGCAGACTTTTCTTGTCTGAGCCACTAGGGAAGCTCACTTATTTTACATATAGAAACAGATGGTTTGAGAATAAACAAACTTAGGGTAATACAGTTTTTAAATTCTGAAAATATATCTAACAAAAACAACAGCAGAAACGAAAACCTAACATTTGACACATGATAGTGTTAAGGAATTTGCCTGCCAATGCAGGAGACATGGGTTTGATCTCTGGGTCAGGAAGGTCCCCTGGAGGAGGAAATGGCAACCCACTCCAGTATTCTTGCCCGGGAAACCGCTAGGACAGGGAAGCCTGGTGGGCTACAGTCCATGGGGTCATAAAAGAGGAGGACAAGGCTTTGCAACTGAACAACAGCAACCCTTAAAACAAACCTCACCATTGCTGGTCTCTGATTAGGAATCAGAACTAAACACTGTGCTTATTAGATATTATTTATTTTTAAAGAATGGAAGAAGGTATATATTAATTACAGCTGAACTGATTTTTATATTATTTGTCCTGTTTTATGGTAATGCATTGATACCAACAACTGTCAATACACAAGTGAAAGGATTCAGGTAGATAAGAGGGCTGACTTTAAGGGAGAAGGAAAAAAAATGCTTTAAAAAATAATATTACTCAGCCATTAAAAACAATGAAATAATGGCATTTGCAGCAGCATGGATGGACCTAGAGTGTCATACTGAGTGAAGTAATTTAGAGAAGGAGAAATATCATAGGACACCCTTTATATGCAGAATCTAAAAAGGATTGATGCAAATGAACTTATGAAAAAGAGAAGGAGATGTACAGACTTAGAGAAGGAAATTATGGTTACCAGTGGAAAAGAGTAGGGGGAAGGAGAATGGGATTTGGGGTTGAACATGTACGCACTGCTGTATTTAAAATGGATGATCAGCGAGGACCTACTGGATGGCCCAGGGAACTCTGTGCAATGCAGTGTGGCTGCCTGGATGGGAGGAGAGTGTGAGGGGGATGGATACGTGCGTGTGTATGGCTGAGTCCTTCTCTATTCACCTGAAACTGTCAAACATTGTTTGTTAATCAGATATACCGCAAGACAAAATAAAAAGCTTAAAGAAATTAAAAGGAAAAAAGAAAAAAGTGACTAAGGGCTTCCCTGGCAGGTGAGCACATTGAGTTTTGGGGAAATAACTATATTATTTACAGTAATCTTCTAAGCTCCACCATGTCTAACATGTCCATTTCTGGGACAGTAGTGTTTATTGAAGAATGTCCAGTGTACAGGATGTCCAAACTCTGGACCTGATCTTTGATTGCAAAGCTGTGTAGTCCTGGACTATTCATTGGACTGAAATCATCAGTTCCTTCTCAATGAAACTGAGAGATGATCAGCCCTGTTTAAAGAACTGTGAGAATTAAATTAGAGGAGAAAGTTTACTTTGAAAATTATAAGACACAAATAAATGTATTAATGTCAAATAAATACATTTACCCAGAATTTACCTAATCTACCTAGAAACAGAACAGATGCAGAAAAATAGGTGCTGAGCAATGCAGAATCTACAATTATTATCGTGTCTATAGTTCATTTTCTATACCCAAAAAATTGCTTCACAGATAGCTGTGTTGTGTTTATTAACTTTAAATGTATTCACAGTGTTAATAAAGACATTTAGTTTTGTTAAGAACTTGGAACAAATTGAGAATAGGATGGATGGTTAAGATTTAGGTAATGTGCTTAGATTATGTTCTGAGAGAGAGAATATGAGATGCAAATGAAAATGTATTCAAATCTGAAGTTGTTTAAATACTGAGTTTGTAGAAGCTATGAATAATGTAAATTGTTAAAGAAAAATATATGTGTGTATATAACATATATGCACACAACTTATCTTTAACTTTTATAGGCAGAGACAGTGAGCACAGGGAGGACGGCATGCTGCAGTCCCTGGAGTCCTAAAGAAACAGACACTATTTAGCCCCTAAAACACAACAACAGTGCGTATAGCATGTATAGGCATCAAAGATTTTACTTACTCTATTCAATACACAACATGTTATAATGTACACAATATAACTCAAAGAACCACAATATTGGAAACCAAGAATTCACAGATAAACTGACAGATAGATGCAAAGCTGGATTGTTACCATCAGCAGGGACAGAAATCAGTCATCTCCATTCTGGGCAGAATGTGCCTGTCTATAGACAAGTGTCACTTGCATTGCTAGGGGTTATCTACAATTACAGAGCTGTGGACTAAAGCAATGACAAGGAAATGCAGAGATAACATGGAGGTGGGTAGGTCAGAATTTATAACATATTTTATCATTTTAATCAAAGGGGCCATCCAATATTCCTAAATATTATTATTGCATTGCCTAGATGAATTTAATAAATATGCAAGCATTTGGATTTCTCTAGTTTTATTTCATAGCTTGGATTTCAGATAACATAAAGCAGATGTGTGGATTTCCTCAGAATTACTTTGTGGCCAACTGCAGAGCAGTGAATGAACACGATGGTGAAGATAGTGAGCCTAAAAGGAAATTAGCACAACTTGGTGAGGAAGGCACTGTCCTTTTCATTTTCTAGGTGGTGAAGCTGAAACTCTGTGATTACTCGGCCTGCCCAAGACTTTACAGCTGCTAAGTGGCAGAGTTATGACTCAGCTACTTACATAACTCATTCTGAATCTTACCTCCTTCTATTTATCAGTGGATTTCAAGAAACTTTAACTCGTTTCTTTAGTCCTCAGAGGGAAATTCTCAGCTCAAGGTGAGAAATAAAGAACTTCTACTCCTCTACATATACAACGCTTCAAGAAACAGAAATGTATCTATTTGTTGCGTAAATAAAAACACCACAATGGGAAACAGAGGGTAGTAACTCAGTTTGCTATGTAGCAATGCAACTAACCTCAATCACTTGACAGTTGGTGACAGATGAGAGAGTTGATGAAATTAAGAGAGTCAGAGTTCACCCGCTGGTTTGATGGTGTCTCACGTAATGGGGGCAAATATATATATATATATATATATATATATATATCTTGAAGAAATAGAAGTATAAATAATCAATTCAATTAAATAAACTATCTCAGGGAATTCCCTGGCCATCCAGTGGTTAGGACTCTGTGCTTTCGGTATAAAATAGACAGGTTCCATTGCTCATAGGGAACTAAGGTCCTACAAGCTACATGTCTCTGTCAAACATTAAAAAAAAAAAAGTAATTAACTAATTTTAAAAAAAGTATCTCAGTTGAAAAGCTATGCTTATACTAAACTTAACTTTACTTATACCTAAATGTTATGAGGGTGCCCGAGTGGATTTAGAATTACTATCCTAACTACTTTAATTACTTTCCTTTTCGCTACTCTTCAGGTTATTATCATCCCCACCGGTGCCCTGCTGAAATCCCAACCTCCAGGACCACTGCGGAGATGGAGGTGGAGAACGGCACTGTGAAGACACAGCTCTTTCTCTTGGGATTCAGCGAGCACCCAGAACTGCCGAGTGCTCTTTTTGCTGTGTCTGTCTATCTGCTCTGTCACCCTGACGGGGCACCTCGGGATGGCTTTACTAACCACAGCCAGTCCCCTTTTGCGCACCCCATGTACTTTTCTCTCCGCAGCTTGTCTTCCGTAGATGCCCGCTACTCCTCAGTCGTTGCCCCAGGCCACCTGTGGACTGAGTTTCTGATGAGAAGACCATTGCTCACAGTGACTGTGCTGCACAGTGTTATTTCGGCTGCTGGTTGGTGGACACAGAGTCTTTTATCTTGACCGTCATGGCTTATGATCGGCACGTAGCCATCTGCAACCCCCTGCTTTACACTGTTATTATGTCCAAGAGGATTTGCCGCCAGCTTGCAACTGGAGCATTTTTAGGGGGCACCATGAGCTCAGTGATTCACACCACTAATACCTTTCACCTGTCTTTCTGCTCCAGTGAAATTAACCATTTCTTCTGTGACATCTCCCGTCTCTTCTCTCTGTCCTGCACTGACACCTACATCCATGATGTTGTACTGGTGGTCTTCGCTAGTTGAGTGGAAGCTCTCTGCCTTCTAACAGTTCTCCTCTCTTATATCCTCATCAGAGCAGCAATTCTTAAAACAGGGTCTGCTGACGGAAGAAGAAAAGGATTCCCCACTTGTGCTTGCCATCTGACCGTGGTCTCTATCTACCATGGTACCCTGATCTTCATTTGTTTGTGTCCCAGTACTGGCCATTCACTGGGTATTGATAAAGTGACCTCTGTGTTCTTTACATTGATTATACCTATGCTGAATCCCCTGATTTACAGTCTAAGGAACAAAGATGTGAAAAATGATTTTAGGAAAATGATTAACAGGAAATTTCTTTCTTAAGAAAGGATGAAAATGAGGCTGACACGTTTTCTACCCTGCTTCTTGACCTTTAGTTTTAACTAATGGAAAACACACTGTAATATGGGTATTCCCTAATTCTACAGGCAATGAGGCCTCAACCACAAACTTGGGCCAGAATCTAATGTTAGAGCCAGGCCCTGTTACGTAACTTTGATTTTTTTTTTTCACAGTCACTCCTTACAGGTGGAAGTTTAAATTAGTCTCCTTTATGGAAGATAACTTGCTAATATTTGAATGAAATATACAATTCACCTGGAATTTGAAAATTAAATATGAAAGTATAATTTAAACCAGTAATTCTACTTCTAGTAATTGAGCCTGCAAAAGTTTACCACTTTCGAAGTATTCATGGCATCAGAGCTTATAGTCAATTCAGTTCAGTTCATTATCTCAGTCATGTACAACTTTTTGCAACTCCATGGACCACAGGACGCCAGGCTTCCCTGTCCATCACCAACTCCCGGAGTTTATTCAAACTCATGTCCATCGAGTCATTGATGCAATCCAGCCATGTCATCCTCTGTCGTCCCCTTCTCCTCCCACCTTCAATCTTTCCTAGCATCAGGGTCTTTTCCAATGAGATAGTTTTTGGTCAGGTGTCCAAAGTGTGGGAGTTTCAGCTTCAGTGTCAGTCCTCCCAATGAATATTTGGGACTGATTTCCTTTAGGTTTGACTAATTGGATTTCCTTGCAGCCCAAAGGACTCTCAGTAGTCTTCTCCAACACCATAGTTCAAAAGCATCAATTATTTGGCGCTCAACTTTCTTTATAGTCCAACTCTCACATCCATACATGACCACTGGATAAACCATAGCTTTGACTGCTGCTGCTGCTAAGTCACTTCAGTCATGTCTGACTCTGCGTGATCCCATAGATTGCAGCCCACCAGGCTCCCCCATCTCTGGGATTCTCCAGGCAAGAACACTGGAGTGGGTTGCCATTTTCTTCTCCAATGCATGAAAGTGAAAATTGAAAGTGAAGTTGCTCAGTCGTGTCCAACTCTTCATGACCCCATGGACTGCAGCCTACCAGGCTCCTCCGTCCATGGAATTTTCCAGGCAAGAGTACCAGAGTGGTTTGCCATTTTCTTCTCCAATAGCTTTGACTAGACAGACCCTTGTTGTCAAAGTAATGTCTCGGCTTTTTCGTATGCTGTCTATGTTGGTCTTAGCTTTTCTTCCAAGGAGCAACCGTCTTTTAATTTCATGGCTGCAGTCACCATCTGCAGTGATTTTGGAGCCCCCAAAAATAAAGTCTCTCACTGCTTCACTTCTCTAATGAGCAGAATTATGGCAGAAAACATTGAAGTATATTAAATTCCAAGCAAAATAGAGTGTCAATAGATTGCCATGAATAACCGACTTTCACCTATATGATGTAAATTTATTATACTATCTAAAGACTATTTTCATCTAAAATTGGCCCATTTTATTAGATCTACTTTGTGGTATAAAAAAGAAAAAAATTAAGCCCATTAAATGGAAGGCCAACAATGGAATCTACTGACTGATCCTGCCTTTCTGAGAATTCGCATGGTTGAATAACAAATTATGGGAAAATTATTTTAGGAATCAATAATAAAAAATTTTGCAATAATGCATAATAACTCTTCTATCTTGAGATTTTGCAAAAGAAGAAGTCTACACTAAAGACTTTGGTGGGTTCTACCCTGTCTGCTTCGATCCTCATCACTATACTCCCCTTCTTACGTCACTTGCATCTCATATATCCACCAATGACTGATTTTAAAATGTCATCATACAACTGCATTGTTATCAACAACAGTGTGTAGAAGGCTGATGTGGGTTTGTGTACTCAGTCACTCAGTTGTGTCCGACTCTTGTGGCACCGAGAACTACATCCTGCCAGGCTCGTCTGTTCATGGACCTCTCCTGGTGAGAATACTGGAGTGGGTTGCCATTTCCTCCTCCAGGGGATCTTCCCCACCGAGGGGCTGAACCCGTGTCTCTGTGTCCCCTGCACTGACAGGCATATTCTCCACCACTGCGCTCTGGGAACCCCGTCAGTGGACTTCTGCTGCAATCACATTCCTGCATCTTGATCTGTCATCCCTGCCCCTGAAATGTGTGTGTGCGCCTAGTTGCTCAGGCGTGTTTGATTCTTTGCAGCCCCGTGGATCCCGCCAGGCCCCTCTATCCATGGAATTCTCTAGGCAAGGATACTGGAGAGACATGCCATTTCCTCCTCCAGGAGATCTTCCAGACCCAGGGATCAAACCCATGTCTTCTGCCTTGCAGGTGGATTCTTTATCTTCTGAGACATCAGAGAAGCTCTGCCACCGAAATACTTAAGTACAAATATGACATAACCATCAAATGGTAGATTTGAGCATATGTCCAGTGTCAAAAATAGAGAGATACATATGGGTCATTGGCTGTATAACTATATTTGTAAAAAAAATAGTGATATGAATGTTCAACAATTCAATAAGCACAAAGTTCTGTGTTAAAGACAAAAACTGCAACTTTTCACCTCCCTGGATATATCTCTCTTTAGAAATGTTCTATGAGCCATTTACCAATATTTATCAATATCAGTAACCTCAGATACACAGATGACACTACCTTTATGGCAGAAAGTGAAGGAGAACTAAACATCATCTTGATGAAAGTGACAGAGGACAGTGAAAAAATTGGCTTAAAGCTCAACAAGAAAACTAAGATCATGGCCCACCCGGTCCCATCACGTCATGCCAAATAGATGGGGAAACAGTGGAAATAGTGGCAGACTTTTTTTTTTTTTTTTGGAGGGGGGTCCAAAATCACTGCAGATGGTGATTGCAGCCATGAAATTGAAAGATGCTTACTCCTTGGAAGGAAAGTTATGACCAAACTAGACAGCATATTAAAAAGCAGAGATATTACTTTGCCAACAAAGTTCCATCTAGTAAAAGCTGTGGTTTCTCCAATGGTCATGTATGGATGTGAGAGTTGGACTGTAAAGAAAGCTGAGTGCCGAAGAATTGATGCTTTTGAACTTTGGTGTTGGAAAAGACTCTTGAGAGTCCCTTGGATTGAAAGGAGATCCAACCAGTCCATCCTAAATGAGATCAGTCCTGGGTTCATTGGAAGGACTGATGTTGAGGCTGAAACTCTAATACTTTAGCCACATGATGAGAAGATCTGACTTATTTGAAAATACAGCACTAGGAAGACCCAGAGGGATCGGGGGGATCGGGATGGGGAGTACACATAAATCCATGGCTGATTCATGTCAATGTATGACAAAAACCACTACAATATTGTAAAGTAATTAGTCTCCAACTAATAAAAAGAGGGGAAAAAAGAAAAAAAAAATACACCGATGCTGGGAAAGATTGAGGGTAGGAGGAGAAGGGGACGACAGAGGAAGAGATGGTTGGATGGCATCACTAACTCACTTGACATGAGTTTGAGTGGACTTAGGGAGTTGGTGATGGACAAGGAAGCCTGGCATCCTGCAGTCCATGGAGTCACAAAGAGTTGGACACATCTGAGCGAATGTACTGAACTGAACTGATGATCAATTTAGCAAAGTTACTCTAACTTTAAAACAAAACTTTTCAATACCACTGAGCCCGTTGTGTAAAAAAGGACTTCAACCAGATTACTTGGAATGTCCTCTCCAGCTCATACACCCTTTGCCTATAATATACGATTGCTGTTTAAATCCTCTTCCACTATAGAAAAGCACTAGAAATTTGGAAAATGTTGGAAAAAAAAAAAAGAAATCATTTCATCTTCGAGGAAAAAAAATTGTACTATTAATGTAAACAATATAAACCTGTGACAGTGGTGGCATGAAGCTTTGGAGAGTATGTGTTTCAGGAAGCCAAAGTCTTTTAATTATGGCTCTTGTGTCACCTCTTATTCAAATTCAGACTCTCATAGAGTCCTCAAAGAAGTGGATATCCAAATTTATTAGCCTGCCAGTAAGTAAAACTTGAATAAAAAGCTAACAGTAAATAAACACAGTATAATAACTCATCTAAAGAATATTTTTGTTGTTCAGTCACTAAGTCATGTCTGATTCTTTATGACCCTATGAACTACAGCACCACGATTCCCCATCCTTCACTATCTTCTGGAGTTTGCTCAAGCTCACATCTATTGAGTCAATGATGCCATCCAACCATCTCATCCTCTGTTGTCCCCTTCTCCTCTTGCCCTCAATCTTTCCAGCATCAGGGTCTTTCCCAATGAGCCAATTCTTTGCATCAGGTGGCCAAATTATTGGAGCTTCAGCTTCAGCACCAGTTCTTCCAGTGAATATTCAGGGTTGATTTCCTTACGGTTGACTAATTTGATCAGATTGATCAAACCAGTCAATCTAAAAACAGCAAGATGCAAGTAATTAACTTAGCAACTGTTGATGAGGATGTGGAACAGCCATGACTTTTACACATTAACTGTAGAATAAAAATTGTTGCTGCACTTTGTAAAACTCTGAAGTGAAGTGAAGTGAAAGTCACTCAGTTGTGTCCAACTCATTGCCACCCCATGGCTATATATTCCATGGGATTCTCCAGGCCAGAATAGAAGAGTGAGTAGCCGTTCCCTTCTCCAGGGGAATCTTCCCAACCCAGGGATCAAACCCAGGTCTCCAGCATGGCAGGAAGATTCTAAATTGTGTCTAATGTAGCTGGACATATACATGCCATATAACTTTAAAATGCCATTCTTTGAATGATACCTGAAAGAAATGAGTGAATATGACCAAAAAAAGAGTTACACAAATATATACTTAATTGCATTATTTGTAATAATCTTTTCAAATGAGCCAGCTCTTCGCATCAGGTGGCCAATGTATTGGAGTTTCAGCTTCAACATCAGTCCTTCCAATGAACAGCCAGGACTGATCTCCTTTAGGATAGACTGGTTGAATCTCCTTGCAGTCAAAGGGGCCCTAAAGAGTCTTCTCCAATGCCACAGTTCAAATGCATCAATACTTCGGTACTCAGCTTTCTTTACAGTCCAATTCTCACATCCATACATGACCACTGGAAAAACCATAGCCTTAGTCAAAGCTAGTCAGAAGGACATTTGTTGGTAAAGTAATGTCTCTGCTTTTTAATATGCTGTCTAGGCAGGAGGAGAAAGGGACAACAGATGATGAGATAGCTGGATGGCATCACCGACATGGTTTGGGTAAACTCCGGGAGTTGGTGATGGACAGGGAGGCCTGGCGTGCTGTGATTCATGGGGTCGCAAAGAGTCAGACACAACTGAGTGACTGAATTGAACTGAACTAAGTTGGTCATAAGTTTCCTTCCAAGGAGTAAGTGTCTTTTACTTTCATGGCTGCAATAATCTGCAGTGATTTTGGAGCCCAAACAAATAAAGTAAGTCACTGTTTCCACTGTTTCCCCATCTATTTGCCATGAAGTGATGGGACCGGATGCCGTGATCTCAGTTTTCTGTTGAGCTTTAAGCCAACTTTTTCATTCTCCTCTTTCACTTTCCACTTTCTCCTCTTTAGTTCTTCTTCACTTCCTGCCATAAGGGTGGTGTCATCTGCATATCTGAGGTTATTGAAATTTCTCCTGACAATCTTGATTCCAGCTTGTGCTTCTTCCAGCCCAGCATTTCTCATGATGTACTCTGCATATAAGTTAAATAAGCAGGGTGACCATATACAGCCTTGACGTATTCCTTTTCCTATTTGGAACCAGTCTGTTGCTCCATGTCCAGTTCTAACTGTTGCTTCCTGACCTGCATACAGGTTTCTCAAGAGGCAGGTCAGGTGGTCTGGTATCCCATCTCTTTCAGAATTTTCCACAGTTTATTGTGATCCACACAGTCAAAGGCTTTGGCATAGTCAATAAAGCAGAAATAGATATTTTTCTGGAACTCTCTTGCTTTTCCAATGATCCAGCAGATGTTGGCAAGTTGATCTGGTTCCTCTGCCTTTTCTAAAACCAGCTTGAACATCTGGAAGTTCACAGTTCATGTATTGCTGGAGCCTGGTTTGGAGAATTTTGAGCATTACTTTACTAGTGTGAGAGAGGTGTGCAATTGTGTGGTAGTTTGAGCATTCTTTGGCATTGCCTTTCTTTGGGTTTGGAATGAAAACTGACCTTTTCCAGCCCTGTGGCCACGGTTGAGTTTTCCAAGTTGGTGGCATATTGAGTACAGCACTTTCAAAGCATCGTCTTTCAGGATTTGAAATAGCTCAACTGGAATTCCATCACCTCCAATAGATTTGTTCGTATGGATGCTTCCTAAGGCCCACTTGACTTCGCATTCCAGGATGTCTGGCTCTAGGTGAGTGATCACACCATCATGATTATCTGGGTCATGAAGATCTTTTTTGTACAGTTCTTCTTTGTATTCTTGCCACCTCTTCTTAATATCTTCTGCTTCTGTTAGGCCCCTACCAGTTCTGTCCTTTATTAAGCTCATATGTGCATGAAATGTTCCCTTGGTATCTCTAATTTTCTTGAAGATATCTCTAGTCTTTCCCATTCTCTTGTTTTCCTCTGTTTCTTTGCATTGATTGCTGAGGATGGCTTTCTTATCTCTCCTTGCTGTTCTTTGGAACTGTGTTTTCAAATGGGTATATCTTTCCTTTTCTCCTTTCTTTTCACTTCCCTTCTTTTCACAGCTATTTGTAAGGCCTCCTCAGACAGCCATTTTGCTTTTTTGCATTTCTTTTTCTTGGGAATGATCTTGATCCCTGTCTCCTGTACAATTTCACAAACCTCCGTCCATAGTTCATCAGGCACTCTGTCTATCAGATCTAATCCCTTAAATCTATTTCTCGCTTCCACTGTATAGTCATAAGGGATTTGATTTAGCTCGTACCTGAATGCTCTAGTGGTTTTCTCCACTTTCTTCAATTTCAATCTGAATTTGGCAATAATGAGTTCATGATCTGAGCAACAGTCAGCTCCCGGTCTTGCTTTTGCTGATTGTATAGAGCTTCTCCATCTTTGGCTGCAAAGAAGATAATCAATCTGATTTCGGTGTTGACCATCTGGTGATGTCCATGTGTAGAGTCTTCTCTTGTGTTGTTGGAAGAGGGTGTTTGCTATGACCAGTGCATTCTCTTGGCAGAACTCTAGTAGCCTTTGCCTTGCTTCATTCTTTACTCCAAGGCCAGATTTGCCTGTTACTCCAGGTGTTTCTTGACTTCTTACTTGTGCATTCAGTTCCCTAAAGTGAAAAGGACATCTTTTTTGGGAGCTAGTTCTAAAAGGTCTTGTAGGTCTTCATAGAACTGGTCAACTTCAGCTTCTTCAGCATTACTGGTCAGGACATAGACTTGGATTACTGTGATATTGAATGGTTTGCCTTGGAGACAGTGAGCTTATATTTAGGAAAAGTACACAACCATGAACATGAATGAACTGCCTTGACATACAAAAGTGTAGGGAAATTTCACAAAAATAATATTGAGTGAAAGAAGTCGGAAATGAAAATATGAAACCTATAGGATTATGCTACAATATTACTCAAAAATATTAAAACTAAAGTATCACTGTGGTGGTGGTTGTTTAGTTACTATGTCTTGTCCAACACTTTGTGACCCCATAGACCCACCAGGCTTCTCTGTCCATGGGATTTCTTAGGCAAGAATACTGGAATGGCTTGCCATATCCTATTCCATGTGACCTTCCTGGCCTGGGGATAGAAGCCGTTTCTCCTGATTTGCAGGTGAATTCTTTACCACTGAGCCATCAGGGAAGCCCGAGATATCATATTGGATATCAATTTGTAATTGATGTGCGGTGACAGTTTCCGAGACACTAGGTATGTTTTATCTTTGGTATTCTGAGTTTAGCATCTTATCATTATTGAAAATTTCCTTGTAGTATATACTTTTATAGAAGGACATTTTCTTTATGTATATCGTACTCTTTAAAAAAATTCAATAAACAAGGTATGTTCACTGACAATTGCTGAATTTTACTTTTTTTAATCTAACAGTTTCTTGTGCAAAATAAGTGCTAATATATTTGTGAAATTGACACAGTGCACTATTTCATAGAGCATCTCAGTGCATAGTTAATGTTTATGTTACTAGAAGAGTTGATCTGTTTGTAGAATAGCACAGTCTAGTCTTTCACAGAGTTCTCCTAGTCTTTCTCCCACCAACAGTGGGATATAATGAACCTTGGTTCCCTATCATGCAGTGAGCTCTGCATCTCAGTACTCCAAGTTTGAGGAACATACAGCTGTGTCCTGAAAAATTAATCTTCCGGGTATTCATTTACTTACACACAATTTTACTATCACCAGGGGTGCTAGAGAAACCCTAAGTATAGATGGTATTTTTTCTCATTTGTTTGTACCTGAGGAATACACTTTCTCCTTGAGACATGTTTTCCAATTATTTAAGGTCTCCATTTTTAATGAGACACAGATCCCTTTGGGAGATACTTTAGTTTATCCAACTTGCAATTGTAATGTAGCTAACCAAACTCAGTTTTAAATGGCTAGGTGGGGAAAGATTGAAGGCATGATAGTCTATATGGTCTTGAGGAGCTATTACAAAGTGCAAGTCGGGTTCTGGTTGAATAAAATGCAACTTAAGGGATTTTTGAATCCCAGAAGATCAGGAAGGACCTGAGGGAAAATTAATTTGGATAGAAATAGAAGTAGGTAATCAAAGGCAATTCTATATACAGCAAATATGTGCCAGAGAGGTTAATAATGATACTGAAATTCTTCTATGACATATGTGCATCAGTTTCTTGATTTTAATCAGTGGGAAATTATTAGCAATTAGTTATGTGGTTTGAGCTTTTTCTCAACAAAATCTCCACAGTAATGCATTTGATATTTGATTATTGGGTTGATCACACCAAGAATGGCAATAGCAAGGACATTAAAAAGGTATCAGAAATTGTCCCTATGAATCATTTTTCCCAAATTAAAAACGTGCTAATGATATGAAATTTTGCTAGATGAGTTTCTTAGGTTTATAGAAAAAAAAGAAAAACACACACACACACACACACACACACACACACACAAGAAAAAGCAGGAAACAAGCAAAAAAAATAAATAGAAATTTAACCCAAACAAATAAGAGTATAATCTGTGTTCCTGTTAAATACCAAATGAAACTTCAGATAAATCAAAAAATTACGCATAATCGGCATTTTAAATTTTAACCCATTGTTACTTTATTGTCATTTCCCTAATAAGATGCTGAGCAAGCTGTTATATATAACTTTGCTATTTAAATATATTCTTGGTGAGAGTATCTATTCAATCCTTTGTATAAATTTTACTAATTTGATTTTTATTACTGATAAGAGATTTTCATAAAGTTTGGACACAAGGTCTCTGTCAGATATATAGATGCATGATTTTCAGACATTTTCCTCACTTTTGAGATATCTATATCTATATATAAATACCATTATTGTTGTTCTGTTGCTAAGTTATGTAGGACCCTTTGCGACCCCATGAGTTGTAGCACGCCAGGCTCTCCTATCTTCCGCTGTCTTCCTGGGTTTGCTAAACTCATGTCCATCGATTTGGTGCTGTCTTCCAGCAATCTCATACACTGCCGACCCCTTCTCCTCCAGCCCTCAATCTTTCCCAGCATCAAGGGCTTTTCCAGTGAGTTGGCTCTTCACAGCAGATGGTCAAAGAAATGGAGCTTCAGCATCAGCACCAGCCTTTCCAGTGAATATTCAGGGTTGATTTCTTTCAGGACTGACTGGTTTGATCTCAGTCTTCTCCAGCACCACACTTTGAAAGCACCGATTCTTCAGCCCTCAGTCTTCTTTCTGGTACCACTCTCCCAACCTTACGTGACTACTAGGAAAATCATGCCTTTAGCTGTTTGATTCTTTGTCAGCAAAGTGTTATCTCTGCTTTTTAATACACTCTCTAGGTTTGTCATAGCTTTCCTCCCAAGGAGCAAGTATCTTTAAATTTCAATGTCCATAGTGATTTTGGAGCCTAAGAAAAATAAAATCTATCATTGCTTCCACTTTTTCCCCCTCTATTTGCCATGAAGTCGTGCGATCAGATACCATGATCTTTGTTTTTTGAATGTTGAGTTTTAAGTGATCGTTTTCACTCTCTTCTTTCACCTTCATCAAGAGATCCTTTAGTTCCTCTTCATTTCTGTCATTAGGGTGGCACCATCTGCATATCTGAGGTTTTTGGTATTTCTTAAGGCAATCTTGATTCCAGCTTGGGCTTCATCCAGTCTGGAATTTAGCATAATGTACTCTGCATATACAAGTTAAATAAACATGGTGACAATATACAACCTTGATGTACTCCTTTCCCAATTTTGAACCAGTCCATTGTTCCAAGTCTGATCCTGACTGTTGTTTCTTGACTGCATACAGGTTTATCAGGAGGCAGGTAATGTGGTATGGTATTTGCATCTTTTTAAGAATTTCCTACAGTTCATTGTGATCCACACTGTCAAAGGTTTTTACATAGTTAATGAAGTAGAAGTAGATATTTTTGTGAAATTCTCTTGCTTTTTTTCCTATGATCCAACTGATGTTGGCAATTTGATTTCTGGCTCCTCTGCCCTTTCTAAATCCAGCTTGTACATCTGGAAGTTCTCAGTTCATGTCTATTGAAAGTGAAAGTGAAGTCACTCAGTCGTGTCCAACTCTGCGACTCCATGGACTGTCACCTACCAGGCTTCTTCATCCATGGAATTTTCCAGGTAAGAACACTGGAGTGGGTTGCCATTTCCTTCTCCAGGGGATTTTCCCGACCCAGGGATCAAACCTGGGTCTCCCACATTGCAGGCAGATGCTTTACCATCTGTTGAAGCCTAGCTTAAAAGATTTTGAGCATTTCCTTGCAAGCTTGTATAATGAACATAATTGCATGGTAGTCTGAGCATTCTTTGTCATTGCCATTCTTACAGGTTGGAATGAAATCTGACCTTTTCCAGTCTTGTGACCATGTGTGAGTTATCCAAGTTTGCTGGCATATTGAGTGTAGCATTTTAACAGCATCGTTTTTAAGATTTGAAATAATTCAGCTGGAATTCCACTCCCTCCACTAGCTTTGTTCCTAGTAGTCCTTTCCAAGGTCCACTTGACTTCACACTATAGGATGTCTGGCTCTAAGTCTGTGATGACAACATCGTGGTTATCCGGATCATTAAGACATTTTTGTACAATTAAGCTGTATCTGTAGGAAAAACTTCAAAACAAGTAAAGTGCTATTTTTCACTTATTTTCCCAGGTGACTCAGTGCTAAAGAATCTGCCAGCCAATGTAGGAGACACAAGAGACACAGGTTCCATCCAAGATTTGGGAAGATTGACTAGAGGAAGAAATGGCAACCCAATTTCAGTATTCTTGCTGGGAAAATTCCATGGACAGAGGAGCCTGGCAGATTGTGGTCCAAGGGGGGTGCAAAGAGTTGGACGTGATTGAGCAACTGAGTATGGCACATTATTTTCTAAATTAATAGTCATAAATGCTTAATGGCAAATACTTAGAAAGTACCACCTTTTCAAATCCTTGTGCCATGAAGTTTAGAAAATACAAAATAAACACTGCTCTAATTTCTGAGGCCTTAAATTTAGTACAGAGATTCTTACATAAACAAATTAATTTAACTCAGAAAAAAAAATGCATTGTTTACAGAATGTGAGGGAGACATAAAGTTAATGAAATATCCTTTGGTATGTGGTTGTATAATAGGAGTAAGATAATGTTTGGTGTTGATGGCTGCCAATTTTGTAGTGTTGACAATAACATGGCATCATTATGCATGACAGATAAAGAGCAGAAACAACCCAACATTTATCCAACTGAACAATGGGTCATTATAGTGTGTAATATCCATAAAATAAAATATTATTGTGCCCTTCAATGAAACAGAATTCTGATTCTGAGACATGAACAACATGGATGAGCCTTGATAATATTTCGCTGAAGAAAAAAAGTCTGAGAGAAGAAAAAATACAATACATCTGGCATGATTCTGTTTATAATACGCAAGACTAAGAATAAGACTCTGCACAGAGTCAGAATATAGATTAGTGGTTGCCAGGGCTGGGGTGAGCAGGGACTGGGAATGAAACCTAATAGGTATAGACTTCTTACGGAATTGATGAAAATGTTCTGTAGGTAGATAGTGGTGAAGACTGAAAAGCCTTGAAAGCAAGATAAAACTGAAACAAACAAACAAAAACCTATATACATTAAAAGGGTGAATTTTATGGCATATGTAATATAAGTATTATATTTCAATATAAAAGAAAATACAGTTAGAGTGTAGTTATACTCCTAAATGAGGTATGAAGGAGAATGTTTCAAAAACACAGTGAAAAATGCAAAGAAGTTAGAAGTGATGGAGGGAGGGATCTTGTGTGAGTTTCTTTAGGTTTCCTGGTTTACTAGAGAAGGAGGAAATAGTTTCAGGGTAATTGTCAAGCAGTCCTACCATTTGCAGCTTTCTTCCTAACACAGAGCAATTTGGTAACAACAGTGAAGAACAAAAACTCAGCTGGGGCTAAGTTGTTTTGAACTCTTAAGGGAATATAGAGAAACAGAAATATAATTAATGAAGAGTTTATATAACATCAAAGCCTAAGGGCAGTAGCTCTGGGATTTAAGTCCCAATGTACCTGGTAAAATAAAGACCATCTGCCAGGGTTCTTCCCTGGTGGTTCAGATGGTAAAGCGTCTGCTGCAGTGCAAGAGACCTAGGTTTGCTCCCTGGATGGGGAAGATCCCCGGGAGAAGGGAATGGCAACCCCCTCCGGTATTCTTGCCTGGAGATTTCCATGGACAGAGGAGCCAGGGACGGTCACATGGGGTCACAAAGAGCTGGACATGGCTGAGTGACTAACGCTCACTGGTTGTTATTCAGCTACTCAAGCCCTGCTCATCTCAGGTAGGTTTCTAGGTCCTACTTAAAGAATATAGGAGAAAATATTTAAGTTTTTGAGAAAAGCAAAGTTTTTATAAATGAAATATTTTATGCCTGCCTATTCTCTAAAATCTGCATTTAATGGTTAGTAATAATATTTTCTTCTCAGAACTGAATGAGTCTGAACTTGTTAATATCCACACATAATTACTTTTAATTTATTTCATTTAGTCCTTGGTTCATGGGAAAGCCTTTACTCTTTTTATCATTTGGTAAGTATTAAAAAACAATTTAAAGTATATATTGTTTTATTGAAAAAATAATGTAGGTACCACAGTAAAATTAAAAACATGTACAAATTCATCTCCACGTGAACCACACATATGCCCTGGGGGTCTCAAAAAGTCAGACATGACTGAGCGACTGAACTGAACTGAACTAAAGGAAAAAGTCTATTACTTACGTTCTATTCTCAGATACATTAAATATATATATACATATTCACACACATAAATATATACATATAACATAGAGAGAAGTCTGTGTATTTTAGAAGTATTTATTGTCACTCTTTTCATTTACATTTTATTAAATTAAAGGAGATTTAAAATCTAAAGTGATGCAAATGTACGTGGTGCATTCTGTTGCTTTTACTTCCTTTTAACTTTTTTCTTCCACTGGTCAATAGATTCATCCCTTGACTACAACTACTACAAAAATAGATAATGAGCATTTTGGGAAAGCAGTTATAAATTTCTAGCAAAAAACTAAATAATACTTATTTCATGTATCTCCAAATACTAAACACAACATAAACTAAAATCTGTACCATATTTTTTTTTTATTAACATTAGTCAGTGTTATACTCATTGTTTCTGGAACTAAGTTAAAGACTCTTAAATTGATCATGTGTTTTTGAGAAACATAAATTTTGTAATTATCTTTTCTAATCATTTTTTGTATTCAAGTGAATATTTTCAAGCATAGAAAATGCTTAGTCTCATGTCTTAAACCTGGCTTCTCTATCACTGGTGTCTCTTACAAATTATTTTGAAGAAATAAAGAGAGTGAAATTTACCAATATCTACCCACTGAGATAAGGAAAATAATGCTCAGAGAAGAGCTTGTAGAAAGGAGCATACCTCACGAATGATATCTAAATTTACATCGCTATTTCTCAAAGTTCAATTCCAGATAATTTTTATTATTGCTCAGTGTACAGCTATCCCTCTTCAAGTGTACATTCACTTATCATGAATTATTTTCTAAATATAAAAATACAGTTCTAGAATAAAACCATGCTCTATCTCATGACACTTTGCAGGTGTGCGGAAGGGTCACACATCACATGTCCTCTTCTTCATCACTTGCTGCAACTCTAGAAAAGAACAGAGAAGATGAGTAGAGAGAATTGCTCCTCCTTTACTGAGTTCATTTTCTTGGGAATTACTGATTACACCAAGAACAAAGTGATCCTACTTACAATGTTTCTCCTTGTTTATCTCATCAACCTTCTGGCAAATCTCGGAATGATAACCCTGATTCGGATGGACCCCCAGCTGCACACACCCATGTACTTTTTCCTCAGCCACCTCTCCTTCTGTGACCTCTGCTATTCCACAGCCATCGGTCCTAAGATGCTCGTGGACCTATTTGCCAAGAACAAGTCAATCTCTTTCTGTGGCTGCGCGCTGCAGTTCTTGGTCTTCTGTATCTTTGCGGACTCTGAGTGTCTCCTGCTGGCAGTGATGGCCTATGACCGGTACGAGGCCGTCAGCAGCCCCTTGCTCTACGCGGTCAGCATGTCCAGCAGGCTGTGCTCCCTGCTCATGGCCGGGGTTTACCTGGTGGGAATGGCAGACGCTCTGATACACACAACATTAGCCTTCCGCTTATGCTTCTGTGGGTCAAATGAGATTAACCATTTCTTCTGTGATTTACCTCCACTTTTCCTCCTTTCCTGCTCTGATATACAGGTCAATGAGTTGGTGTTGTTTATTGTTTTTGGTTTCATTGAGCTGAGTACAATTTCAGGAGTCCTTGTCTCTTATTGTTATATCATCCTATCAGTCTTGAAGATCCACTCTGCTGAAGGGAGGTTCAAAGCTTTCTCCACCTGTACTTCCCACCTAACTGCTGTGGCAATTTTCCAGGGAACTCTGCTCTTTATGTATTTCAGGCCGAGTTCTTCGTACTCTCTAGATGAAGACAAAATGACCTCATTGTTTTACACTCTTGTGATTCCTATGTTAAATCCTCTGATTTACAGCCTAAGGAACAAAGATGTAAAACAGGCCCTGGAAAAATTGAAAAATAAATGGTTTTAGTTATCTGTATTAGACATTTGTGTACATATATGCATTCATATAATATATTGATTGCTGATTTACTAAAATTAAAAGACAGGATACATGAGAATAATTTCTCAAATTCTTAAAGTGATATTTGTATTAAATCCTAATTTTGTTTCCCCCACACATGTCATGTTTCATAATGCTTTAAGGATTTATATATATATGTGTATGTGTATCTATAATACATACATATATATATATACTTATTATATGTATGTGTGTATATATATGTATATATATATGGCACTTTGTCTATGTGAAAAAGGTTTCTGTCTTTTCCGTTGTAGTTATTTTTGTTCATTGTTTAATTCAAGCATTGTTTTCAATTACACTAAGATTTATTGTGCATTTACTCAGTGATCTTTGAGCCTGTAGCCTTTTTATATATTATTATAGATCTTATAGTTTATGCACTACTGAAGTTAGTACTAAAAACAAATTTAAAAAACAGTCAAGTAATTCATAATTGGCCTCAAATTCATCACGAAATAAAAACTAAAGGGCTAAAATTTCAAAACAAAAATATCTAAAACTAGTCAAAAAGGAAAGCTACTTTGGATAGAGATATTCAGTCAAATTTTAAAAAGATTCAATCTGGGAAATGAAAAGTTTGTAGTCAGAGGATCTGACAGTTATTCAGATCTTGAAGTGGCATCACCGACTCAATGGACTTGAGTTTAAGTAAACTTCGGTCATTAGTGATGGACGGGGAGGCCTGGCGTGCTGCAGTCCATGGGGTCGCAAAGAGTTGGACACAACTGAGCGACTGAGCTGAACTGAAATGAAGTATATACGTCCATGTATTTAGAAGTCATGTTTGCTACAACATGGAAGAAGTGTGAGGCCATGTGCTAAGTGAAATATTAATACAGAGGGAGACAAGTACTATATGACCTCACATATATGTAGAAATTAAAAAGTCAAATTCAGAAATTCCCTGGCAGCCCAGTGATTAGAACTCAATGCTTTCACTAACTGGGTCCAGTTTGATCCCTGATCAGGGAACTAAGATCCCGGCAAGCTGAGTGCTACAGTAAAAAAAAAAAGAGATGAAATTCATACAAACAGAATGAGTTGAATGTTGCTAGGGCCCGAAAGGTAGGGGAAATTGGTGATATTGGTAAAACTGTGCAAACTTTGTTATTTGATGAATAATTTAGGGGGATCTAAATGTATATGGTGACTCTAGTTAACAATAATGAAAACTTGAGAAATTTGCGGAAAAAAATGTAGCTCTTAACTGCCCTCACTATACACACACTCAGAATGGGAAACTGTGGGGCCAAGAAGGTGTTAATCAACCTTACTGTGGTAACCATCTCACAATGTATACAGATATCACGTTGTGCACTTATAATTACACATGGAATTAGCCAATTACATTTGAATAAAGTTAGATAAAAATAAGATATCTAAAGATTAGATTATAAAGACATACAAAAGAGCTGTCTACTTGTTAAAGTACAATATAGTGCTGTTGTTATCAGCTATCAATTCTTCTGCACTTCTTCCAAGACAATTTTCCTTCCTTCTTCCTCATTGTCAACCCTGGTTAAATGCCCACCTCTCCATGGTTTACAGTCACCTTTAAGGCGTTGCTTTGTATCACCCTGTTTGTGAGCATTCTTTGCTAACAAACTGAGCATTCCATCCTTGTTAACCAAGCACTGAATTTTGCCTGGGATATAAAATAAATAAGTATGAATTTATCTAAAAAATAGTAGGCAACATTTTTTGACTATTACTTATATCTAGATAACCCAAAATTAACTGAAGATTCGTTAAATACCTTAACACACATACACACATAGACACATATCTCACAACAGTGTATACATATTGTATGTATATACACAACAGTTTTTTGGAAGGTGCATAAAATTGTTGTGGACACTAAGATAATATTCTAATAAAGATATATGTATCTGTTAATTGCACTACAAGTAAAAAACTATAACTTCTTGATATTTTACTATTATATCTGACTTTGATATGGCTTCCTGAAGGCTAAAACCCTGAATCAGTTTGCTGAGAAAGCTAGGCTGCAATCCAATCATATATTTGAAATATCATAAACTACTGAAGAACACTCTTATTTACACATTAAAAGTGTAAAGTTAAAAGCTTCGGATGGTCTTAAATTTTCCAGCTGCCATTGTAAAATGTCCTTGTGTAAAAATATTATAGAATGAAAAAATAAAACCTATGAAATTCCTTTGTTACTCATGGTGGTATTTGTAAAACATTTTGGCATGTTAAGAAGAGTTCTCATGGTAAAAACATCGTAAGATAGCTATTCTATAATATAAAAGGTTTATAGGTTTCTATTTCTGGTATACTTTATTAATTTACTCAAACTTCTTTTGATCTGTTTTCTTATGAGGAGTAACATGGCAGAAAACATTGCTGGAATATATTAAAGTCAGACAAAATATGGTGTCAATGAGTGAGTGAAAGATGCTCAGTCGTGTCTGACTCTTTGCCACCTCATGGACTAAACAGTCCATAGAATTCTCCAGGCCAGAATGCATGAGTGGGTAGCCTTTCCCTTCTCCAGGGGATCTTCCTAACCCAGGGATCAAACCCAGGTCTCCCGTATTGCAGGCGAATTCTTTACCAGCTGAGCCACAAGGGAAGCCCATGATTTCAGTGTTTTGCCATTAATTATTGGTTTCCTAATATATTAACACTCTATCTCAATAGTCTTCATTCTTTTCCCATTTAATCTTTCAGCATCACATTCTTCTCACACAACCAGTGCAAAGTGTGATGGTAAATATCACTGTCCAAATGCAATTTATCACTGAGTGTGTTATGTGTTACTATTTTAGTCATATGTCTCAACCTCGTCCTTCATCCTTGCCACTGAAATAACGAAGTATAAATATGGCAAAAACAATGTTAGATTTGGGTAAATGTCTAAATAGAGGACAGATAGCGGCATACTAGTTATGGGGTGAACAAGTATATTCATTATAAATCATGCAGTAATAATGTTCGGTACACCAGGAAGTAGAGGTTCTGTGTTATAATCAGAGGCAGCAACGTTTAACCTCCCTGGACATCTCTCTCTTTAGGTAACAACATACTACGGACCAGACAGCAAGTCCACTCTAAATTTAACACATCACTCTGCCTTTCTATCCCTCAGGTTCCCTGAAGTTAAATAGAGGTTTCAGCTAGATTATCTCTAAGGTCCTTTCCAGCTGGTACAATCTGTCCCTATAAAATATGACTTTACTTCTGTGTAAATTCATCCCAGTACTGGAAAGGGCTTGAAAATTGCAAAAAGAAAGAAAGAAAGAAAGAAATAATCACTTCATATTCAAACAAGAAATTGTTTTATACATGTAAACTGTTTAACCTAAAGTAGTGGTGACATGAAGCCATCTAAGTAGTATAAATTTCAGAAGGGCAAACATTTTCAAAGGTGATCCTTTTGTCTGTTATGTTATTCAGATTGAGAAACTCATAGACTCATCACAAAAGTGGATATTCACCTATTTAGCACTGAAGTAAATAAAATGTTAGAAATCGTAGTATGCAAGGAGAGCAAATCAGTCAATCCTAGAAGAAGTCAGTCCTGAACATTTATTGGAAGGACTGATGCTGAAGCTGAAACTCCAATATTTTGATCACCTGACGCGAAGAGCTGACTCATTGGAAAAGACTCTGATGCTGTGAAGGATTGAAGACAGGAGGAAAAGGGGATGACAGAGGATGAGATGTTTGGATGGCATCCTCAGTTCGATGGACATGAGTTTGGGTAAGCTCCGGGAGCTGGTGATGGACAGGGAAGCCTGGCGTGCTGCAGTCCATGGGGTCGCAAAGGGTCGGACACGACTGAGTGACTGAACTGACTGACTGGCCAAATGGCAAAGTGTAAACAAGTGCGGTATCTGGGGAGGATGTGAGTCAGCCGTGGCTTATACACATGGACAGTAGGCTGAGAATTGCCCCTGCACTTAGTAAACACCATAGTAGAGTCTATTAATACTAGAGCTGGACATAAATGTGCTAGAACCCCAACACACCTCTCCTAGAATTATGCCCAAGAGTGAAGAATGAATACGCCCACTGAAATACATGTACAGAAATATTCACCACTGGGTTATTTGAAATTCTGTAAAAATGGCACCAGTTCAAATTTGTTTCAACACATTAGATCATGACTTCACAAACTTTTCTTTGAAGTATTTGTGTGCACGCTAAGTGGCTTCAGTTGCGTCTGACTCTTTGATTCCATGAACTGTAACCCACCAGGCTCCTCTGTCCATGGGATCGTCCAGGCAAGAATACTGGAGTGGGTTGCCTTGACCTCCTTCAGGGAATCTTCCCAGCCCAGGGACCAAACCTGGGTCTCTTATGTCTCCTGTATTGATAGTAGGGTTCTTTACCACTAGCACCAACTGGGAAGCCCTGAGTTATTTAATAGTGTATATTTTAAGGTTTTATGCCATAACTTTTGGTCATAACTGAACAGTCTTGTCCTGTATCACAAAAGCAGCTGTCCATAATATATGAATAAATGGTATGTCTCAGCTCCAATAAAACAATCTGAGTCAGGTACACTGACACTTGATATAGATTAGATAAGCAATATTATCACAGTTCAGTTCAGTTCAGTCACTCAGTCATGTCCGACTCTTTGAGACCCCATGAATCGCAGCACGCCAGGCCTCCCTGTCCATCACCAACTGCCAGAGTCCTCGCAAACCCATGTCTATCGAGTCTGTGATGTCATCCAGCCATCTCATCCTCTTCTCCTGTGCTCAATCTTTCCCAGCATCAGGATCTTTTCAAATGAGTCAGCTGTTCGCATCAGGTGGCCAAAGTATTGGAGTTTCAGCTTCAATATCAGTCCTTCCAATGAACACTCAGGACTGACTTCCTTTAGGATGGGCTGGTTGGATCTCCTTGCAGTCCAAGGGACTCTCAAGAGTCTTGTCCAACACCACAGTTCAAAAGCATCAGTTCTTCGGTGCTCAGCTTTCTTTATAGTCCAACACTCACATCTATACATTACTGTTGGAAAAACCATAGCCTTGACTAGATGGACTTTTCTTGGCAAAGGTATGTCTCTACTTTTTAATATGCTGTCTAGGTTGGTCATAACTTTCCTTCCAAGGAGTAAGTGTCTTTTAATTTCTTGGCTGCAATGACCACCTGCAGTGATTTTGGGGCCCCCAAAATTAAGGTCAGCTACTGTTTCCCCATCTATTTGCCATGAAGCGATGGGGCCAGATGCCATGATTTAGTTTTCTGAATGTTGAGCTTTAAGCCAACTTTTTCACTCTCCTCTTTCACTTTCATCAGAGGTTCTTTAGTTCTTCTTCACTTTCTGCCATAAGGGTAGTGTCATCTGCATATCTGAGCTTATTCATATTGCTTCCAGTAATCTTGATTCCAGCCCAGCGTTTCTCATGATGTACTCTGCATATAAGTTAAATAAGCAGGGTGATGATATACAGCCTTGACATACTCCTTTTCCTATCTGGAAGCAGTCTGTTGTTCCATGTCCAGTTCTAACTGTTGCTTCCTGAGCTGTATACAAGTTTCTCAAGAGGCAGGTCAGGTGGTCTGGTATTCCCATCTCTTTCAGAATTTTCTGGTTTATTGTGATCCACACCGTCAAAGGCTTTGACATAGTCAAAAAAGCAGAAATAGAAGTTTTTCTGGAATTCTCTTGCTTTTTGATGATCTAGTGAATGTTGGCAATTTGATCTCTTGTTCCTCTGCCTTTTCTAAATCCAGAAAATGCGTTTTCTATGTGCATATTATACTCAAAAAACTGCCTTTCCATAAACAGATTACATTCATTATGAGATTGTAGGAGACTATTAATTTTTATTTTTAAATTGAAAAGTTTCTTGTGCAAGAGTTCATTACATATTTTTCTAATTGATGTAGTTCATGGTTCACGTATTGCTGAAGCCTGGCTCGGAGAATTTTGAGCATTACTTTACTAGCGTGTGAGTCGAGTGTAATTGTGTAGTTAGTTTGAGCATTCTTTGGGATTGCCTTTCTTTGGGCTTGGAAGGAAAGTTATGACCAACCTGGACAGCATATTAAAAAGCAGAGACATTACTTTGCCAACATAGGTTCATCTAGTCAAGGCTATGGTTTCTCCACTGGTTATGTATGGATGTGAGAGTTGGACTGTGAAGAAAGCCGAATGTCGAAAAATTGATGCTTTTGAACTGTGGTGTTGGAGAAGACTCTTGAGAGTCCCTTGGATTACAAGGAGATCCAACCAGTCCATCGTAAAGGAAGTCAGTCCTGGGTGTTCATTGGAAGGACTGATATAGAAGCTGAAACTCCAATACTTTGACCACCTGATGCGAAGAGCTGACTCATTGGAAAAGACCCTGATGCTGGGAGGGATTGGGGGCAGGAGGAGAAGGGGACGACAGAGGATGAGGATGATATCACAGACTCGATGGACATGGGTTTGAGTAAACTCCGGGAACTGGTGATGGACAGGGAGTCTGGTGTGCTGCGATTCATGGGGTCGCGAAGAGTCAGACACGACTGAGTGATTTAACTGAACCGAACTGAACTGATGTAGTGCATACTTTCTAGAGTCTCTCAAAATGTTACTAGTCTTTATGTTGCTAAAAGTGCTGCCTTGCTTGTAGAACAGCACTGTCTTTATACACCCACTGGCTCTCCTGGTCATCCTCACAGCAGGAGAGAGGTACAGTGTACTTCAGTTCAGAACCATGCAATTCATTCTATATCATTGTCAATTTGGGGACCAGAGAACTACATTCTGAGGAAGACCTTCATCTGGGTACTGTTTGCCTACATAGAAGTGTTTTAGTGTCACCAAGGCACCAGGAAAACTCTAAGTATAGATTTCTTTTTTTTTTTTCCCTCACTTGCTTATATCTGAGAAATATGTTTTCTCCTTAAGAAAAGCTTTTAAACTATTTAAGATCTTCATTTTTAATGAAACACAAATCCCATTGTGAGATATTTCAGTTTATCCGGCTTGTAATAATAATGTAGCTACCCAAAATCAGATTTCAGTTGTTGAGTGGGAGTAGATCAAAATGATGCTAGTCTTAATGGTTTTGAGAAGCAGCCTGTGAAAAAGCTGTAACAAGGTTCTGACTGAACAAAATGTAATTCAAGGGATTTTTATACCCTCTAACACCACACACAAAAATAAACTCAAATTGGAATAAAGATCTAAATGTAAGACCAGAAACTGTAAAACTCCTAGAGGAAAACATAGGCAAAACACTCTCCAACATAAATCACAGCAGGATCCTCTATGACCCCCCTCCCAGAATATTGGAAATAAAAGCAAAAATAAACAAATGGGACCTAATTAAACTTAAAAGCTTTTGCACAACATAGGAAACTATAAGCAAGGTGAAAAGACAGCCTTCAGAATGGGAGAAAATAATAGCAAACTAAGCAACTGACAATTAATCTCAAAAATATACAAGCAACTCCTGCAGCTCAATTCCAGAAAACTAAGCAACCCAATCAAAAAGTGGGCCAAAGAACTAAACACACATTTCTCCAAAGAAGACATACAAATAAGTAAGAAACACATGGAAAGATGCTCAACATCACTCATTATCAGAGAAATGCAAATCAAAACCACAATGAGGTACCATTACACGCCAGTCAGAATGGCTGCTATCCAAAAGTCTACAAGCAATAAATGCTGGAGAGGGTGTGGAGAAAAGGAAATCTTCTTACACTATTGGTGGGAATGCAAACTAGTACAGCCACTATGGAGAACAGTGTGGATATTTCTTTAAAAACTGGAAATAGAACTGCTATATGACCCAGCAATCCCACTTATGGGCATACACACTGAGGAAACCAGAACTGAAAGAGACACGTGTACCCCAATGTTCATCGCAGCACTGTTTATAATAGCCAGGACATGGAAGCAACCTAGATGCCCATCAGCAGACGAATGGATAAGGAAGCTGTGGTACATATACACCATGGAATATTACTCGGCCATTAAAATGAATTCATTTGAATCAGTTCTAATGAGGTGGGTGAAACTGGAACCTATTATACAGAGTGAAGTAAGCCAGAATGAAAAACACCAATACACTATACTAACGCACATATATGGAATTTAGAAAGATGGCAATGATAACCCTATATGCGAGACAGAAAAAGAAACACAGATGTATAGAACAGTAGAACAGTCTTTTGGACCCTGTGGGAAAAGGCAAGGATGGGATGATCTGAGAGAATGGCATTGAAACATGTATATTATCATATATGAAATAGATTGCCAGTCCAGGTTCAATACATGAGACTGGTGCTCAGGGCTGGCATACTGGGATGACCCTGAGGGATGTGATGGGGAGGGAGGTGGGAGGGGGTTTCAGGATGCGGAACACATGTACACCCATGGCTGATTCATGTCAATGTATGGCAAAAGCCACTACAATATTGTAAAATAATTAGCCTCCAACTAAAATAAATAAATTTAAAAAAGAGAGAGAGA
This sequence comes from Muntiacus reevesi, assembly GCF_963930625.1. Taxonomy (NCBI): domain Eukaryota; kingdom Metazoa; phylum Chordata; class Mammalia; order Artiodactyla; family Cervidae; genus Muntiacus; species Muntiacus reevesi. Next base: position 6,917,346 of record NC_089257.1, on the reverse strand, counting down.
GAGTGAAATGGAAGTAACTGAGGGAGAAATTAGAAAGGATAAGAATAGAATTAGGTGATCAAGGACAATTCTACATACACTGCATACACATTCTACATACATTACATATGTGTAATAGAGAAGCAAGTAGTGATAGTAAAATTCTTTTGAAACAAACTCATCATCTTCTGGATTTTAGTGGGGGACTATTAAAAATTAGTTGTGGTTTAAGCTTTGCCTCAAAAATATCTCCACAGGAGTACAGTGATATTTTAGTATTGGAATCCTGAGAACCAAGAATGACAGTGACATATGAAAGGCATCAAAAATTCTTGTTAAGGATCACTTTTCCAATATAAAATATGTAGTATTTACATACATTTTAGCAAAATAAATTTCCCAGATTTATAGAAATAAGTAAAAGAACAAACTGAGAAAAAATATCAAAACGAATAAGAAAACCTGTGTTGCTGTTAATTTCCCAATGAGAAATCAGATGAAGCAGAGATTAATTATGATCAGTATTTAATTTCAGTTCATTTAGCATTTGTGTTATATTATCTTACTGTGGCTTTGTTGTCATTGCCTTAGTAACTAGTGATTCTGAGAAAGTTGTTGTGTTTAACTTGCTGTTTATATATCTTTATGGTGAGAGTATCTGTTCAGTATTTTGCTCATTTTTGTTGTTGTTTTTACTATTGACAAAAAGCTTCATATATTTTGGATACATGTTCTGTGCCATATATATGTATAAACGGTTTTCAGATACTTTATATTTTATGAAAATGATTCTCTCTGATGTATTTACTCTCACTGTTCTAGTTATCTTTTGCTACAGAAACACTTTTTCAAAATTACATGACCTAAAATGATGACCATTGGTCCATTCTTTGGTATTGGATTTCTTCTTCATGTTGACTGAGGTCACCATGAAATATTCAGTTGAAAGATGGACTAGGTTCTACAATCACTCATGACAGGCACCAAGATGATGTAACCCTCCCCCTGATTTCCTCACAAATCCTGCCGCTCTCTCATGCCCCCCCCCCTCCTGCGCTGGTAACCAAACTATTAGATATAAAATTAAGAAGATACAAGATATGATATACAAACAGAGAATATAGACTATATTTTATAACTATATATGGAGAATATAAAACATGGAGTCACTAAGTCATATGCCTGAAACTAATATAATATTGTATTCCAACTACACGTCAATAGAAAAAAGAAATTTCCAATATTTTTAGTTATGCAAATCAGTATGGATAATATCAGACAAATTATTTAAGAAAGCCAAAATTAAGCCTACTTAGAAAATCATTAAATCCACCAAAAATTTTTAAGTGAATCATCCTTGAATGTATGAACAATGTAAGTAAGGAAAATTCCAAATCTAGTATGTTTCTATCCTTTGTATATCATTATCCACTTTAACAGACAGAAATACTTAGTAATAAATGTCTAGAAAGCAGTTAGATCTGCAAGTCCTCTATTAACAACTTTAGAAAATAGAGATAGTAAGCACAGAAGTTTTTCCTAAAGACTTAAATGCAGTAGACATATTTTTATGGGAAATATAACATAATTCAAGAAAGAGCATACATAGTAGAGAATGTCATGAAGTCACAGATTCAATTAAATGTCCTTGGATGATATTCAGAGAGTTAAGCCTTAAGTAGGTTGATAAGGAGTCTGGGGCTTTGCCTTAGTCACATATTTTCTTTAATCCCAGAGCTAAGATGTCCTTTTCATTATAGGGGACTGGAATGCAAAAGTAGGAAGTCAGCAAAACACCTGGAGTAACAGGTAAATTTGGCCTTGGAGTACAGAATGAAGCAGGGCAAAGAAAGGCTAATGGAGTTTTGCCAAGAGAATGCACTGGTCATAGCAACCACCCTCTTCCAACACCACAAGAAAGCACTAGACATGGACATCACCAGATGGCCAACAAGGAAATCAAATTGATTATATTCTTTGCAGCCAAAGATGCAGAAGCTCTATACAGTCAGCAAAAACAAGACCAGGAGTTGACTGTGGCTCAGATCATGAACTCCTTATTGCCAACTTCAGACTTAAATTGAGAAAAGTACAGAAAACCACCAGACCATTCAGTTATGACCTAAATCAAATCCCTTATGACTATACAGTGGAAGTGAGAAATGGATTTAAGGGACTAGATCTGATAGACAGAGAGCCTGATGAACTATGGACGGAGGTTCATGACATTGTGCAGGAGACAGGGATCAAGACCATCCCCATGGAAAAGAAATGCAAAAAGGCAAAATGGTTGTCTGAGGAGGCCTTACAAACAGCTGTGAAAAGAAGAGAAGCCAAAAGCAAAGAAGAAAAGGAAAGATATTCCCATTTGAATGCAGAGTGCCAAAGAATAGCAAGGAGAGATAAAAAACCTTCCTCAGCGATCAATGCAAAGAAATAGAGGAAAACAACAGAATGGGAAAGACTAGAGATCTCTTCAAGAAAATTACAGATACCAAGGGAACATTTCATGCAAACATAGGGTTCAATAAAGGACAGAAATGGTATGAACCTAACAGAAGCAGAAGATATTAAGAAGAAGTGGCAAGAATACATAGAACTGTACAAAAAAGATCTTCACGACCCAGATAATCACCATGGTGTGGTCACTCACCTAGAGCCAGACATCCTGGAATGTGAAGTCAAGTGGGCCTTAGAAAGCATCACTACGAACAAAGTTAGTGGAGGTGATGGAATTCCAGTTGAGCTATTTCAAATCTTAAAAGATGATGCTGTGAAAGTGCTGCACTCAATATGCCAGCAAATTTGGAAAACTCAGCAGTGGCCACAGGACTGGAAAAGGTCAGTTTTCATTCCAATCCCAAAGAATGGCAATCCCAAAGAATGCTCAAACTACTGCACAATTGCACCCATCTCACATGCTAGTAAAGTAATGCTCAAAATTCTCCAAGCCAGGCTTCAGCAATATGTGAACTGTGACCTTTCAGATGTTCAAGCTGGGTTGAGAAAAGGCAGAGGAACCAGAGATCAACTTGCCAACATCCACTGGATCATCAGAAAAGCAAGAGAGTTCCAGAAAAACATATATTTCTGCTTTATTGACTATGCCAAAGCCTTTGACGGTGTGGATCACAATAATCTGTGGAAAATTCTGAAAGAGATAGAAATACCAGACCACCTCTTGAGAAACCTGTATGCAGGTCAGGAAGCAAGAGTTAGAACTGGGCATGGAACAACAGACTGGTTCCAAATAGAAAAAGGAGTATGTCAGAGCTGTATATTGTCACCCTGCTTATTTAACTTATATGCAGAGTACATCATGAGAAATGCTGGGCTGGATGAAGCACAAACTGAAATCAATATTGCAGGGAGAAATATCAATAACCTCATATATGCAGATGACACCACCTTTATGGCAGAGAGTGAAGGAAAACTATAAAGCCTCTTGATGAAAGTGAAAGAGGAGAGTGAAAAAGTTGACTTAAAGCTCAACATTCAGAGAACTAAGATCATGGCATCTGGTCCCATCACTTCATGGGAAATAGATGGAGAAACAGTGGAAATGGTGTCAAACTTTATTTTGGGGAGCTCCAAAATCATTGCAGATGGTGATTGCAGCTATGAAATTAGCCCTTTACTGCTTGGAATGAAAGTTATGACCAAGCTAGTTAGCATATTAAAAAGCAGAGACATTACTTTGCCAACAAAGGTCTGTCTAGTCAAGGCTATGGTTTTTCCAGTGGTCATGTATGGATGTGAGTTGGACTGTGAAGAAAGTTGAGTGCAGAAAAATTGATGCTTTTGAACTGTGGTGTTGGAGAAGACACTTGAGAGTCTCTTGGACTGCAAGGAGACCCAATCAGTCCATCCTAAATGAGATCAGTCCTGGGTGTTCATTGGAAGGACTGATGCTGAAGCTGAAACTTCAATATTTGTCCACCTCATGTGAAGAGTTGACTCATTGGGAAAGACCCTGATGCTGGGAGGGATTGGGGGCAGGAGGAGAAGGGGACGACAGAGGATGAGATGGCTGGATGGCATCACCGACTCAATGGGCATGAGTTTGAGTAAACTCCGGGAGCTGGTGATGGACAGGGAGGCCTGGCGTGCTGCGATTCATGGGGTCTCAAAGAGTCGGACATGACTGAGCGACTGAACTGACTGAATGATTACACAAAACAGCTCATCTTGCTCAATGCGTGCTTTCTCTTAAGCTTTATAACAAATGATTTTGTAACAACAGTGCATCTTGCTTCAGGACATATTTCTTCTTAACAAGAACCTTCCGACTAATCTTGCTGTTTTAAAACCTATGTTGTGGGAGTGGGTCTGGTAAGACCTTTCTATTGCTAGTTTTAATCAATCTTGTTAATTTAAGATGTATGCTGAGGGAACGGGTTTGGTGAAATCATATAAGGGCTTGATAAGACTAGTGAGTGGGACACTCTCCGCCCCCTTCTGATGCCTATGTCAGAAACTTTCTCTGTCTTTTTCACTGTAATAAACTTCTGCCACACAAAAGCTCTGAGTGATCAAGCCTGGTCCCTGGTCCTGAAGCTAAAGCTTTGGAGATCGCAAATCCGACATTGTTCACTGTAAGCTATCAGTATGAGATTGAAGGATGGGAATAAACTGATATTTGGTTTTGAAGGCGGCCTTGAAAGGCAACGTTGACATAAATGTTAAAACATCATTATTCATAATAGATAAAGAGTAGAGACAAGCCAACATTCATCCGTCTGAAGAATGGATCAATAAAATGTGTTGTATCTATAAAATGCAATATTGTTGCGCCATTTAATGAAACAAAATTCCAGTGTATTCCATAATGTGACTTAACCTTAAAGACATTTAAGTGAAGGAAAGAAACCTGACAGGAGACAGTCACACACAGACACACATCATTTCACGATTCCTTTTGGGTGAGATGCCAGAACATGCAATTACTTACACTCAGAGCGGATGAGCGGTTGCCAGAGCTGAGGAAGGGAAGAGGAGGCAGTGCCAGACAGTAGTCTGAGAGTCTTCCTGATGCAAATGCTCCAGAAGGAGACAATGGTGATGGGTGAGCAGCCTTGAAAATGTACTTAAACCCAAAGAACTATTTATATGAAAAGAGTGAATTTTATGGTATGCATGTATATAGATATACATATCTACATGTATATAGATAAATAAATAATATGATCTAAGAGCACATTAACAATATGATTATTAATAATAATTATTAAATAATAATTAAAATATTTAAATTAATTTAATTAAACTTAAATTTAATTAAAATTAATTTAAAATATTTAAATACTTAAATATTTAATATTTTTAAATATCAAAATAATTAAAATAATTATTATTATTAATAATATAGATAAATAAATATGCTCAAAGTGTAGCAATATCCCCACATGAGGTAGTTAAGGAGAATGCTTCAAAAACACAGTGAACAATCCAAATAATTTGGAACAGAGGGATCTATTTGATATTTGTTAGATTTCCTCTGACTAGACAAGGAGAATATCGATGGAGGTGTCAACCACAAATTAGCACTTGCCAGGATCTTTGCCAACAACTGAACAAGGGCATTTGCCCTCTGCCGGTGTGGAGACTGAACCCTGGGCCTTGCAGCTGCTGCTGACCTACACACCCCCTGAGGGAATTCAGGGTGGAGAGTGAGGCACTCTGTGCCCCAGGGAAGCTGGTGGAACAGGTGTTTAGATAGTTAGATATTTTCAGGAACTCATTTTATGATTCGAATCCTTGTATACCTTCATATCTAGACAAATAGCTAACTCCCTTCATGGTGACATTAGCTCCTTGCAACCAGCAGAAAACCTTTTGTAAAAAAAGCACTTGATTGCATAGAGCTCTCCCTTCATCAAAATTTCATATATTGACCTTCTCCCGGTGCCTCTTTGGAGAAATCTCTCAGAGCTACCTGAGATGCTGTCTCCCAGGCTGTAGTCCTCACTTTGCCTCAAATAAAATTTAACTCACAACTCTCAAGTTGTGCGTCTTTTTGAGCAGAGAGAGGGTAGCTGTGAGGAACACCTTACATAGCTTGTGCAGGCTTCTCCATACATAGATTAATCTGGTGACATATTGAAGCATAAAAGTTCAGACTTTGCTAAGTTGTTCCTGAATTCACAGGGGGATACACAGAACCAGAAATGAATTTAATGATGTGTTTGCATATTGTCTAAAGCTAGACACACTAGCACAGGGCTTTAAGTCCCAGTGTGCCTGGTAAGATAAAAGCCTATCTGCTTATTCAGCCACCCAAGAGCTGCTCATCTCAGCTAAGGTTTCCAGGTAATGATTTCAGGATTCTAGAACAAATAGCTACTGTTTTGGGGAAATAAATTTGCAAGTAAAACATTTTATGCCTGCATACTCAGTTAATTAAATTATATAATGTAATGCCCAGAAATAATATTTTCTTCTCAGAACTGTCAGAATTTGCTTGCACTTATTAGCATCCATAATATGACTATTAATTTATTTTGATGTTGATTCACAGGAAAACCTTCCCTTCTTTTATCATCAGAATAGTATATAGGTAAATTTAAGGGTTTTGTTGTTGTTGTTAGTTTTACCTTATTTAAGGAGTAATGTAGGTGGCACTTTCAAAATTAAAATGTACAAATTCATCTTCATATGAATCACGTGTCATAGGTCTAAAGAAAAGCTCCTCACCTATATTCTATTCTTATGCACATTAGAGACATTTAATAGACATTCTAACATGGCACACATGATACACACACTAGCCAGAGAAACCTATGTATCTCAGAAGCATTTATTGTCACTAAACCTGTTTCCACTTGGATGCTATAAAAGTCCATTCAAAATCCAAAGAGATACAGCAATATGCTTTAAATTCTGCTGTTTACATTTCCTTTTAGCTCTTTTCTAGAGACTCCATCTTTGGCACCAGACACTCCAAAAACAGGTAATATTATCGCATGTCTCACTAAATACTAAAGACTAGTACCAATAACATAATTATTTTCATTGTTGTTAGTGTGTGTTGTAATAATTTATTCTAATACTAATACATAAATGTTCTAAATTGTTCTTTGAGTGACATAAAAATTGTAAACACTTTTTGCAAGACGGAAATTTTTCAAACATAGGAAATACGAGTCGCTCTGATAGCCTGGTGTTTCTAACATTGTTGTTTTTTTCATGTTGTTTTGAAGATGTAATGAGACATTAATTCATCCAAATATTCTTGAAACAAGAAAGGTTATGCTCAGAGTAAGTAGTTTGTAGATTGTAACATACCTTGGGAACAACATGTAGATTTAGAACAAATTTCTCAACTACCTATCTCACATATTTATATTATTATCAGGTAGATAGCAATGCCTCTTTAAAGAGTGACTACTGACCAAGTCATTTTCTGAGTACAAAATGAAAACTGCAGAAATAAATTGTGTTCTTCCCTACAGATATACTATAAACGTCCAGAAGTGGTACACGTGTCTGTATCCTTTTCTTGCTCATTTCCTCAAGAATTTAGAGAAGAGCATAGAAGAATGGAAAGAGGAAATTGCTCATCCTTAACCGAATTCATACTGTTGGGAATTACTGATAACCCTGGGATTAAAGTAACCCTATTTATCCTGTTTTTCCTTGTTTATCTCATTAACTTTCTGGCAAATCTTGGAATGATTATTTTAATTAGGTTGGATCCCCAGCTGCACACACCCATGTACTTTTTCCTCAGCCATTTCTCTTTCTGTGACCTCTGCTATTCAACAGCAATTGGCCCCAAGATGTTGATAGACATTTTAGCCAAAAACAAGTCAATCCCCTTCTATGGCTGCGCGCTGCAGTTCTTGGTCTTCTGTATCTTTGCGGACTCTGAGTGTCTCCTGCTGGCAGTGATGGCCTATGACCGGTACAAGGCCGTCAGCAGCCCCTTGCTCTATGCGGTCAGCATGTCCAGCAGGCTGTGTTCCCTGCTCATGGCCGGGGTTTACCTGCTGGGGATGACAGATGCTTTGATCCACACGACATTAGCATTCCGCTTATGCTTCTGTGGGTCAAATGAGATTAACCATTTCTTCTGTGATTTACCTCCACTTTACCTTCTCTCCTGCTCTGATACACGGGTCAATGAGTTGGCATTATTCACTGTTTTTGGTTTTATTGAATTAAGTTCCATTTCAGGAGTCCTTGTTTCTTATTGTTATATCATTTTAGCAGTCTTGAAGATCCACTCTACAGAAGGGAGGCTCAAAGCTTTCTCAACCTGCACCTCGCATCTAACTGCTGTGGCAATTTTCCAGGGAACTATACTCTTCATTTATTTCAGACCCAGTTCTTCCCACACTCTAGATCAAGACAAAATTACCTCATTGTTTTACACCCTTGTTATTCCCATGTTAAACCCTCTGATCTATAGCCTACGGAACAAGGATGTGAAAGATGCCCTAGAAAAGATAAAAAATAAAAGATGCTTTTAAATATTTATATTTGGCATATGTGCACCCATTCATTTTATTTATTGCATAAATAAATTATTTGCTATAAAATTATTTTGAATGTTACAAGAAAAACAAAGATGTCTCTAATAATTTAATTGATAAAATGAGTATTCATTTTAAAGCTCAATTTTAAGAAATGTTGCATACTTCATTATATGTCTAAAAGTTATAAATAATAACCCCTCCATTCAGAAAGTTTTTCAACCTTTCTAGTTTTGCTAAATTTATGTTCATTCTTTCATTCAAATATCAATTCACTGTTCTTATAGCACATTATGTGTTTACTAACTGAAGCCTGAGCATTTAAGCTCTTTTTGTTCCATGGCACTTTGAATAACTTCTGTACTAATAAATCTTATTATCTGTTTGAAGTAACCAACACTAATTACATAAATACCAAATAATTCATACTAACCTCAGTATCATCATGAAGTAAAAACAATAGGTAATAAATATAGAGAAAATCCTAAATCTAGTTTTTTTTTAAAGGCTTCATTAAATGGAGACTAGAGTGTAAAAGAGAAATGATGCATGTTGTAATAGCAGAAGATAGCAGGAAGAAGGCCTGACAATTATAGAGGTCTTAAGGTGGAAAAGGCCATGACTTTTTAGAAGTATTTTTAAGGAAGGAAAAAAGTAAATTCTACCCTCCTAGTACATGTTGGCAGATCTAATAACTAAATTTATATGAAAGAGATTAACGAGAGGAAAACAAATGTTTAATTACGTACATAGATGGAATCCACATAACATGAGAGATTCCAAAGATGGCTAAAAGGAGGTATATATAATCTCATTTTATCTTCACATTTTAACCATATATAACTTTGACAAAGGAGAAAGTGGTAGGAGTCTGAAAATGAACAGGAATAGAAGGTCATTCACCAGGAAGTGAAAAGAGCAAATGTTTGGTAGACAAATGTTTCCTGGGATGCACAGAAACATTGAGTCATAGAGAGAAATTATAACAGAATTTTTTAGCTTCCTCCCTGTTTAGGAGACCTAGTTCATACTATTCTGTAGTCCCCATCTATGATAATAGATCCTTCTTTGAAACATGAGATCTATCTAAATTATTTTAGACAGCTAAGGGCAAGTTTAAAAAGAAAAAACCTTTCTTTGTCATTTGCATCTTAAAAACACTCAGCCCACCCACAGGAAATGCTGCCCACTACCTTTCTGACCCCACCCCCACTGGCTCGCTTTCCCTGCAGCCAGTACCAGCTCCTTCCCTGCCGACCTCCAATCAAACCGTGTAGATTCCTATCATGGCCTCCACACTGCTCTTTTTTTCACCTAGACATTACCCAGAATGATCTCTTGTATATAATAAGTCAGCATCCAAGAGATATGCACGAAATGAATGAATGAATAACCATAAAATGGGGATACCCATAATACCATAGGATTCTTGTGGAGTTTAATAAGAAAATATATGTAAAGTGATTAAAATAGAAGTATTTGGCACCATAAAAAATACTCATCTCAATATAGTTGTCATACTAAAGAGCCATATTCTGGGGTGGCAAAGTTTGCTCTCTTATAGAATCATAGTTTTGAAAACATGGATAAACCTCGAGAGTATTATGTTAAATGAAATAAATCAGACAAAGTAAAGACAAATGCTGTTTATTCTCCTTTATATGGAATCTAAAAAGGTTGAACTCAAAGAACCTGAATAGAACTCAAAGAACCCTCCATGGGCTAGAGGAGTTGGGAGATGGGAATATTGATGTTGATCAGATGGTTCAGATTTTCTGTTATAACATGAATAGTTTCTGGGGATTGAAGGCACAATGCGATGACTATATTTGACAATGCAAATTTGTGCTGGAAATTTGCTCAGAAAATATATCTTAAATTTTCCCAACACAATTGAAAAGTGACAACTATGTGAGGTTTGCTGTTGTTGTTTAGTCCCTAAATTGTGTCCAACTCTTTTATGACCCTGTGGACTTTAACCCACCAGGCCCCCTGTTCATGTGATTTCCCAGGCAAGAATACTGGAGTGGGTTGCCAATACCTTCTCCAGGACATCTTCCCAATGCAGGGATTGAACAAGAATCTCCTGCACTGGCAGGCAATTTTCTTTACCACTGAGTCACCAGAAAAGACCATATGAGGTAATAGATCTGCTTGTTAACCTTATAACTGTTATCATCTCACATAGTATTATCAAAACATACATTATCTACCTTAAGAAAAATGATGATGTCAATTACATCTTAATAAAACTGGGGGGAAAAAGTACAAATGGTTAGGTTATAAAGAGTAATGGAAAGTGCCTTGAAAAACTATATCATTGTGCTTTAATTACCAATAAACAACACTTCTATCATCCCTTCATGTTGAATAATGCCTTTATTCACCTACAGGCCCTTCTAATCTTCCCTACAGCAGCAAGGAAACTGTGTGATTGGGGGAAAATGCAATGAACTAAAATCTGTGTCACAATATTGAACTTTTTAGGGACAGACGACTATTCTAAGAATGTGACCATTTGGGTGGACACTTGCTTCGATACTACTGTTTCAGTGTTACCAGTTAGTGCTGTGTTAGTCACTCAGTTGTGTCCGATTCTTTGCATCCCTACGGACTGTAACTCACCAGGCTCCACTATCCATGGAATTCTCCAGGTAAGAATACTGGAGTGGGTAGCCATTCTCTTCTCCAGGAGGTTTTTCCAACCCAGGAATCAAACTCTAGTCTCCTGCATCACACAGGTATTCTTTATTCCCTTAACTACCACAGAAGACATCAGGGATACCTAGAAACCCATAAATATAGAAGAATTATTGTTGCTTGCTTGAATCTGTTGCATAGAATTTCTCCTAAAACATTTTTTTCTAGTTATTAAAGAACACATTCTCAATGAGACCAGAAATCCATTGAGAGCTAAACTAGATTACATAATTTGTAATAATAGTCTAGCTTCACAAACTCAGTTTTAAATCATTGAAGGGAAGATAGTCTACATGATCTGAAGGAGAAGCCTTGCTTAAGAAGCTAAAATTATGTCTTGGTTAAACAAAATGTAACTGGAGGGACTTTTGAATCCCTGAAGACTCAGAAAAACCTGACAGAATAACTAATTTGAAAGGAATCAGAAGACAGGAACAAGGAAAACGCTATATCCTCAAAATGTGTACCAGAGAAGCCAACAGTGGTGTTAAAGAACTTGAGTACCAGGAATGCTTGTTTCTTGAATTTAATTAGTGCACAGTTATTAGCAATTAGTTACATGGTTTGAGCTTTGCCTTAAGAATATCCCCCACAAGAAAGAACTTTGGTGTCTTAGTATTGGGATCATCACACAAACGAAATATAGAATCTGTCAAAATTCATCAGTAGGAATCCCTTTTTTCAAATTTAGAAATATTCCAATTTCAGTGGTTTTAGTCTGATGAGCACTCTATCTTTATGGAAAGCAGTGGAGGAAGACAGCAAACCAGCAAGCAGAACAAAGAGACAATGAAAGCAAACAAATGTAAAGAAATCCTGTGCACCCCCAAATTGCCAGGTGAGGTTTCTGAATAAATAGGAAAGTACCTGAAGTCTTTCAAGCATAATCTAGTATATGCCTGACACATCTTGCTTAACATCCTCTACAATTAATTAGATAACACACTAGATATGTGGCATTTTATACTAGTAAAATAGATAGTATATAACAATTCCAAAACGTTTTCTTGTTGTCCCTCAAGTCCACTTCTAAAGATTTCCATAAAGAGACCCTGAACATGAGAAATCATGTAAGCATGCAATCATTCATTTTAGAGTTTATGATATAAATAATTGAATATATATTTTTGCATATAAAGAGTGCTTCTTTCCACTAAATTAACATTGAAAATAGCAACATAAGCATGAATAACTGTATGTAAACTAGTAGATGAATGAAATGAATGAATATACATCAGAGGAAAGGAATACAATGCTTCTGTTCAGAATATTTTACATGCAACTGTGTTGATTAAGGTCTTTTTTATGTTTAAAATCTGAGTTTATACAAGAATACATGGTGCTCTCTGAGCAGCGTGAGTCAAGTTGGGTTTTCCTATCTTTATATGGAATTTTTAATTGCTGCAATAAATTTAATGGATGTGCATATGTGTGTATTGTGCATCTCTGTGTTTGCACTATTGTGGAATTAAAACAGTGCACCTTTATTGGAGTTTGTTAAGCATATGTGATAAATGTTGGATGAGTGGGAAAATTTAATCAAGTATAGGACTGAGCTCTGAAGAGATAGGGACAAAAGAATAATAGGAAAAATCTATATCTCTGTCTGGATAATCCCACATGTGAAACCATGTTGTACTCGGTTGCTCAGTCATGTCCAACTCTGTGTGACCCCACGGACTGTAACCCACCAGGCTCCTCCATCCATGGAATTTTTCAGGCAAGAATACTGGAGTGGTTGCCATTTCCTCCTCCAGGGGATCTTTCCCACCCAGGGATCTTTCCCACATCTCCTGTGCCTTCTGTATTGGCAGGTGGATTCTTTACCACTAGCGTATTTGTCACATATTTCTGAGAACAAAATAATTGAAAAATCCAGAGCTCAGGCAGACATAGAAATACACCTTAAATTATTCCAGAGACAACACTGAATGTACCAGAAGATAGAACCACACCCAAGAAAACATCACGAGTTTAGTCACAGGTACTAATATTTTGCAGTATGACTTTCTTAGATGTATTTTACTTGTTCTCAGGTTTTGTTTTGTTTTTCTTTTCACTAAAATAAGAGTGTTCACCTCTAGTAAACAAAGTTGCATCATGTATTTTGGAAAAATCTTAATTCAGTTCAGCTCAGTCACTCAGTAGTGTCCAACTATTTGCAACCCCATGAATCACAGCACACCAGGCCTCCCTGCCCATCACCAATTCCTGGAGGTCACCCAAACTCACGTCCATTGAGTTGGTGATGCCATCTCACCCTCTGTCATCCCCTTCTTCTCCTGCCCTCAAGCATCAGGGTCTTTTCAAATCAGTCAGCTCTTCTCATCAGATGGCCAAAGTATTGGAATCTCAGCTTCAACATCAGTCCTTCCAATGAACCCAGAACTGATCTCCTTTAGGATGGACTGGTTGGATCTCCTTGCAGTCCAAGGAACTCTCAAGAGTCTCCTCCAACACCATAATTCAAAGACATAAATTCTTCGGTGCTCAGCTTTCTTTAAGAGAAGGTAATGGCAACCCACTCCAGTACTCTTGCCTGGAAAATCCCATGGATGGAGGAAAGTGGTAGGCTGCAGTCCATGGGGTGGCTAAGAGTCGGACACGACTGAGTGACTTCACTTTCACTTTTCACTTTCATGCACTGGAGAAGGAAATGGCAACCCACTCCAGTGTTCTTGCCTGGAGAATCCCAGGGACGGGGGAGCCTGGTGGGCTGCCATCTATCAGGTCGCACAGAGTCGGACATGACTGAGTGACTTAGCAGCTGCAGCAGCAAATTTCTTTATAGTCCAACTCTCACATCCATACATGATCACTGGAAAAACCATAGCCTTGACTAGATGGACCCTTGTTGACAAAGTAATGTCTCTGCTTTTTAATATACTGTCTAGGTTGGTCATAACTTTCCTTCCAAGGAGTAAGGGGCTTCTAATCAATCACCATCTGCAGTGACTTTGGAGCCAAAAAAAAATAATAATAATAAAGTCAGCCACTGTTGCCACTGTTCCCCATCTATTTCCACGAAGTAATGGGACCAGATGACATGATCTTAGTTTTCTGAATGTTGAGCGTTAAGCCAACTTTTTCACTCTCCTCTTTCACTTTCATCAAGAGGCTCTTTAGTTCTTCACTTTCTCCCATAAGGGTGGTATCATCTGCATATCTGAGGTTATTGATATTTCTCCAGGCAATCTTGAGTCCAGCTTGTGATTCCTCCAGTCTGCATATCTCATGATGTACTCTGCATATAAGTTAAATAAGCAGGGTGACAATATACAGCCTTGACATGCTCCTTTTCCTATTTGGAACCAGTCTGTTTTTCCATGTCCAGTTCTAACTGTTGCTTCCTGACCTGAATACAGGTTTCTCAAGAGGCAGGTCAGGTGGTCTGGTATTCCCATCTCCTTCAGAGTTTTCCACAATTTATTGTGATCCACACAATCAAATGCTTTGGCATAGTAAATAAAGCAAAAATAGATGCTTTTCTGGAACTGTCTTGCTTTTTTGATGATCCAGTGGATGTTGGCAATTTGATCTCTGGTTCCTCTGCCTTTTCTAAAACCAGCTCGAATATCTGGAAGCTCATGGTTCACATATTGTTGAAGCCTGGCTTAGAGAATTTTGGATAAACTCTTCAGATTTTTTGAAATCTGTATTAGCTTAGAGAGGGCAGGATCTCTAAATTGAACATGACCAGTGTTAATAAACTACATCCAAGGACTATTTGTGAGAGACCCTTTTGATAATGGAAGTGTCATTTCTGTGGTTCTGAAAACTGCAAGAGAGTCAAATGTTTATAGAATATGCAGCTACAGCTAAAGACTTAAAATTAAACAAAGAAATATATTCCAATGTACAGTACTCAGTAAGAGGAGCACTCATATAAGCCTTTGAGTGTATTACTTTTGTCATTATAGCTTTTTAAATTTCATGTGACAACTATATTCATTAAGGAGACATCATCTAAAGTCTTATCCAGGTGAAGAGTTAGCCACCTAATCGTGCCCATCTCTTTGTGATTCCATGGACAGTAGCCAGGCTGCTCTGTCCATGGGATTCTCCAGAAAAGAACACTGGAGTGGTTTGCCATTCCTTCTCCAGGGCATCTTCCTGACCCAGGAATCGAACCTGGGTCTCCTGCATTGCAGAGGGATTCTTTACCATCTGAGCCACCAGGTAAGATATCTTACCTAGGTGAGCACAGTACTAAATATTATGAATTTAGTCAGAAATTTTCATTTCTTTTCATCTTTTACTCATCCAGCAAGTATTCATTGAAGGCCAAAAGTGTTTTCTAGGTAATTTTCTAGGCGTTAGAGATATAAGATACAATAATAATACCAGAAATTTCTACTCTCTTGGAGTGTATAGAGGGAGAAGGAAATGAGACAAATAAATTATTGCATGTATTAAACATATCATCTGTTTCTAAGAAAAAAAGTATTGTTAAGGGGATAAAGATCACTCTTTATCCATGATTATCTCATTATATTAGATTTTTCAGAAAAGAATCTTCTTGTAAGGTGATATTTGAATAGGCACATACATGATTTAATAGGAATATATTTATTAACAGTGGATTGAGCGCTAAAATATTTTGGAGCCTATTAACTTCCTTACAAGGTGTTTCATGTTTTTATATTTCAAGCTATTATGTCAGTGGGGATGTCAGTATATATAGTGTATGTCACTGAGTTCAGTGTGAGGATTGGCCTGGTATGAAACAGACTCTACTTGAACAATCACTTATGAGATTTGGAACTGAGCATCTATAGAGGGCTTCCAGGTGGCCCTAGTGATAAGGTAGCTGCAGGAGACATAAGCGATTCCGGCTCAGTCCCTGCGTCTGGAAGATCCCCTGGAGGAAGCCATGGCAACCAACTCCAATATTCTTGCCTGGAGAATCCCATGGGTAGAGGATCCTGGCGGGCTACAGTCCAGGGTCTCAAAAGAGTCAGACATGAGTGAAATGACTTAGCACACAGCATGCATGTGCTATAGAGAGAAAGGATGATGATATGTGGGAGACACGGGGAGACAGGACTCTGTGATGCCCACAGGTAGAAAGTATCTTTAAAATAGTGACAGAAGTGAAAGCTAGGAAATGATGACTGTGAACTTTCTTAGTTCATTGAATTAGCAAAAGTAAAACAAGATCCAAAAGGGCAGCAGAATATTCATACAAAATGTGTTAACTATGGTGGACTCACAGTAGGCAATACAACTGAAAGGATGAGTGCAAGAAACAGTCTATGCTCAGCTCTAGAATCAGCCAGAAGGATGGAACACAGCTTCTGGGGCACAACAGCTGTGTAAAGCACAGGCTTACCGACAACCAGGAAGCAGTTAAGTACCAACAATACTAAAAATGAGGTGTTGTTTTCTCATTTATTTTTATTAGTTGGAGGCTAATTACTTTACAATATTGTAGTGATTTTGGCCATACACTGACATGAATCAGCCATGGATTTACATGTGTTCCCCACCCCGATCCCCCCTCCCACCTCCCTTTTTTTTTTTTTTTTTTTTTAAGAATTGTGTGTGGTTTAGGAGGAAAGAGAGAGAAACAGAAGTCACACACCCTCCTTCCCTGTGTGTCTCTGTGTATCTTTTTCTGTCTTATAAGGACACTCTCATTGGATTTTGGGTTCACTTTAAGCTCATCTTGACTCTTACCTTAATTACATCTGCAAAGATCTTATTTCCAAATAAGGTGACATTCTGAGTTTTGGGTGACATGGATATTTGGGAGACACTATTCACCCACAGTGCTTCAATGTTGGCTCAGAAGGTGAAGAATCTCCCTGAAATGCAGGAAACCCAAGTTCAGTCCCTGGGTCAGGAAGATCCCCTGGAGAAGGCAATGGCTACCCACTCCAGTATTCTTGCCTGGAGACTTCCACGGACAGAAGAACCTGGCAGGCTACAGTTCATGGGGTGGCAAAGAGTCAGACATGACTGAACAACTCACAGCTTCACTTTGCATACACTCACAACACATATCATTTTACACATGATATACAGCTATTTTATTTGACATTGAACTGAACAGAACCTAAGAGATCAAATGGACAATTTATGACTCTAAATTTATGATCTAGTGAGTTGACTGCATAATTTGAGTCATCATCTCTACAAGAAGATTTAATTAACGCTATGTAATAGATCAAATTTCTTTTGGAAATATATATCTTCAACCAAATTGTATTAAGTGATTCATTAATTTCCTGCCACTCTCTTTTACATCTTTGTTCCTGAGGCTATAGATCAGAGGGTTCAGCATGGGACTCACCACTGTATAAAATACAGAACCTACTTTGACCATGAGCCACGAGTTTTTGGACCCGGGTACACAATAAAGGAACAGGATAGTCCCATGGAACACGGTGAGGGCGGTCAGATGGGAGGCACAAGTAGAGAAGGCTTTTTGGCACCCCCCAGCAGAGGGCATTTTTCTGATAGTGGCAAAGATGGAAATAAAAATAGTGAGGATAATTGCCAGGCTGGCCACCTCATTGAATATGGCGATGGCACAACAGAGCACTTGGCTGATGAAGGAGTCAGAGCAGGAGACGGAGACAGTGACAGAGTGCTCACAGAGGAAATTATTTATGATGCTAGACCCACAGAAGGATGTCGCCAGGAGAGAGCAGGTGAGTGTCAGGGAGGAGACCGCACCCCACGTGTAGGGGCCGGCCACTAGCGATGCACAGAGCTTTGGGGACATGACCCCTGGATAGAGTAGAGGCTTAAAACGGCCACAAATCGGTCATGGGCCATCACTGCCAACATGAACGCCTCTGCCACTGCGAACATACAACCGAGAAGAGCTGCGAGATGCATCCCGTGAAAGAGATGGTTCTGTCTTCCACAGCCAAATTCTCCAAGAGTTTGGGTGTAACTGTGGTGGAATAGCAGGAATCAACAAAGGACAAGTGACCGAGAAGAAAGTGCATGGGGGCGTGGAGTCTGGGACTGATCCTGATGGCGATCATGCCCAGGTCCCCCACCGCGGTGAATGCATAGACGGTGAGCAAAACCAAGAACAAGGGAACCTGGAGGTCGGGGTGCTCTGAGAAGCCCGAGAGGGGGAGTGTGGCTCCGGCACTCTGATTTCCTTCAGCAAACCACATAATTGTTGGAGAAAATCTGAGACAGTGATAATAAAATAATAACAATGATAATGATGACGGTGCATGGATATCACATTTATCGTGCAGCAGACATTGTGTTAAAATATTGGTACCTTCGTTTTGACCACTAAATAAGACTTTGAATTTCAAAACAAGCAGTCTCATATTTTACAAAGGGAAATGGAAGCGTATATGATTTAAGACACGTGTTTGAATTAACACAGCCTGCTCGTGATGAGTTAGGTTTGAAGGTGATCATGAGTGACAGAAATTGAATTTAGTTTAGAGTTAGACATATTTCTTTAGTGTTGTAAAAAAACATGTTTTTCTCAGTTCCACCAATCTGAAGGTCTGTGCTGTTTAGTGGGAGTAACATAACAATAAATGAAAACATAGCACTCAAATTCATTTTAAAAAGCAGGAGGAGTAATAGTTTTAGAGGCCGTAGTACTTCTATTCTTATGTTTAAACAGAAGATCATTGAAAAGGCAGAGGTCATGAGTCACCACAGTAATTTTCACATTTTGGAAAACATAAATGCACAATGAAGGAAATAAAGCCCTAACTTCAGATTTTCCAATGATTCCAGTCTGATGGTAAAATTATTGGCTTTGTGTTCAGTGCAGCAATCTGGTAAAGTAATGAAGTTTATTATAATTCGTGGTGCCCTCACGTCTGCTTTCTTTCCCATTTGACTATTTATCGTTTGTCTCACATAGTGCCATTGATGTCACTCATTGTCTCACTGATGCTCTCAATGCAGTCTTTTAAATTCTTTGATCAATATCTCTTAACTTGCTATCAATATTTTTAATCTAATCAATTTATTAGGAATATTATAGCATTCAGTGCTTATAGAATATCTGAATTACAGAGTAGCTTAAAATATATTTTGCTCAACTCTTTCACATTCTATACTGTTTCTCAAGAAAATCAGAGAATACAGTAATAAACACAAGTGGTTACATGATCACCCTCAACACTTCTGGTGACAGGAATATTGAGTTTGATTAAAATAATCTTGCTTTGAGTCATACAATCATTATTTGTATGCATTATTTTGAGAAAGCAAAAGCATCTTGTACTGGTAAGCAGTTTGTAACAATAGAAGTATATTTATTTAGCAAAGATTTTAAAATAAGTTAACCAATAACAAGCACACATCTGAAATATTCATTATTAAAGGGACTATCAGTTCAACTCTCATAAACACAGATGCAATTTTAGTTTTGTCTGACCATGTGAAGGGAGAAATTATTCATTATTTCTTGAATAGCTTTATGGCACTTTTGAGACTCAAAAAATGTTTTTGCTATATGCAGAAAAGGGAATCGGTGGGAAGTGGAAAAGAGCTAATGACAGACACACTGGCACAATGAAAGAAGCAAGGAGCTGGAAACTCAGATTTAGATTCAGTTCCAAGCTTTGGCATTCACTGTATGATCTTTGGTGAATCACTCAAATTTTATGAGCCTCAACTTCTTTATCAGTAATAATGACATGATCATATATATTTTATATGTGTATAAGTATTAAGTTAGGAAATGACATTAATATAATTAGCACAAAGTCTGACTGTCGTGCAGTTTAAAATATATAGGTTTTCCCACCCTCATCCATTTTAATTCTTAATACGCTGAATAACTGGTATTATTTTTAAACACATATTAATTTAAACAATCTAAGAAACAGATCAAGGTTCAAAGCTGGCAGCAACAATAGTGCAGGAACAGTCTGTGATGTCGAAGAGTAGCTCAGCTCTTTATCTGAACTTCCTCTCGGCCCAGTCCATGCTAATCCATCGATCACTATCCTTCAATAAATTGTCTCTGTTTCCCCTGCTTTCTCATTATCATCTGACCCTTATTAGTCATCCCTTTTTAATCTCGTGGTCACCTAGGCTCAGCCAGCTTCCCTGAGCTGCTGCTGCCCTGCACTGTGAGAAAATCAGTTTCTCCATCTCTTGGTTACTGTGGCTGTTATGGCAATTTCTGACTCTTTAAACTTTAATTTCTCCATATTAACTAATTTATCAAGTCTAAATTTCTCTGCTTGGTTTTACCTAAACCCTTATCCTAGCTATATTCTTCAAATTTCAACCTTCTTTAATCAAGTCAGTATTCTCAGAATATGATGCCTGTAATTTCCTCTTTTCTTGCATACTGATGCAGCACTTGAACAATATATAAAGCATTTCATGCAAATCACTATCACCAGGACACTTTCCTTTTCACTTCAGCCGTATTTTCCATACCCTTGACATACCTGCAGACATTACTGTCAGAAAAATGGAATTGTATATTATGGGGTTCATTATTATTTTATACATATGATTCTTACCTTCTTTCGGCTCAATTTTGAGGCATTGAGGAATTCCCAGGCATTATAATATTCTTTTAAAAAATTTCACTGTGACTACTCTGAGAAGCACAGTGTGGATACTCTCAAAGCAAAATCCAGGATGATACCCCAGTGATGGGGGAGGAGATCAAAGCTCAGCCTTCCGGAAAATGGACTTGGAAGACATTATTGCACAAAGACTGACAGCGTGTCCACTGCTTTAGAGGTTTCAGGATCTCAGTGTTTCCCAAAGGAGAGAAAAGGAACAAGATGGATCGTCCCACCTGAAAGCAACTCACCTGAAGATCCCGTTTCTACTATTAATTGTCTCCAGGGGAGTTCCCACTCAGAATTCAAACATCATGTAAAACATTAAGGAGTTAATCAATATAGGAGGAGCCCACAAAAATTTAATGTGACTGGAATATACTTCTTTCTTAGTATCCAGGAAAACTCAGAGAAAAGAAGAAACAGAGAGAGAGAGAGATTTGGAAGCTGAATCTGATTCCTATGAACAAAACGTAGGGCTTATGTGTGCTTCTGTGACCTTGGGGATTTAGACCGTAGACAGTATTTCTTGAGTTATTTATTTTTATATCACACATCAATAAATTAGCTTGAATATTTTTTTCATGTGGCAATTTGCAAGAAGGTAGTTCCTTCTGAATCACTGGAGATGGCACCTCAAATAGTCCATTTCATGAATTTCTTTAAAAATAATTATATAAAAAAATATGTGAGCTGAATAAGAAAACTTGATGACTACAATAAAACCCAAAATGAAAGATAAACAAGCAAAAATGAAACTGTTCAGACATATTAACTGCTATTATATATATTTACTGTGTGATTTTTCTTTCCCATTCTGTGTCTGAAGTGCATGTGTTTTGAGATGTATAAGCAATATAACTTGGTCTCTGATTTTGTTGCTTAACTTAAATAAATATTATTGTCTTCAAAAACAGTGATGTTCTTTACTGAAACTAAATTGTGTTTTCTTCTAAATATAAGCAATCCACACTTTCAAATTTATATTAATACAATTAAATAATACAGTGTCTTAAAAATGGAAAATGCATTTTGGAAACGTTTAAATCTCTAAAACCTCTGAGTGTCAATCAATCCATTGGTTCTACTATACTGAAATATCACAGTTAGATCCACTGTCTTGCCTGGTGGCTCAGTGGTAAAAAAAAGAAAAAAAAAATCACCTGCAGTGCAGGAGATGTAGGTTCTACCCCTGCCTGGAGTCAGGAATAACCCTTAGTACAGAAAATGGCCACCCACTCCAGTATTCTTGCCTGGGAAATCTGGTGGACAGAGAAGCCTGGTGGGCTGCAGTCCATGGATACGCAAAAGATTTGGACACAATTTAGCGACTAAACAGCAGCAAAAAATGCTTCCCCTAGGCTCCTGACAACCTGACCAACACTTGCCAGGCTCTACCAGGAAGGGATAACACACCAGAGGCTGTTTCCCACCAGGCACAGAATTATTGTACATAGTGTGGTCTTGATCCAAAATCCCAGGTCTGCATGGCTATTCTCTCACTGAGACAGGATTGAGTCCATGAGGCATCTTCCCCCCATTGCTGACCCCTCTGTACCCTGGACTACTTTGGAGCCAGTATCTACACCCTAGTCACCCAGAGCTAGCAACCTTGTTGGATATTAGTTTTCCATGCTGCACAACAAACTGCCACCAACTTTGAGGCTGAAACTGCTATCACGGTTTCTGCAGCATCATAGTCGGGAAGTGCTTGTGCAGCTTCACAAGATACTGGTGAACTATTCTCAAAGTTATTTAACCCCGTACTCTTACCTGAAATGCATAAGCATTTAACTTGCTCCACATTTTCAGCAGTATTTGAATCTCTTATTCATTTTAAATATTCTAAATGGAGTAGAGTAGTTTCTCCTTGTGGTTTAAGTTTTAATTTTAATAAGAATGTCATTGATGACTAGCTATGCTTAGTATTTTTTCATGTGTTTATTTGTGTGTTCTGTTTTGTCAAATGTGTGCTCAGACAGTTCATCAAAACTTTAAGTAGGTTTTCTTCTTGTATTGAGTATAAAGACTTCCTCTGTAGGTTTTACACTGAAATCATTTATCAAATATAAGTTTTGCAAATACTTACTCACAATCTATGGCTTGTATTTTCACTTTATTAATGGTGTCATTTATGCTTAAGAAACTTTAACCAAATATTTTAATGGCAATGAAGCGCTTTTTATTGTTTTTTAAAAATCCATCCTTTTTATGTTCATTCAAAAAAACTATCATCCTAACTTATGAAAGATTTCTTCTGTTTTATGCTAAATATTTTTTAGTTTTCATTTTTATGTCTACATCTATGATTCATTCATCTATGATTCCTTGGAAGGAAAGCTATGACAATCCTAGACAGTGTATTAGAAAGCAGATAAACACCGATACAGTATACTAACGCATATATATGGCATTTAAAAAGATGATAATGATAACCCTATATGCAGGACAGAAAAAGAGACACAGATGTACAGAACAGACTTTTGGACTCTATGGGAGAAGGCGAGGGTGGGATGATCTGAGAGAATAGCATCGAAACATGTATATTATCAAGTGTGAAACAGATCACCAGCCCAGGTTGGATGCATGAGACAAGTGCTCAGGGCTGGTGCACTGGGAAGACCCAGAGGGATGGGATGGGGAGGCAGGTGG
This sequence comes from Muntiacus reevesi, assembly GCF_963930625.1. Classification (NCBI taxonomy): domain Eukaryota; kingdom Metazoa; phylum Chordata; class Mammalia; order Artiodactyla; family Cervidae; genus Muntiacus; species Muntiacus reevesi. The sequence goes on along the minus strand of NC_089257.1, from coordinate 6,894,017 downwards.
GAGGGGGGATCAGGATGGGGAACACATGTAAATCCATGGCTGATTCATGTCAATGTATGGCAAAAACCACTACAATATTGTAAAGTAATTAGCCTCCAACTAATCAAAATAAATGAAAAAATAAAATAATTTTTTAAAAAGCACAGAGCCATCACTTTGTTGTCAAAGGTCCATATAGTCCAAGTTATGGTTTTTCCAGTAATCATGTATAGATGTGTGTGTGTTGGACCGTAAAGAAGGCTGAGTACCAAATTGTTGCTTTCAAATTGTGGTGCTGGAGAAAACTCTTGAGAGTCCCTTGAACAGCAAGGAGATCAAACCAGGTCAATCCTACAGGAGATCAACCCTGAATTCTCATTGGAAGGACTGAGGCTGAAGCTGAAGCTCCAACACTTTGGCCACCAGATGAGAAGACTTGACTCATTGGAAAAGACCCTGATGCTGGGAAATGTTGAGGGCAGGCAGAGAAGTGGGCAACAGAGGATGAGACAGTTGGATAACTTCACTGACTTAATGGACATGAGTATGAGCAAACTCTGTGATATAGTGAAAGACAGATTGCTGTCATGCATGCCTAAACACTTTAGTCTAAGACAGCATTTGGTCATTGTATGATTGGAATAATTGTGTTGTTGGTTGGTTAGTCATATTTTATTGTTATTGTGTATTTGATTGATTAGTTCTTAGAGTCTATGTTGCCCTCCTGTCTTTAATTTTCCCAGACTTGTGTTTTGAAGAGGATGTCATAAACAGTTTTATTCATTCTTTGTATGAAGCTTGAACTTTCTCCTTAATCATTTTTCTTATGTTGTACATGCCAACTTGGCCAAAGCAGAAAAAAATAGCTTATTTCATCATATACCCATAAACTTTTAATACATTTGAATTCACTCAAATAATTTATAAATACTACAAAAAGCAGTCATTTTTTTAAAATTTTGGTTTACATATGGTTTACAGCTATTTTACTAAACATTGATGTATGCAAAAATCAACAATCATCAATAAGATGTTATCCTGCCATAGATAAATTAATTTAGAGTGTATTTATCAAAAGATTTGAATCATCAATTACACTGCAAGAATAGAACAATCTGTAGCATAGGATATCAATTTTTTTTTCAGAAATAAAATAATGACTTTAAAAATGTTATGTGGAGTGACAAAGCGGTTTTGTGAAAAGTAATCTTGTGAATGTATTTTTTACTTCTTTGTTCCTCAAGCTGTAGATCAAGGGGTTCAGCATAGGAGTCAGTACTGTGTAGAACACAGAAGTCACTTTGACTGTGAGCCAAGAAGTTTTGGGGTTAGGGATGCAGAAAAGGAAAAGGATGGTTCCATGGAAGATGCTGATGGCTGTCAGGTGGGAAGCACAGGTGGAGAAGGTTTTCCAGCGCCCACTTGCAGAAGGCATCCCCATAACAGTGATAAAAATGAACATATAGGACATCAGAATAATCACCAGGCTGCTCGCCTCATTGAATATGGCAATAATAGAGCATAACATCTGACTGATATAGGGATCTGAGCAGGAGATGGAAACAATTACAGAGTGGTCACAGATAAAATTATTTATGGTGCTAGACTTGCAATAGGATAACGCGAGAAGAAAGTGTGTAAGTGTCATGGAGCACACTACACCCCAGGAGTAAGAGCCAGCCACCAAGAGAGCACAGCGCTTCGGGGACATCGCAGCAGCATAGAGCAAGGGGCTGCAGACTGCCACGAAGCGGTCATAGGCCATCGCTGCTAACATGAACGTTTCTGCTACTCCAAATAGGCAAGTGAAACAAAATTGCGCTATGCAACCAGAGAAAGAGATAGTTCTGTCCTCCGCAATCAAATTCTCCAACAGTTTGGGTGTAACTACAGTAGAAAAACAGAAATCGACAAAGGACAAGTGACTAAGGAAAAAGTACATGACCGTGTGGAGTTTTGAATTGACCTTGATAATTATGATCATGCCTAAATTCCCCACCACAGTGACTGTGTAGATAGACAAGAAAACAAGGAAAAGTGGGACCCGGAGTTCTGGATATTCTGAAAAGCCCAGGAGAATAAATGTGGGTATGATACTCTGATTTCCTTCTGATAGCAGCATGATTCCTGTTGAACAAAGGACCAAACATTATTCCTTAAAAACAGAAATGAATAGAAAAGAGAAACAGAGAAGGCAGAAGCTTCATGTTTCTATGGAGTTGGTATATATTCTCCGAGTATGGTCCTCAAACCACCAGCAGCAGGGACACCTTAGACTACGTTAGGGATGCAAATTCTCAAGCCCCGTCTCCAACATCCTGAATCAAAACCCCTGGAATGGAGCCCACAATTTGTGATTTATCCAGCCCTCCAGGTGATTTAAGATGCATGATAAATTATGAGAACCACTAAAATACAGACTATTCATCCTATCGTTTAAAATTTAGCCCTTCATTAGTATGTTTAATATACAACTAAAATATAAATTTGGAACACAAGATAAATTGTAAATCACAAGATTTTGAGATGCCAAAAAGAAGCAGAGTACTTTGTTATGGTTCTAAGGATCAAGGAGATCACATGATGTGTAAAAGGTGCCATATAAATCTTAGTATAATTTTCTTTATATTCTAGTCATATTAAGAATTAAGCACCCATAAAGTTTGTGAATTGGCATAAATCTTAAGTTGTAACTAGTTTATGCCTTCCATCTTGTGCTTAAATTTATTATAGAATCTTATTCATGAAATAATCATGCACCTTCCATAAGAACCTACATTAAGGTTATACTGCCTCCTGGGATAATTTTCAGGTTTTTATATTGACATTTTGCTTAACATTGATTCAGTCATTAATTGAATCTAATTAACTTATATTAATTATTTGTAAATGTGATTTTAGATAATCTATTTTAATATATAAGGCTTCCACAGTGACTTAATGGTAAAGAATCCACCTTCAATGTAGGAGACACAGGTTTAATTCCTGGGTGGGGAAGATTCCCTGGAGAAGAAAATGGCAACCCACCCCAGTTTTGCTGCGGGCCTCCCTGATGCCTGAGTCAGTAAATAATCCACCTGCAATGCAGGAGACCTGAATTCAATCCCTAGGTCGGGAAGATCCCCTGGAGAAGGAGATGGCAACCCACTCCAGTATGACTTAGCAGCTAAACCTTTTTGATATATATCTAAAATTATAAATGAGTGTTAGTTGCTCTCTTGTGTCTGACTCTTTGAAAAACAACGGGTTCTAGCCCACCAGGTTTCTCTGTACCTGTGATTCTCCAGGTAAGAATACTGGAGTGGATTTCCATTCCGTTCTCCAGGGGATCTTCCCAACTCAGAGATCAAACCCAGGTCTACTGCAGACAGATTCTTTACAGTCTCAGCCACCAATATATAATTAAATATATAATATAAAAAATATATATGATGTTATGAGAAACAAAAGGATATAACATATTTATAAATTATATATAATTGATTATTATACTTGCCAACAATAATTTTATACTAAATGCATTCAAGATGCAGTGAAAACTACAAATTTTCTCTACCAATGAGTAAACCTCTGTTACAAGGCAAACTTGGAGAAGATGGGGAAGCAAGAGCTGCAATGCCTTAAAATGAATGACCCCAAGATACGAACATAAAACTTCAGTAAAATTAGATGGATGGTCTGTTTCATCTTAGTTTTGTCCAGATCAAGTGTCAGGCTACGAACTCAGCTCCATGAAGGCCTACTTGATACAAACAACCCTAGGCATAAATAATATGTCATCAGAATATTTTTTCCAATCGCAGGAGGGACAGGGCAGATACACTGCAAATATCCATTATTATTCAGACTACTTTAATAAATGGCTTTCCTTCAACATTTGAAAATATTAGCAACACCCCGGTATATTAGGAAGACTGGAACCACTGTTTTAGTTTACTGATGCAATACTCACATCAATAACGAAACAGACTGAAAACTTGATTTAGTGTTCAACCTTAGCAATTTCAAATGATTTTGGAGAAAGTCAGTGGATTAATGGTAGGTTTGTACTCAAATTGGAACTAGGTTTATAGAATTACAGAATTCTGTGTATTTTTGCAATTTCCCTATTGCTCATTGCTTCCAGTTTCAGTAATACAAATCTTAATTGTCAAAACCACTTCATGCCATGTTAGTGCAAATTAAAATGTTTCTGATCATAGAAAGGGATCATCTATAGCTTGTGGAGTAGTCTATATGAGCTGTAGCTCCATCTTTTCCACTTAATTTGAAAGATACAGAAAGAAACATGAACTGACCTGAAACCAGATGTTCTTGATTAATTTACTGAGAATTTCTTTTTAGGATTAATGAATCTCAGGTATATTTCTTCTCAGTATTCAAACATTCTTTAAGATATTAAAAGACTTCAGGCTTGCCAAAATGGTAGTATATTTCAATGAGCATGGCAGTAAAATGGCATTTTATTTCTAGGGACATTAGAAATATCAAAAAATACAAAGAAAAAGTTAAAAGCTGAACTCACAGTCTAAATTCTGCCAAACCCTGGGTCTTATATTTCCCCCCATGACCATGAATATATGAAGTACACAGAATTGTAATTGGAGTAATACCCAGTGGACCACAAACCATTTAATTAGGTGAGACACTGTCTCTTGTGTCATTTTAGTGGATGCATTTTCTTCTAAATCATTAAAGATAATTACACCACCACATCTATCCCATTAATTACTTTTTTTGATATTGAACTTTTGAAACAACAGGTATTCATCAAATAAACATGAAATGTAGACTTTGAAATATGAAAAAAAGATATAGAAATAATTGTTATTAACTGCATGTCAAATCCAGCATTCAAGTTTATAGTAGAGAAACTTGACCAGCTCTGCCTTAAGCAAAAGATAAAGGTGGTCTTCTCCAGTGATGTAATATGGATATCATTCACCCTGATATGATGTCATGAGAAAAGCTTCACCTCTGTGGTAAAACCATACTGAAAATCTACAATACCAGTTTAACGTGAGAGAATCATTAGGTAAACCCATATCCGGAAACATTCTTCAGAATACCTCACCAATATTCCTTAGAATTGTCAAAGTCAAGAAAAAATAAGAAAGGAGTGAAACACTGTTTCAGACCAGAGGATACTGAGGAGATGTGAAAATTAATCCAATATGGCACCCCGGATTACATCTCAGAAAGGAAAGAGTGTATTAGCGGGAAAAAACAAACCAGATGGAATCTAAATAAAATTTAAATTTTAGTCATCATAATATACCATTAATTCTTTCTTAAATTTTATTTTATTGCATAAGAGCACAATATGAGATCTACCCTCTTAAGATATTTTTAAGCGTACAATACACTACTGTTGACAACACATATAATTTTGTACAGTACACTGTGTGTGTCTTGCTAAATTGAAACTTCTTGACCATTGATTCGTAAATTCCCGCTTCTCTCTCCACTAGCCTCTGATAACTATTATTCCACTCCTTGATTATGATATATCATATAAGTGGAATCCTGCAGTATTTGTCTTTCTATGACTGACATTTTCATTTAGCATAATGTCTTCAAGTTTCATCCAAGTAGTCACATATTACACAATTTCCATCTTTTTAAAGGTCAGATTGTATTCCTCTGTTTACATATGCACCACTCTTTTCTTTTATCCAACTATCTGTCCATAGACATTTCAGTTGTTTCCACACCCTGGCTATTGTGAATGGTTCTACAGTGAGTGTGGGAATGCTAAAATATTTTTGAAAGCTTGACCTCAAATTTATAGGATAATACCCATAAGAAGGATTTCTGGATCATTTAGAACTTAATTTTCAACTTAATAGAGAACCTCTATACTATTTTCCAAAGCAGCTACAACATTTCAAATTCCTACTAACAATGTACAGTGAGGTGTGATGAAAACTCTGAAATATCCTTGCAACTTATTTTTTAAATTAAAAATTATATAATCTATTTTTTAAATGCCATCATTCACATTAGTAGTCCCATTTTATTGTATCTTCAATACTACAACCAGCTCTACTTTATGCCAACATGCTATCAATTCTGAACTGAAAATGTGTAAATGTAGTATATAGCTGTCAGTATCACCACTTTACATTATTTTGGTACAACATTTGCCAGACTTTATTTTTAGTTTCTGTGACTGTCAGTGTGTTGGATCCTGGTTGAGGGGTAGTTTTTGGGAGTAGTAAGCAATATTTTTTTAACTTATTATTAACTAAATAGCAACTAATTTAGTGACTACAAACTTACAATTTCCTAATAATGTAGGGCTGGCCATAAAAGTTCATTCCAGTTTTTCCATAACATGTTACAGAAAAACCAGAACAAACTTTCTGGCTAACCCAATATACACATTTCACAAAGAAGTAAACAAGACACAACAAACCTAATTTCCTGGGCCAGAAAATTGGTATGTGAAGCCAGGGTTCAAACACTATTTTCTTCACATAAATAGATAATAAAAATCACAGTTTCTTGAGGGCCTCCTCCACTAATAGGTTCCGTGGTGGCTCAGACAGTAAAGAACTTGCCTGCGAGGTGGAAGAACTGGGTCCAATCCCTGGGCTAGGAAGACCCCATGGAGGAGGGCTTTGCAACCCCCTGCAGTGTTCTTGCCTGAGAATGCCGTGGACAAAGGATCCTGGTGGGCTACAGTCTCTGGGGTCACAAAGAGTCAGACACAACTGGATGGCTAAGCACAGCTGTAATTACTGGAGTGACTGCTTGGAGTGCAGTAACTGGCCTTGGAGTGCGGAATGAAGCAGGGCAAAGGCTAAGAGTTCTGCCCAGAGAACGCCTGGTCATAGCAAACACCCTCTTCCCACAACACAAGAGAAGAATCTACACATGGACATCAACAGATGGTCAACACCGAAATCAGACTGATTATATTCTTTGCATCCAAAGATGCAGAAGCTCTATACAGTCAGCAAAAACAAGACCAGGAGCTGACTGTGGCTCAGATCATGAACTCCTTATTGCCAAATTCAGACTTAAATTGAGAAAAGTAGAGAAAACCACTACACCATTCAGGTATGGCCTAAATCAAATCCCTTATGATTATACAGTAGAAGTGAGAAATAGATTTAAGGGACTAGATCTGATAGACAGAGTGCCTGATGAACTATGGACAGAGGTTCATACATTGTACAGGAGACAGGGATCAAGACCATCCCCGAGAAAAAAAATATGCAAAAAGGCAAAATGGCTCTCTGAGGAGGCCTTACAAAGAGCTGTGAAAAGAAGACAAAAGCAAAGGAGAAAAGGAAAGACATACTCATTTGAATGCAGAGTTCCAAAGAAAAGCAAGGAGAGATAAGAAAGCCTTCCTCAATGATCAGTGCAAAGAAATAGAGGAAAACAACAGAATGGGAAAGACTAGAGATCTCTTCAAGAAAATTAGAGATACCAAGGGAACATTTCATGCAAAGATGGTCTCAAAAAAGGACAGAAATTGTATGGACCTAACAGAAGCAGAAGCTATTAAGAGGTGGCAAGAATATACAGAACTGTACAAAAAAGACCTTCACAACCCAGATAATCACAATGGTGTGATCACTCATCTAGAGCCAGACATCCTGGAATGCAAAGTCAAGTGGGTCTTAGGAAGCACCACTACAAACAAAGCTAGTGAAGGTGATGGGATTCCTGTTGAGCTATTTCAAATCATAAAAGATGATGCTGAGAAAGGGCTGCACTCAACATGCCAGGAAATTTGGAAAACTCCGCAGAGGCCACAGGACTGGAAAAGATCAGTTTTCATTCCACTCCCAAAGAAAGGCAATGCCAAAGAATGCTCAAACTACTGGACAATTGCACTCATCTCACACGCTAGCAAAGTAATGTTAAAAATTCTCCAAGCCAGACTTCAACAATACATGAACTGTGAACTTAATGTTCAAGCTGGTTTTAGAAAAGACAGAGGAACCAGAGATCAAATTGCCAACATCCCCTGGATCATCAAAAAAGTAAGAGAGCTTCAGAAAAACATCTCTTTCTGCTTTATTGACTATGCCAAAGCCTTTGACTGTATGGATCACAAAAAACTGTGGAAAATTATGAAAGAGATGGGAATACCAGGCCACCTGACCTGCCTCTTGAGAAATCTGTATGCAGGTCAGGAAGCAACAGTTAGAAGTGGACATGGACCAACAGACTGGTTCCAAATAGGAAAAGGAGCATGTCAAGGCTGTATATTGTCACCCTGCTTATTTAACTTATATGCAGAGTACATCATGAGAAAAGCTGGGTTGGATGAAACACAAGCTGGAATCAAGATTGCCGGGAAAATCAGTAGCCTCAGATATACAGATGACACCACTCTTAGGGCAGAAAGTGAAGAAGAACTAAAGAGCCTCTTGATGAAAGTAAAAGAGGAGAGTGAACATGTTGGCTTAAAGCTCAACACTCAGAAAACTAAGATCATGTCATCCAGTCCCATCACTTCATGGCAAATAGATGGGGAAACAGTGGCAGACTTTTTTTTTTGAGGGGGGAGGTGTCTCCAAAGTCACTACAGATGGTGACTGCAGCCATGAAATTAAAAGATCCTATCCTTGGAGGAAAAGTTATGACCAACCTAAACAGTGTATTCAAAAGCAGAGACATTGTCAACACAGGTCGGTCTAGTCAAAGCTATGGTTTTTCCAGTAGTCATGTATGGATGTGAGAGTTGGACTGCAAAGAAAGCTGAGCATTGAAGAACTGATGCTTTTGAACTGTGGTGTTGGATAAGACTCTTGAGAGTTCCTTGGGCTGCAAGGAGATTCAACCAACCCATCCTAAAGGAAATCAATCCCGAATATTCATTGGAGGTACTGGTGTTGAAGCTGAAACTCCAATACTTTGGCTACCTGATGCGAAGAGCTGACTCATTTGAAAAGACCCTGATGCTGGGAAAGATTGAAGGTGGAGGAGAAGGGGACGACAGAGGATGAGGTGGTTGGATGGCAGCACCGACTCAGTGAACATGAGTTTGAGTGAACTCTGGGAGTTGGTGATGGACAGGGAGGCCTGTTGTGCTGCAGTCCATGGGGTCACAAAGAGTCGGACACGACTGAGCAATTGAACTGAACTGAAGAGCATTTAACTTATAGTTTTTTTTAATATGTGTTTCTCCCTATCACACTCTTTTTCATTTCTACATAATATTCACTGAATTGAATAAGAAGACTCTCTTACCATTTTTTTTTAAGAGAAAAATATAATTTTGATAGCAAAAACTAACAAGTAAAGGACAATAAAAGAAAATTACAGAGCAATCTTACCAATGATCATAGAATTTTAAACTATACACAAATATTGACACATTAAACCAATCAACTAATAAAAATGTAAATATATAATGTTTACAATAATTTTCTCAGGAAAAAACACATATTTTGACATTAGATAATTTTTTAAAATATAATTTACCATATCAAAATATTAAAGGAGATAAAATGAGGAAAATTAGCTTGATAAATTCAACATTCACTCACTAAGAAATGAAATATAACAAGCAAACACATACAAAAAATACATGAGATAACTTTGCTTAATACTTTAAGCATGAAATGTTAAGTATTGATACTTTCCTTGCTAGATGAGGAAGTCAAGGATACCCACTTTTACTGTTTATTCAAAATTGTACTAATGTTTTCAGTTAGTTAACCAAACACAAGAAAAAATAAAAGGAATAGCATTGGAAACAACATCCAGAAAATGTTTAATTAGAGATTGTATGATATGCATGTTGAAAATCCAATATAATCTACAAATAAATTATAAAATTATTGAGATATTGTTAAAGTTGCCAAAATGCATTGAATCCTAATTAAAAAACAATAAACATTTTGCAAATGACATTTAAAATAGTATGAAAAAATAATCACACATCCAGATTAATTTTAAAATATATGTAAGAACTTTATAAAAATGTGATATATCTTATATTGTAAAACATGAAATAGATCTAAATAAACATAACAATGTAGAGTGCTTATGATTTGGAAGACTTGAGGATGCAAATTTATCATTGTCTGCAGATAGATCTATAATTCCACTGTTTTTCTATGCTAAATCTAAACAAGAATAATTCTAAAGTTTGTTTTAAAAGGTAAAGATAAAGAATATCTTAAACACTCTGCAAGATAAAGAGTAACTTTATAGGAGTTGCTCAACTTGATGCCAAAGCCTACTAGTAAAGGGTAGTTCTGGTTATAAAACCCCTAGAAGCATACAGAAAGTCTAGAAACTAACTATAGATATACTGATGTTTGCTTTATGAATATCCTGGCACCACAGAGCAGTGTTAAAATGAGTGAATTTTTCAATAAGTATTTCTGGGGTAAATATATACCAATAAGTCAAAATATAAAATTAGCTTATAATCATGCCCTATCAAAATTTACTTTCAATTTGAAATAAATTTAAAAATCAACGTAAAAAGAGAAAATAAAACCCCGAATTGAAAACAGAGGAAGTAGAATATAAAATATAATGCTGTATGAAATTTGTGATAATTTAGCACATAAAATATGAGAATATGTTTATTATTTTGGAGGTAAAAAGTGGATCTTAAATAAGACATTAAACACCTTCACTGTGTAAAGAAACAGTTTGATAAACATTAATTCATTAAACATAAGGAAATGTGTGCCTCTAAATACATCACCAACCGAGTGAATAGACAAGCCACAATCTAGGAGAAAATATTCATGATACATATATCAAAGGACTTTTATTTAGAATGCATAATGAAATACATATTTCATAGTAAATATTAACAACCTAATAGAAAAATAGGTTAAAAAAAACTCTGAATAGGCCCGTCACAAAGAAGTAAGACAAGTCAAATGACTAATAACTAAATTATAGGAATTCAAGCACATTAATAAATTGGAATTGAATTCATAACCAAAATGAAGCACCCCTACTCACCCACCAACCTGAAAATATTAAAGTGTCTGCTATGACAATATTAAACATGGGCAAGAATGGACAATAATTAGAACGCACACACAATAAAGTTGGAATTTAAACTAATCCCTCTATTTTGGAAAATTATTTGATGGTATCTAGCAAAAGATCAGAAACAAGCTCCCTTCAATCCAGAACATTCAGAGATAGGGCACACGTCACACAGTGAGTGCTCACGTGCAATGCGGCACACACTTGTGTAAGCGTGTTCACGCAGCATTTCCATTAAAGACGAAAAAGGTGAAACATCCAGGAGTGAAGCCACTGGCTCACGTGGTAGTTCTATTTTTAGCTTGTGTGTGTGTGTGTGCAAAACCGCATACTGCTTTCCAGCATTGGCTACACCAATTTACATCCTCACTCTCAATGCCCAAGCTTTCTCTTTACTCTAATTCTCTCCAACAATCGCTATCTGCAGGCTTCATAGAGGAAAGCAGGCGGGGCAATTCAGGAGTGTAAAGCATACAAAATACTCTGTATAAAACAGGTAAGCTACAAGGCTTCCATGCGACCCCGTGGACTGTAGCCCACAAGCTCCTCTGCCCCTGGGATCGGCTTGCTGTGCCCTCCTCCAGGGGATCTTCCCCACCCAGGAATCAAACCCATATCTCCGGCATCGCCTGCATTGCAGGCAGGTTCTTCACCCACTGAGCCACAAAGTTTTAACAGTGTATAATCTAAAAACATAATGAATCGCTATGCTATGCATCTAAAATTATTATAACACTGTAAATAAATAATACTTCATTAAAGAAGAGGAAATAGCCAAACTCCACTTGCAATAGTAGTATGAATAAACATTATCATATCAATATATTTATTTTGTGGAACATTCTTCAGCAACAAAAATGGAACTACTGTTACAGTCAATCACTTAAAAATTCTTTTGAAACAAAATTCTGAGCCAAATAAGCCAGACATAAGGGAATATACTCTAAGATTTCTAATAATACAAATTTCAAAAGCTACAAAGCTAAGTTTTAACTCTCATAACCTATTCTCTGTTTTGAAGAAAAAGTTTTGAACACCGCAATGGAGTTTGCTCCTAGGGGCATCAGAGAGGCACAGCGACTAGAAAAATGCTTACAGAAATGCTATAAAGAGCAGATAATGTCTTTAATTTCTTGGAGAAACTAACATACAAGATGATGATACAAAATTACTTGTCTACCTATTTATCACATTTCATAATTTGAGAGTGAGAAAAAGAGAAAGGAAAGGAAGAGAAGAAAAAAAAAAAGAAAGAAAGAAGACATGGAACAGAAGTTATTTTCAAATTCTGAGGACGTTAGGATGTGGACAGCCTTGTGCTGGGCTGTGCTTAGCCGCTCAGGCTTATCCGACTCTTTGCGACCCCATGGACTCTAGTTCACCCGGCTCCTCTGTCCATGGGGATTTTCCAGGCAAGAATACTGAGTTGGGTTGTCATGCCCTCCTCTAGGGGATCTTCCCTACCCAGGGAAAGAACCCAGGTCTCCCGTATTGCAGATAGATTCTTTACCATCTGAGCCACAAGGGAAGCCCATGGACAACATTCGATGATCATTATTTTGCTTATAACACTCTGAAGGTGAGACATAAACATAATTTTATTTCTTTTATTCTTTTAAACTGAAGGTGATTTCTTAAAATCACAGTGCAGTTTAAAAATCACATTATATTCATATTATATATATATGATATATATGTATATGTATATGTGTAGATATAGTTTTCTCGAGAGATTGTATCCCATTGTGTCCCAGTCACTAAAGAATCAACATGACTTCTGGGAGACACGAGTTCCACCCCACGGAGAGAGAAGGGGTCACAAAGAGTAGGACATTAATCAGTGAATAAGCACACACTTGAAGAAAAATGTAATAACCACCAACACACTGTATAAAGCGCATTTAAGAAAGTGCTTTCCTCCATCTCTCTTCTCACTCAAAATTACATTGGGTGAGAAAACATTTTGGTGTGACTGATTTTCTGATGGTCTCCTTCACATGATTATTTCTAAGGCTGTAGATAAGGGGATTTAGCATGGGGATCACTACTGCGTAAAGCACAGTGGCTACTTTGACGAAGAGCCGTGAGCTTCTGGAGTTGGGTACACAGTAGAGAAGAAGGAGGACCCCGTGGAAAATGGTGACGGCGGTCAGGTGGGAGGCACAGGTGGAGAAGGCTTTTTGGAGTCCACCGGCTGAAGGCATCCTGACGATTGTGACAATTATGAAAACATAGGAGGCGCGGATAATCAGGAGGCTACACACCTCACTGAGAGTAGAAATGGTGAAACATGTCATCTGACTGAGGTGAGACTCAGAGCAGGAGGCAGAGACGATAGCAGAACACTCGCAGCCCAAGTGATGGATGATGCTAGGACCGCAGAGGGACCGCCCCCAAAGAGAACACGTGATTGTCAGGAGCTCATTCCGCCCCACGTGTAGGCTGCAGCGACCAGGAGGCTGCAGAGCTTAGGAGACACAGCAACTGTGTAGAGCAGGGGGCTACAAACAGCCACAAACCGGTCATAGGCCATCACTGCTAGCATGGACATCTCCGTAATCACAAGTGTGCAGCCAAGGAAGAATTGCATCATGCAACCCACGTAGGAGATGGTCCTTACGTCCACAACCAAGATCTGTAAGAGTTTGGGTGTAGTTATAGAAGAGTAACAAAAATCAAGAAAGGAGAGATGGCTGAGAAAGAAGTACATGGGGGTGTGAAGCTTGGGACTGATTCTGATGATCACAATCATACCCAGGTTCCCCACCACAGAGACTGTATATACGGCGAAGAAGACCAAGAAGAGGGGCATCTGCAGCTGTGGGTATTCTGAGAAGCCCGAGAGGACGAAGGTGATTCCAGCACTCCGATTTCTCTCATCCATCACTATGGTTCCTGCAGAGAAAATCACAGTTCACCCTAAGCAACAAGACAGGACAGAAATAGAGGGTATTTTTTTCCCAGCCTGGACAGGGGACTGGTCTGCAGTGGTGAAGTCTGGGATTTCCCAGGAAGGCGAATAAGACACAGTTGGAGCCCAAATGGTACACCACATGTCTAAAGGTGTGGAGAGTGCAAGGCAGCTGCTGATGGAGGGGCAAGGAGAGGATGGACCGGGAAGAACTGAGTGTCAAGGTGACTCAGAAAATGTCCTTGTTTGGATTTTCTCAGCCTCCTCAGCTATGTCTCCCTTTTCTCCACGTGGATAATTCCTTTCTTTAGCTTCATTTAATTGAAATTGTTGATTACACTTCAAATTCTTATGTTTGCTCAGGCCATTCTAACTGCTCAGGATGTCTTCTGTTTTTCTCTCACTTTTCCTTAGTGCTCTCCGATCACAGAGGGCTTCCCAGGTAATGCAGTGGTAAAGAAACCTCCCGATAGTGCAGGAGATGCAAGAGACATGAGTTCAATCCCTGGGTCAGGCAGATCCCCAGGGGAAAAAACTGGCAACCCAGCCCAGTATCCTTGCTGGTGAAATCTGATGGACGGAGGAGCCTGACAAGTCACACAACTGAAGCCTCAGGTTTACATTCCCTTAATGATCTCGCCAACTGGCCAAACCTTGGTAAAACGTCACATATCGTATCTCCTTGAGAATATGAATGATGTCTTGTTAATAATCTAGACTCTTTAATCAAGTCAACTTGCCTTCAAATTTAACCTCAGCCACTTATTAATATATCTCTGACAAGTTAAACTCTCTGAAACCTTACCTATAGAATATAATTCTATTATAAGAATTTGTTTTTACTACACAATTATGTATAAAATATAAGTTAAACTAGTGAATTATTTTCTAAAATGTTTAAGACTTTAATTTCACATGTAATAATTGCCCCCCCACCGAATTTAGTTTAGAATACCAGAGTGGGTAGCCATTCCCTTCTCCAGGGGATCTTCCCAACCCAGGGATTGAACCCAGGTCTCCCACATTACAGGCAGATTCTTTACCAACTGAGTCACAAGGGAAGACCAGAAATACTGGAGAGGGTAGCCTATCCCCTCTCTAGCAGATCTTCCCGACCCAGGAATTGAACCAGGGTCCCATGCATTGCAGGCGGATTCTTTACCAGCTGAGCTATCAGGGAAGTCCAACTTTAATTATTTTCTAAAACATTTAAGACTTTAACTTCACATGTGATGAATGTCCCTCACCAAATTTAGTTTCTTCTCTTGTATTTCTAATGCTGTTTTTCATGTTTACTTTGAATTCGAAATATATGACCTCAAAACATTCTACAATGTAGCACCACCTATAATTTTACAAAGTCTAAAATGGTGCAAATAGTAACTAACAAGTAGAAAAAATGCATACATGGAGGAAATCTTTTTCTTACTTAATTCTTTCCTAATGTTTCCTTCTTAGGTGCACTTTTCCATTAATGTCTCAAGCCATCAAGGCATAAGCTTTGTTTTGTCCATTTTTCCCTGTCCTTGTCTGTATCTCTATGATTTCCTTTCCATTCAAGTTTAAGGCTGTGAAAAATGTAATTAGGGCAAAATGAACATATTCTTCAAAATACACTCCCATCTTTATTACTAGCTACCACCCATCTACTTAGCAGCTATCTTTATTTAAATTTTCTACAGCCATTCTTCAGAACCAATTTTGTTTCAATATTAGTTTAAAATCATGCTCAAATGCTTACCCATATTCAAAATCATCTCCATACAAATTACCTGCCTGCAATCTGAATACTTCTGTCTGGATTTCTGTGATCTCTAAAAGAACTAAACTACCAATGCAGCAGGCATAAGAGACAAGGGTTCTATCCCTGGGTCGGGGAAATCCCCTGGAGGAGGGCATGGCAACCCACTCCAGAGTTCTTGCTTGGAGGATCCCATGGACAGAGGAGCCTGGAGGGCTATAGTCCGTGGGGTTGTTTATAAAGAGGCAGAAAGGACTGAAGCAACTTAGCATGCACTGTATTGCTGCATCATCCAGACTGTTTGATAGCTACTTCTTTTGTTTTGCTCACTGCAGCAATTTTGATTTTTGTGTACAAAATACACACATTTTGGTATATAAAAGCATTATTACCTTTTAATATCAAATACCAGGCAACATATTTCAGACTACTTTGGGGTTTAATTCAGAAGTCAAATTTGCTGTGCTGCTCCAACTTGCTTTCACCTGCATGACTTTAAACTCAAAAAAAAAATTAATGCAAAGTCTGGCATATTTCTCTACAGTTTTATAGATTTCTTTTTAATATTTCCCAAAATTTTTTAAAAAATTTTAATTGAAAACAAATACTACTACTTGAGTGCCCACCAAGGGCATCACTCAGCTATATAAGCAAAGTTCAAAACTAAATGCATCTGTGAATATTAAAGATATATGAAATAAATTCAATATCTTGTATTCTTACCCTTAAATGAATTAAATGAATATCATTTCACTGCTACTAGGGTTGCATAGGTGTTTCTCTGCCAAAAGTATTGTTAACTTCAGAGTTTCCCACATCAGAATTAAAGTAAGTCACTTAATTTAAACAACTCACCAGAAGCCATATAGTCTATATAGATTGATTTACTGAAGACTTCTTTAATTTAAATAAGAATCTTAAAAAGTATTCAACAAAAATACTTACATTTAATTAAAATTATTGTAGTTTGTAATGAGTATTGTAACCTCTTCTGAAGTATATTTCAGTAAAGTCATCAAGAAAATTACATTTTTTTCTCATTAAAAAATAGAGGCACTCTTAAGGGTAAGCAATACTTGTAAGCTAAACTTATGGATCATGCTGTATATTTATGTCTACCTGAGGGACTTTGGGGATTCACACCCCAGATAATTTTGATTGGGGTGTTTTCCATCTACAAACAAGACAATTTAAAGAAAATCCCATACTCCTCATCTAGAGTATAATTTATTTTAAATCATTAAATCATATAGGAAGCTTGAGCACATTTATCTTCTCATCTTAGAAAAATAACACTAGAAATAAAACTGTTTATATTCATCATGGAAGACGTGAATTCCAAAATTCAGAAAGAGAAAATCACAATTACTGTTCAATAGAGCACACATGATGTTGTTTCTGTGTTATGTTTATTTCAGTCTTTCCTCTAAGTTTTCTTATTTGGACATCTACATTTTCATAAAAAAAAACACATTCAATATCACACTTAATACAAATATGATATTATGACATTTGCAGTTATTATCATATCCCAATGTTTCCCTGTTTTATTAAACTTTGTTGAGTATACAATTTTTGATAATGCAATTGATAAAACCTATCAATTATGCTGTATATTAATGGTCTATTTCATCATAATAAACTGCTGCAGATTCAGTGACTTGAAAAACACTCATTTATTAGTTCACAATTTCATATGCCTGAAGTTAGGCACAATACACCTCGTCCCTCTATTCATGTTTTCACAAGGCTGAAATCAAAGTGTCATCAAGTTTCTCATCTAGAAATTGGTTCTCTTCCAAGCTCATTCATATTGTTGGAATAATTCAGTTCCTTGAAGATGTAGGAATAGGGTCTTGTTTCCTTGACATCTGTTTTGGGGTTATTCACAGTTCCTAAAAATCACTCCTAGGCATCCACTTTATTTTCTCCACTCAAGTCACTCTTGCACTTCAAATTTCTCTTTCAATACCCTCTTATAATTCATACATCTCTTTAAAGAGGGATTCAAGCATTTTTAACAAATCATTGGATTATATGAGGCCACCAATCAGGATAGTTTTCTTTTCTTATCAACTGATTTAAAACTAGTTATAATTTAAAATTATTTGTCATTAGCTCCCAGTTTAATGTTTAATTGAATGGCTAGTTGAAGATATGTGTACACCAAATGGTGGGGAATCGTAAGGACTAGTTTAGACTTCTACTTGTCACTTACGAGGTCAACATTTTTGTACTCTCTCGATTTATAACTCATTCGCTCTAACATAGCACCTACTTGCTTGAATGTTTTACTTAAGAGAAGAAACTTGATGACCTGTGATTCCATCTTAAGAAGATAAAAAAGAAAACATAGTTTTTAATCTCACAATAAATAGAAGGAGGGTCATATGGCAGTTCTATTTCCAGTTTTTTAAAAAATCTCCACACTGTTTTCCATAGCAGCTGTACTAGTTTGCATTCCCACCAACAGTATAAGAGGGTTCCCTTTTCTCCACACCCACTCCAGCATTTATTGCTTGTAGACTTTTGGATAGCAGCCATCCTGACTGGCGTGTAATGGTACCTCATTGTGGTTTTGATTTGCATTTCTCTGATAATTGGTGATGTTGAGCATCTTTTCATGTGCTTGTTAGCCATCTGTATGTCTTCTTTAGAGAAATGTCTGTTTAGTTCTTTGACTCATTTTTTGATTGGGTCATTTATTTTTCTGGAATTGAACTGCATGGGTTGCTTGTATATTTTTGAGATTAATCCTTTGTCTGTTGCTTCGTTTGCTATTATTTTCTCCCAATCTGAGGGCTGTCTTTTCACCTTGCTTATAGTTTCCTTTGTTGTGCAAAAGCTTTTAAGTTTCATTAGGTCCCATTTGTTTATTTTTGGTTTTATTTCCAATATTCTGGGAGGTGAGTCATAGAGGATCCTGCTGTGATTTATGTCAGAGATTGTTTTGCTTATGTTCTCCTCTAGGAGTTTTATAGCTTCTGGTCTTACATTCAGATCTTTAATCCATTTTGAGTTTATTTCTGTGTATGGTGTTAGAGAGTGTTCTAGTTTCATTCTTTTGCAAGTGGTTGACCAGTTTTCCCAGCACCACTTGTTAAAGAGGTTGTCTTTTTTCCATTGTATATCCTTGCCTCCTTTGTCAAAGATAAGGTGTCCATAGGTTCATGGATTTATCTCTGGGCTTTCTATTCTGTTCCGTTGATCTATATTTCTGTCTTTGTGCCAGTACCATACTGTCTTGATGACTGTGGCTTTGTAGTAGAGACTGAAGTCAGCCAGGTTGATTCCTCCAGTTCCCTTCTTCTTTCTCAAGATTACTTTGGCTATTCAAGGTTTTTTGTATTTCCATACAAATTGTGAAATTATTTGTTCTAGTTCTGTGAAGAATACCATTGGTAGCTTGATAGGAATTGCACTGAATCTATAGATTGCTTTGGATACTATACTCATTTTCACAATATTGATTCTTCCAATCCATGAACATGGTATATTTCTCCATCTGTTTGTGTCCTCTTTGATTTCTTTCATCAGTGTTTTAGTTTCCTGTGTATGGGTCTTTTGTTTCTTTAGGTAGATATACTCCTAAGTATTTTATTCTTTTTGTTGTAATGGTGAATGGTATTGTTTCCTTAATTTCTCTTTCTGTTTTCTCATTGTTAGTGTATAGGAATGCAAGGGATTTCTGTGTGCTAATTTTATATCCTGCAAATTTACTATATTCATTGATTAGGTCTAGTAATTTTCTGGTAGAGTGTTTAGGGTTTTCTATGTAGAACATCATGTCATCTGCAAACAGTGAGTTTTACTTCTTCTTTTCCTATATGGATTCCTTTTATTTCTTTTTCTGCTCTGATTGCTGTGGCCAAAACTTCCAAAACTATGTTGAATAGTAGTGGTGAGATTGGGCACCCTTGTCTTGTTCCTGATTTTAGGGGAAATGCTTTCAATTTTTCACCACTGAGGATAATGTTTGCTGTGGGTTTGTCATATATGGCTTTTATTATGTTGAGTTATGTTCCTTCTATTCCTGCCTTTTAGAGAGTTTTTATCATAAATGGATGCTGAATTTTGTCAAAGGCTTTTTCTGCATCTGTTGAGATAATCATATGGTCCCACTCCTGGGCATACACACTGAGGAAACCAGATCTGAAAGAGACATGTGCACCCCAGTGTTCATTGCAGCACTGCTTATAATAGCCAGGACATGGAAGCAGCCTAGATGCCCATCAGCAGACGAATGGATAAGGAAGCTGTGGCACATATACACCATGGAATATTACTCAGCCATTAAAAAGAGTTCATTTGAATCAGTTCTAATGAGATGGATGAAACTGGAGCCCATTATACAGAGTGAAGTAAGCCAGAAAGACAAACACCAATATAGTACACTAGTGCATATATAT
Source organism: Muntiacus reevesi (assembly GCF_963930625.1). Taxonomy (NCBI): domain Eukaryota; kingdom Metazoa; phylum Chordata; class Mammalia; order Artiodactyla; family Cervidae; genus Muntiacus; species Muntiacus reevesi. The sequence continues at coordinate 6,873,994 of NC_089257.1, read as the reverse complement.
GGAATTTAAAAAGATGGTAACGCTAACCCTATATGCAATACAGAAAAAGAGACACAGATGTACAGAACAGACTTTTGGACTCTGTGGGAGAAGGTGATGGTGGGATGTTCTGCGAGAATAGCATTGGAAAAAGTATACTATCAAGGGTGAAACAGATCACCAGCCCAGGTTGGATGCATGAGACAAGTGCTCAGGGCTGGGGCACTGGGAAGACCCAGAGGGATGGGATGGGGATGGAGGTGGGAGGGGGGATCAGGATGGGGAACCCATGTAAATCCGTGGCTGATTCATGTCAATGTATGGCAAAAACCACTACAATATTGTAAAGTAATTAGCCTCCAACTAATGAAAATAAATGAAAAAAAATTTTTAATATATAAATAGAAGGAGGAAAAGATGAGAATGGTGATCAGCAAAATAGAAAATGGACTGTGAAACAGAAATAAGGGATTGAACAAAACTAAAATTCTGATGTCTAAAATAATACATAAAATCAATCATGTTAGATAAATTGATTAAAAATAAGAGATCATAACGCAATTGCTACTCAAGGGAAAAAAAATGGAGCTTCATTACAAACGTTGTCAATGTAGAAAAAATAATTAGGCAGTATTATGTATAATTTTTTTCCAAAAAATTTAACTATTTAGTTGATGTTGAAAAATCATTTGAACCATACAAATAAAGTTACTAAAGATGAAATACAAAATATGAATAGCCTCTATCTTTTTATAAAATTGAATTTTCAGTTAAAAATCTTCCCATGAGCAGAACCCCAGGCCCATACTATTAAATGGTAAATTCTGTCAAGCTTTTAACTAATAAACAGCACAAAAAAACGTGCATGGATATTTGAACAAACAGAGCAATAAGACGTATATGCAACACTTTTTCTTCACCTATTAATATAGCTCATTCTCAAACTGGAGGCATTGGGATTTGAATTCAGTCAGTCTGACCCTAGAGTTTGTGCTCTTAGTTAAAAAGTTATGTCATTTGGTTGCAACTGGGCCATAAAGATTCTTAAAGGATAAGCTTATGATCATGGGTTTTATATTCTCATAGTTGGGAAGGTTTTGGTTGAAGGAAGGGCTTGATCGGAATTTTACTCCAGGAAGACGATTCAGATGGGAGGGGGAGGAGGGACTAGAGGAGGAAATGAGACTGGGAATGTTATTTAAACTTGATGCTGTTACTGTCTTACCTATACCTTGTGTGAAACATGTACTTAGGATTGTGTTTATTTGTATGTGACAGCTCTCTGATTCCCAAACATCCGTGTACATAAGAATATTCCAAGAGACTTGTTTAAAATGAGCATTCCTGCGTTTCTCAGCCAAATATCCGGGAGTTCAACTGATTTTCCAGGTGATTCTGACAGCGGTTCTAAGAAACCTCTATGATAGAAACCAAAGATTTCTGGGTTTGATTTTCAGGCACAAATATCTAGAATCCAGCGCTGTGCAAGGACAATGACAGAATTCCTTGGCCTCTTCCTGACCTTCAGGAGCCCAGGATTCGGTTGAAGAGGCAACGACAACTCAATCAGCAATGTGCAAAACCTGAAAATGATTAGTTTAGAATGTGTGAATCATAGCTCCACAGTTTAAAAACTGATAGCTGAGATGCGGGTTACTGGCAGCCATCAGTATACGTATATATATATTGTCCCCAGTAAAAAATGCATTTCCCAGTGAGGCAGAAATTGTAAATGAGCTACGAAGCTTACTTTTAGAGACACAGCACAGCAAGCGGGCGAGCGCACAGAGAAAGCGTTAAGGTCGGAGCAAGGCAGAGAGGCACACCAGGAGAGAGGGCGCAGGGTCTCCGAGGGGGAGGAGGAGCCACCGCCAGTATTTCTCATCGTTTTCTGAGCTTTGGGACACCTCTGGTGTTTCATGGGTTTCCCTGGTGGTTCAGAGGTAAAGAACCCATCTGCCAGGCAGAGGACACATGCTCTATCCCTGGATCAGGAAGATCCCCTGGAGAAGGAAATGGCAATCCACTCCAGCATACTTGCCTGAAGAATCCCATGGATGGAGGAGTTTGGCAGGTTACCATCCGTGGGGTTGTAAAAGAGCTAAGACTTAGTAACTAACCAACAACCATGAACAACAAAACCAGACAAAGATGTTGTAAAAAAAAAATCAAGATAACTAATGCACTTCATTACAGAAATACTGAAAAAAATATTAGAAAATAAAATATCACAGTATATGATAGAAAAATAATTAATGACTCACGTGAGGGGGAGGAACCAAAACAATTGCCTGCAGAGCAGCAAACAAGATATATAAGAAAATTCCTTCAATCTGATAAAGATCATCTACAAAAATACCTCTAGCTAGCATTATGTTTAATATAAAAACAGAAAACAGAAAAAAAAATCCTACACCAAGTAAAATAACTTGATTTTCTCCTAACCCTGGGTATAACAACAACCAAAAAAATAATGTCCTCAACCACTTTTATTCAACATCTTATTTTAGACTTTTGCTGAATAAGGAAAGAAAATTGTAATTACTGAAAAGTAGAAAGTAAAACTGTCTTTATTTGCCAGCTAGAGTCTGTATATAGAAAGCTCTAAGGAATCTGCAACCAAAATACAGGAAAATAATAACAGAATGCAGTAGTGCTGCATAAATGAGTATATCTAAAAATATCAATTGCATCATTGTATTATAATGGTGAGCAAGTAGAAATGACTTTTAAAAGTATAATTTGCAAGACTTATTCATGCATGCATGTGTGTGTGTGCGCTAGTCTCTCGGTCATGTCCGACTCTATGCGACCCCATGGGCTGTAGCCTGCCAGGCTCCTCTGTCCATGGAATTCTCCAGTCAAGAATACTGGGTTGCCATTTCCTTCTCCAGGGGATCTTCCCGACCCAGGGATCCAACGCAAGTCTGCAAGCATATGGATTATCAATAAACTGTTGATAGCTAAACTGTAATCCCTGAGTACCTTAATTACACCAAAGGCAAGCCTTTTCTAGTATTCATGGTCAGCAGGTCATGCTTTTCACAATGATAACCTATTTCTGACATTCTATACTCTAACAAGAAAGTGAAAGTGTGTCACTCAGTCATGCCTGACTCTTTGGGACCCCATGGACTATAGTCCGCCAGGCTCCTCTGTCCATGGAATTCTCCAGGCAAGACGGCTGGAATGGCTGACCATTCCCTTCTCCAGGGAGTCTTCCCAATCTAGGGACTGAACCCGGGTCTCCTGCACTGCAGGTGGATTCTTTATCATTTGAGCCACCAGAGAAGACTGCTCTCTTATCAGGAAGAGGTTAATTTCTACTCAACACATGAATACTAGAAATATTTGTCACAGCCATCTAGGAAGTATGAACTTTTCAATTACAACTCTAGGGGACTGCCTTTGGATTTGTACATTCTTGGGAAAATGTTAGCTAGGTATATACATAGTATTACAGCCAAAGTATTTTAAAATTAATCACTGTAATTTCAATAGTTAATATAAGTATTACTTAAAGTTTCTTGTAACTAATAACAATTTTATTAAATGCAAGTTGAGAAAAATCATCCATTCAAAGTGCAATGAGTTTTGTATTTAATGAAATAATTTTTCTAGAATTATAAATTGCAAGAATGATATATCTTCCCTTTTGTTTCAATATGTTGATTTGTGGTTATTAATTCATGATGGTTAAACCACTTTTCAGTTTCTGGAATAAAATCCAGTGTGTTAATATTCTGTCTTGAATATTCATTATATAACCACATTAGAAACATTGATCTATAAATTTATTCTTATAATAGCTTTGTTCGAATTGATTGTTAAAAACTCAGTGAATATAATGTATTATTAAGTATCCTCTTAATCTATACTCTAGAAAGATTTGTGCATGATTGAAAATATTTCTTAAATGTTTGGAGAAATTCATAACATAATAAAAGGGGCATAGGATTTCTTTGTTAGGAAGTTTTTGAAAACAAATTCCATTACTTTGGGCTTCCCCCATGATTCAGTCATAAAGAATCCACCTGCAACACAGAAGACACAGGAGATGGGGGTTCGATCCTGCATCAGGGATATCTCTTGGAGAAGGGCATGGCCACCCACGCCAGTATTCTTGCCCGCAAAATCCCATGGACAGAGAAGCCTGGCAGGCTAAAGTCCATGGGGTCACAAAGAGTCAGACATGACTGAGCACACACAGACATCCATTACTTTAATAGATAAGACTTTACTTAGATTTTCTATTTTTATTGTATAAGATTGAATGCTATGTTTTCCCAAGGAAGGTGTTCATTTCACTAAGATTTGCAATTTCTTAACAATGATTCTTCACAATATATTCTTATCTGCCATGCCTGTAGAATTTTACCTATGCCCATTTTTTCCCCTAATCAGTAAAGAAAGAGATAAAGTTTGGATTGTTTTTAACTCAGCATGTCAAACTCAATATATAACATGCCTTTGTTGTCTCTTTTCCCTCAGAAACCAAATCAATCAAAGTAATAATAATGAGAAATAAATCAAATGGCAAAGTCCCATCAATGAAAACAATGGTGGGATTTCCCTGGTGGTCCAGGGGCTAAGATTCTTTGCTTCCACTGCAGGGAGCACGGGCTTTATCTCTGGTTGGGAAGCTAAGATCTCTCATGCCGTGCAGCACAGCCAAAACTAAAACTAAAAATCAATACATTTAAACAATGGTAAAATAAAACCAGCTAATATAATCTTATAATTATGAAGGAGTATAGACGAATGAAGCCGAGAGGGCCTGGCTACAGCCGAGAATGTGTTAACGTGCAGAGCTAAAGAAAAAGTGACGTAGATTTTAGAGCCCCTAAGAGTCTCAGGGTTTAAAAGAATGAACAAAATAAATACTGAAGTCTGTATGAAAATGAAACAGTCAAGGATAAATGGGATCCACTTATAGGGAAGAAAAGCTGTCAGAAGTTGCTCTAATAGATAGTGAGCTTTACTTCAAAGTTATCATAAAGAATACATGGTAATGGCAGGTACTTCAAAGGAATAAAAGAAAGACTTATTATACTGAATGAGGTAGATTCATGATTAAGTCCAGTTATTCAGAAGCATTTCTGTTAATCTCATTATAATTTTTTCATACTTCATTATTGACAAAGAGCATTTCTTTTCATTTGGATTATGAGTGCAAACCTGAGACGTGAATGAGTATATGTCAGAAGAAGAGAAAATAAAGCAGTTCTTAACTTGGGCTTTATCACTGAGTAATCATCATAACTCCTTAGACATACATTTAACTTTTTCTCAACATTCAGTATCATCTTAAATACCTTTTGTTGAACTATATTATACTGGTATTCAAAAAATGAGTGATGCCTACAGATACTAGCTATTATTTTCAGGATCTTCTTGCTTAAAATCAGGTAATATTTTTATCATGCAAACTCAAAAGTCTTCATTTTACCTGGAGTAAAATAAAGTTTTGAGAAAAGCTAAAAGTTGCATTTTATAGAACTGAATCAAAAGAGTTAGTTATGAGAACCTGAGTGCAAATTTAACCCTAACCCTAACACTAACCCTAACCTTAACCCTGACACTAAACATAGTTATCATCTGTGTTTGCAGCAGTGTTACAAATCACAACATAAACTGTAGCATAAGGAATGAGTCCCTAACAATATATCTCTTTTTGTCACTGTGACTTCCACAATGTATTATTTCTATATTAATTCAGAAATAATTGTAGCTCATCCTGATCACCAAATAAAAAATGCAAAATGCAACATACAATTTATTTGAAACATAACCATATATTTACTTAAAATAAAGATAAGCTAGCATCAGAAATATATATGAAAATTATTAGGCATAATATGAACATAAACATATTTGAGTTATACACAACTTGACTTTAATTCAAGTGACTTTTCAGTTCCATTGGACTTCTGAATTATATTGAAGGGGAAAGCAGTTTCATAGTTATCAAACTCCTGACTGTCTCTTTCACATCTTTATTCCTAAGGCTATAGATAAGAGGGTTCAGCATAGGAATCATGACAGTAAAAAACACGGTGGCTACTTTGACCAGGAGCCATGAGCTTTTGGAGTTGGGGACACAATAAAGGAACAGGACAGTCCCATGGAAAATGGTGATGGTGGTCAAGTGTGAGGCACAGGTGGAGAAGGTTTTTTGGAGTCCACCGGCTGAAGGCATCTTGATGATTGTGACAGCTATGAAAACATAGGAGGCGAGGATAATCAGGAGGCTACACACCTCATTGAGTGTAGAAATGATGAAACATGTCAGATGACTGAAACGGGTGTCAGAACAGGAAGTAGAGATGAGGGCAGAATACTCACAGCCAAAGTGATGTATGACATTAGAACCGCAGAAGGACAGCCCCAAAAGAGAACATGTGATTGTCAAGGAACACATTCCACCCCACGTGTAAGTCCCAGCGACCAGAAAGCTGCAGAGCTTAGGGGACATAGCAACTGTGTAGAGCAGGGGGTTACAAACAGCCACAAACCGGCCATAGGCCATCACTGCTAGCATGGACATCTCCGTAATCACAAATGCGCAGCCAAAGAAAAACTGTGCCATGCATCCTTTGAAAGAGATAACTGTCTTCCACAACCAAGACACCTAGAAGTTTGGGTGTAAATACACTGGAAGAACAAATATCCAAAAAGGATAGATGGCTGAGAAAAAAGTACATGGGTGTGTGTAGTTTGGGACTGGTCCTTATGATCACAATTATGCCAAGGTTCCCCACCAGAGTGACTGTGTAAATGGTCAAGAACACCAGGAAAATGGGTACCTGGAGGCGTGGGTATTCTGAGAAGCCCGAGAGGATGAATATGGTCACAGAGCTCTGATTTCCTCCATTCAGTACCATGGCTCTTGATTTAAAAAATAAAAATGAAGAAGAATTAAAATTGAGCAGTGGAACATGAGAAGGTGGAGTGAAAGAAACTGAAGATAGCTCAACCTAAGCTAGTGAAGGCAGTGTGATCAGCGTATACTCAGGAATGCTCTGAAGTGTCAGGTTGAAGTCCTTACTTGACAACTTAAGTGAATGTGATTATGGGAAATTAGTTTTATCCTTTAGAATTTTAGTTTCTCAATAAGAAAGAATAGTATTTATCAATAGTAGTATTATACATAAATGATTCTTAAATGAATGTGATGCTTAGAGCATTAAATATCCCCAAGACAGAATATAATTCTGTGAAAATGCAGGTTGCAGAGAAGGAAATCAGAAAAAAAAGAAAAAGAACTAAACAAATCATTGGTTGGATTATGGGAGTCACATGATAAAAGCAGAATTGACTTGGGAAAGATTAAACACTTTTAATACATAAAGAAAAATATAATAGTAAATTTCTGTTGGATTAAACATATAACTGCACATGCATGATGGTCCTGGGACTAATAAAAATAGAAGTTAGCCTGTATATTGCTGTTTTCAGCTCATATAGGTTTCCTCTGCCAAAAACCTTCTGGATTCTATATCCCTCAGAATGAAAGGATGATCCTAGGTTGAATCAACTCACCAAATGCCAGATATCCTTGGTGTGTTTTTATGATGGATTCCTTGCTAACACTAATATGCTGCATACACGTTTTGTATCAAAATTGAAATTTTGGTTTAAATATTTCCAGTCCTTTAATCAGAAAGCTGATGATTCCTGCATAATATAGTTAATAAAGATAGCAAGAAATATCACCTATCATTTTTGCAACAGTCAAGAAATTGCAGAAGGAGAATGAACACACCCTTGAGGAATAGACAGACTTAGAAATTATACTTCATGATGGTGTTTTAATTTGCTTTATATCTAACCACCTAACCCTGGGGACTCAAACCCTGAAGAATTCTTACAGAGTTTATTGTCATGAGCTACAAACAGAATAACGAAAGGAAACTTCCTCTTCTGTAATTTACAGTATGATTTCTTTTGTCATTGACCTATTGCTGATGTTTTTAAAAATAATTCACCTCTATACAGAGGCTGTGTTCATGCATGCTAAGTCGCTTCAGCTGTGTTGGACTCTTTGCGACCCCATGGACTGTAGCCTGCCAGGCACCTCTGGCCGTGGGATTCTCCAGGCAGTAATACTGGAGTGGGTTGCCATGCCCTCCTCCAGGGGATCTCCCTGACTCAGGAATTCAATCCCTCTTATATCTCTTATGTCTCTTGCATTGGCAGGAGAGTTCTTTGCCACTAGCGCCACTTGGGAAGACCATACAGAGGCTATACTTCTTATCATAAAAATTATATTAACGTATTTTCCAATGACCCTAACCCAAATTATGGCTGATAAGATACGCTTTTTAGTCTTATATATCTCTACATATATTAATATGAAAACACACTTAACAATACACTACACAAAACACACAACATTATACTATACATATTTTTGCACTTAGCCAGTTAGGCTTATTATTTGTCATGCCCTGAATATGAGTGCCATCAGCTAAGGGTTGGTAGAGTGGAGATTTATTAGGTGTCATGATACTGGCTTAGAGTGCAAGGAGGCCCAACCAGTCAATCCTAAAGGAAAGCAGTCCTGAATGTTGATTGGAAGAATTGATGCTGAAGCTGGAATTCCAATACTTTGGCCACATGATGCAAAGACCTGACTCATTGGAAAAGACCCTGATGCTGGGAAAGATTAAAGCAGGAGGAGAAGAGGGCCACAGAGGGTGAGATGGTTGGATGGCATCACCAACTCGATGGTCATGAGGTTGAGTAAACTCTGGGAGTTGGTGATGGACAGGATGGACTAGCGTGCCGCAGTCCATCAGGTCATAGAGAGTCAGACATGACTGAGCGATTGAACTGACTGACTGACTGACTGATGATCCTGGTGATAGATTCAGCTATATTTTTGTACTACAGTCATAGAGGTCATAGCACTAATATTTTAAGTTCATCCATGTGATCCCAACACCTACTCCTTTATGTCACATATCAAGAAAGAAAGAAGGTTGTGTAAAATATTGACCCAATAAGATGTTACTACATAGTTTCTTTGAAAGAGGAAATTGCAACCCCCCCAGTATTCTTGCCTGGAAAATTCCATGGACAGTGGAGGCTGGTGGGTTACAGTCCAGGGGGTCTCAAAAAGTCAGACACAACCAAACACATACACACTTTCATACATACATACGCATGTAGTTTCCTGTATAGTAAATTTTGATATACACATATGTAGAGGCATTGGAAAACAAAGATTACACAAGTTATTCAAAGTGTTTGACAATTCTAGTGCAGCTAATTTTGGAAGATTTAGCCAAATGGGTAACCTACAACTCAGCAGCTAATTGAAGTTGACATTTACAAGTGTAAGCTATTTTTAATATGTGATGATGAAGAAATAAAGAAAATATCTGCTTACTTGTTTGAGCATCTATTGTAAGCCACATCAAAGCAGTTGGCCTGATATTTCAACTGAAGGTTTGTTAGGGCAGAGATTGAATCACCAAATATACTTGTAATTCCAACCAAAGGAGCCTTTTAAAAGAGAATCACTTGAAATAGGTTTTTGGTTTTTTACTTCTTTGCTATTTTATAGATTTCTTAGTATGCTTTTTATTAGTAAGTCAAATATAAATGATAAAGATAGCTGAAGTTCATGTAGACCAAAGATAATTAGTTCAACAAGTTCTACTTTTAATTTTATTAATTCTATAAAGCATTACTCTAAAATTCTAAATTCCTTTCTTCCAAATTTTGTTCAGAATTGCATGCTAGTTTTAGTTAAAGCAAGCACTGTGTATATGATATGAACTTGTTTCTTTTTAAAACTATTTATTCATTGATCTTTGGCTCACGGGCTCTAGAACACAGGCTCGGTCTTCATGGGGACAGGCTGAGTCGCGCCATGACATTTGGGATCTTCCCAGACCAGGGATCCAAATGGTGCTTTTATCCTTCAATATGGAGTTTTAATTAAAGCTTTAGGGCCTTAATTCCATAATTTGACAGTGCTTCTAAATAGAGAAGCCCAGATTGTGAATGCTCCCACAGAGAGGTTGGGGATTGCATTATATAAATATGTTTTCAAAAATGAATATTTTAATTATATGTGATATGGGATCTTTTGTGTTAAAAAACAGAATTATTTCAAATTCAGATGAAAAGATGTGTGAGAGAAGTAAGTGCCAAATGCTCATTTAAATAATAAATGACTAAATGGTTTTATTTACAGAACTTGCTATTTTTTAAACAAGTAGAGTGAGGAAAAAAAAGAGAAATTAAAATAAAGGCAAGTTAAACTACAGGAAAATATTTGTCAGGAGAAATATGGAGGTTCTAGAGTCTAGACTAGAGAGATATTAAAATAAACTGTAAATAGACCCAGACAGATTGTTGAAGAAACTTTTTCAAAGGAAGAAGTATTTTTTTTTTTTTGGTCTAATGCAAAATCAGACTGTATCCTAACAGACACAAACAGGCAATTGGGGGGAAATATCAAAATATACTGGAATGCCATCAATATTGCAAAATGTCACAGAGCATGTGATAAAGAAAATTATTTTATTATGTGGAGGACTATATAGTCTCTGACACACAGTTTTCCCACTGAGAAATTTAGGGAAGTTTACTAGTGGCTTAATAAAAAAAGAAGATTCTTTTAGGGCTACCATATTTCAACTTATTTCAAAGTAAATTTTGCCAAAGTGTTGATGCCCAGAATTTTGTAGTTTCCTACTGTAAGTTCCCCAGGACAATCAAAAGAACCCATACCTCATTTTCTCCCATTTCCTGTGGCCACCACAACTTTCATGATAGCATTCTCCACCAGACACCCAATTTTTCAAAACATTTGGTTCAGTGGACGTTACATTACAGTATCCACAAAGGGTAATTTATAAACTATAATATTACTACAGACCATTGATTATTGGAATCTATTTTTTTTTTTTTATTCACATGATGCTTGTTCTGTGTTTAAGGCTAAAGATATTGTCCAAATACTCATCTTTGAAAGCCTTCCCCAAAATTACCACCTGAATTTCTTTGGGAAAACATAAACCTCACTAGAAGGTTATACTAGGAAATTAGGTTTCTTTTTTAAGTATTGAAAAAATTAATCACGATATTGCACAGTAACGATCACACTGGAAATGTGCCATCTTTAAGAGTGGAGGATGCTATGGTTAGTAGAATATGGAAAAATGAAGATAGGTATCATAGATCAAAAAACTATTTTTTATCAACTTGAATCAAGAGCTCTTTTACTAATTTCCTACTAAATCTAGTAGATTTTATATTTTAAACGTTTTACAACTTTTGGTTCTGAATTTCCCTTATGTGAGGGCTTCCTGGTGGCTCAGATGGTAAAGAAGCTACCTACAGTTCTGGAGATGTGGGTTTGATCCCTGGATGGGGAAAGATCACCTGGAGAAGAGAACAGCGACCCACTCCCATCCTAGGCTCCCTCCCCTCTCCTCATTGCATTCTTCAGGTCATCACAGAACACCAGAGTGGGCTCCCTGTACTGGAAAGGAACATTCGGTTATGACCCTTGGATGACAAGCAAACGCTAAATTATTATCACTATTGCCATACACAAGAGGGTCGGGAATTTTGTTGTGCACCCTAAACAATTAAAGACATGTGATTAGTGTAAAGCGTTATGGTAAACATTTAATTTTCATGGAAAACTAAGTCATGTGAGGAAACAAACAATATTTAATATGTTGAGTTGTAACTACAACACACGGTCCCTCCCTGCCCTCTGCTTATAAACATTAGTAATGCTTCGTGAGACCCAAATAGGAAAGTCAAGTTCATATTCTTAGTCTCAAACAGCCATTTGCTTAAAGCAGTCCAATGACCCATCAATTATTAAAACCTTTGGTAAAACCAGTCATAGTCATTGATTATCTGTTATTTGATATAGAATTACCTGAAATTATCAAGGTTGAATATCTTTAAAGAGATAAATGTTTTAATTAATCTTTGGTGAATATTGAGCCAGGGCTTTCCAGGTGGGGGTGGTAGTGGTAAAGAATCTGCCTGCCAATGAAGGAGCCGCCAGAGGCTCTGGTTCAATCCCTGAGAGGCCTGGATTTGATTCCTGCACTGGGAAGTTTCCCTGGAGGAGGAAATGGCAACCCACTCCAGCATTCTTCCCTGGAGAATTCCATGGACAGAGGAGCCTGATAGGCCACAGTCCATGGCACCACAATGTCAGACATGACTGAGAAGGCACGCATCACCCATGCACAAATATTGAGCCACATTCTTCATGTCACCCCATACCCCTGACCTGACACATAAAAGCTCTACAAGAAGCAAAATTTTTCAAACTTTGACTTTTAGCTTAGCCATTTTTTTTTCCTTTGACTTGTAAAAAGTTAATAGATGAGACCCAAACAGGAGCTTAATTGCTTCCAACATAAGAATGATCCAAGGAGGATGATATACAGACAGGTCTGGAGACTGATTTGTTGGTCCGATTAGCCCAGCCTTGAAGCTCCAGTGGACCTGCCTCATATCAGCAGAGCTACCTCAGGAAAGTCACTTTTTCAAAAATAGCTCTTGTTACAACCTACTGGAGTTCATAAATGTTTCTTTTTCATCATGGAATAGCTAAGGCTTTATTGAAATCTGTATATTAAATCATAAGCAATTTGTTGATTGGTATATTGTACTGTCATTGGAGAACTGGTTTAAAGATACTGTAACTTAAAATGAATTGAAAGTTACCTCAGTAAAATTTCCAGTCAAATAAGTAGATGAATAAGTTTTAAAATGTACAACCACAATGATGCAAGTGGAAAAACTTAGGTGATAGGTATATATTATATCTCCAACATTTGTATCATTTTCTTGAACTAGTACATAGGAAATATTTTATATGGTTTATAATATGGTTATATTACCAATTATAGTTTATGCCATATTCAGAACTATTTAAGATAAATTCATTTGTTATCTGTCTTTATTTGCCTGGGAAACTTCCAAAATCACAATGTTTCTTATTGAATTAATAAAGTCTTTTTTAAGATAGTTAGAGTTTTACTCTAAGCAGCTTTTAACATACTACTTTTATATTAAGAAGTAAAATTTCCTTATTGTAGACTATAGCTCTTCAGATCCTTTCAAAATTCCTACAGTTCACTTGACTTGAATTAGACTGAAATATAACCAGGGCAACTACAAGGTCAGATATTATACACACAAAACAATTACAGCTCAGTATCTGTATAAAAAATTTAAGTAGTCCTTTATTTCTATTTTAATTTGTAATTTTAAAGTTACTTTCATAAAATAAAAAAGTGAACAGAAATTGGCCTGTCAATTGCAAGGTTAAAATAGGTTCATGATTCAATTTGCTATTGAGAAACTCTTACTCTCTAAAAATCTTTCTAGCTTTACATTTTATCACAGAGCAATTTAATATTCAGTGATTTCTTCACCAATTCTTTCACATCTTTGTTGCTGAGGCTGTAGATCACTGGGTCCAGCATGGGGATGACCACTATGTAAAAGACAGACCATGAGCCATGAGCTTCTGGAGTTAGGAACACAGTAGAGGAAAAGGATGGTCCCGTGGAAGATGGTAACGGCAGTCACGTGGGGGGCACAGCTGGAGAAGGGTTTGTGGCGCACCCCCCCACCCCCTGTCGAAGGCATCCTTAAGACAGTGATAAAAATGCAAACATAGCAGGTAAGGATAATCATCAGGCTGCTTACTTCATTGACTGTAGCAGAGACTAAAATGATCTCCTGGCTAATGTGGGGGTCAGCAGGAAACAGCAACAGTGCCAGCATGCTCACAGACAAAGCTATTTATGATCTTAGTCCCACAAACGGATAACGTTGACAAAACGTGTGTGTATATTAAAAAACAGGCTACACTCCAAGAGTATGATGCAGACACCAACAAGAAACAAAGCTTCTGGGACATCTAGAGAAGAGGGTTTCTAACGGCCACAACTCGATCACATGCCATCACTGCCAACAGGAATGTCTCTGTCACCACAAATATGCAGACAAAGAAGAACTGCATGAGGCATCCTGTGAAGGAGATGGTTCCGTCTTCTACAATCAGGTTTTCTAGTAGCTTGGGTGTAACTACTGTTGAGTAACAGAAATCCACAAAGGATAAGTGGCTGAGAAAGAAGCACATGGGCGTGCGGAGCCTGGAGCTGGACTTGATGATCAGGATCATGCCCAGGTTCCCCGGCACAGTGACTGTGTAGATGGTCGGGAAGACCAGGAACAGGGGCAGCTGGAGCTGAGGATATTCCTAGAAGCCCAAGAGAATGAAAGCGACCTCAGCACTCTGGTTCGCTTGGTTCTTGTGGACAAAATATGAATGCTGATCCAGAAGTAAAAACCAAAATTTGAAATAGTAAGAGACCAGAAAAGAAAATGTGTTGAGAAGTTCAATGGGTCTCTGTTAAGAGTGTTGTTGAAAAATACCAGATTCCCACTTTATTTGAAATGCTGGTATTTGCTTACATAGTGATTCCACAGTGAATGATAATTTTATATCAATGTAACCATTGAAAACAAAGAATTAAAACAGGCTGAACCCTGCTCTATCTCAGATAATAAAATTCAGTATTTATTTATTTATTTTTCACTGTGCTGGGTCCTGGCTGCTGCTCACAGGGTTCCCCCAGTTGCAGTAAGCAAGGGCCTCCGCCAGCTGTGGTTCTGGGTCTCTCACTGAGATGACGACTCCCCACCCTTGCTGCAGAGGAAAGCAGAATTCAGCAGCGGCGGCTCTCCAGTGCAGGCTCAGTGGAGACGGGCCCCGCTGCCGTGCTGTGTGGACCCCTCCTGGACCAGGGACTGAACCCATGGGTGTCACTCACTGGTAGGCAACCTTCCAACCGCTGGACCACCAGGGAAGTCCATCAAATAATAAAATTCAGTATTATCAGCTGACTTCCTGGAACACTCTCTTTGCATGAATTTGAGCTTAGTGAAACAGTTCAGTTGGAGGAAAAGCATATGAGATTCTACAATTTCTTACCTGACTCACTTCTTTAGCTCTGAGACAAATTACTTACAACTATTAATTTTTTAAATGATAACATCCCTGAAAAATAGTTAAAGTTTACTTTGATGTTCTGCCCTTGAACTCCTAGTAACCCAAAATTTTCAACCCATTCTGGAATCGTGCTGTGAAAGTACACTAAACTTTTTCACTTACATTGAATTAATTTTGAAAATGTTTAAATGCTATTCTTTATAGCCTATTTTATTATTCATCAGGAGGTTAACAACAAAATAAGTGCCATACCTGCTGTGATAATAGCTGAAAGTATCTTGGACAAAAAGCTTTTCTTTTTCCAGCATAGCACATTGTAGAATTTGGTTGACAAAAATAAAAACTATGAAGCTACTGGACAAAGCCTATAAATTTCAAGATACAGAAAAAACATGTATTACTGCATTTTAATTAAGTTTTTAGCTTTTTCAAAGAAAAATATCAAGAAAAAAACCATTTTAAAAGGGATATCGGAACATTTCCTTGTTATTACTGCTATCACAAGGCATATCTTCCTTAATAAGATGAGAATATTAGTATAAACTTTGAATCACGAGAATGGAACTAGATATTTCAATAATGAATCCAAAGGTTATACGACAAGGTGTGATGCATAGTAGATATTTAGCTTTCTTGTTCATTGGAATTATGAGTAACGGCTATGATTTTTAAAAACTTATGAGTTGTGAAAATCAGGCACAAAATGGATTGTTGTCAACTGGAGCACACATTTGGGAAGACAGTGTAGACCTCCTTTTCTCTAGAGCCCACACAATAGATACACTATAGTATTTTGTTTGAACACTTAGTCTACAATGCATAATTATATTTCTAATGTCCTACAGATTTTCTTACTCCATTACAGCTTTCTCGGATTGCCACGTTCTGACCCTGTAGGAAAGATATCTTCCAAACACCATCCCCACAATAGACCCTCTGTAACAATAGTGTAAGTTCTCAGTCCTTCCTTCAGTTTAAAATACTCTGTGCAAGATCAGAATAATTGTCCATGATTACTTTAACCTGACTTTCCGTGACTTTAAGATTCCAAACAAATGTTATTAGTGAATGCATGGCATTTCTATCATTCAGTTTGACTTTTTCAAAACTGCTTGTATCTATCAAAATGTGTATATCACTTAACGCATTCTTGTTTAGTGAAAGTGAGTCTATCAAACTGTGTTGCATAGCACATGCCCATTTCCTTATATTAGCAGCTTATTTCCCCACTTTATTCTTGCTTCTGACGTTTTATTTTGCCACCTACTGTAATAGATAGTACTCCTTTTTTGCCCCCTTTGTATACATACAAACACTCCTGTTTATTACTCACAGGTATGATATGCCGTATTGTTTTATTTATAAATATGATTGTTGCTGTCTGTCACTTTGCTTCTTGAAGATTACAGGAAAAAGTGAAGACAGTGCTTGCTTTTTTTATTATTCTTCGTTTTCCAAAATGTTTATTTCATTTCCAGCTATATAGTGGAAACCCAACAAGAAAACCAGGATGAATAGTATTTGAAAGAAAGAAAGAATCAGAACACAATACCACAAACCTTTAAAATCAAATTAAATCATTTTGTGGGTACTTTGCTCTAAACATATGTGTCTCCTGCAAAGATTGTTGGGACTCTGCATTTTCTTTTTAAAATAAAACAAGGGTTATGAGTCAGCTCACCTGAATACAAAAACCCTTGAATGAGTCTGCTAAAGAACTCCTTGCTAAGAATTAAACACCTGGAATGCCGCTGCTTACTATTTAATAGAAACAGACCTGAAAACGGGAGTGCAACCCACCAGTAAATTTATGAGCTATTTCATATATTGCTATTTTCATATATATTCTACATATATCACTACTATTTTACATATATTACTATTGAGAAAACTCCCAGATACCAAAGGTAAGATCAAACTGGAAACTAAATCCTGACACAAAACTGCATCACAAATATATGCCATCAAGATCTTAGGGATGTGGAGACAGACATTATCACTAAAGTGTTGCCTTGATGACTGCAGTTCAGTAATTAGATGTTAGCACTGTCCCAGGTGGTGTCTTGATTGTATATTATTTCCCTAAAACCTTAGGGCATTTGAATTATCAGCTTGTTTAATCTTAAAACGTAAAAGAAATTGCATCTGTTTCTTGATTTTATATGGATGCAAAATATAAAACTATTCAAGAGAAAAATAATCTATTTGACAGTATTGCAGAAATAGCTTTTATTAAACTATGTTTAATTTATTTTTCTATTTTCTTATGACAGTAAATACTCATATTTTCTTATGTTTTTCAAAATAGAGGACCTAAACAGTAACTTATATTGTTTATTTGGTATATTACACCATTTATATTGTAAACTTCATGTTATATTTACATTACTGATTTTATCAAGAGGAAATTACTTTCATTGTTGTTTTTCAAATGTAAATACAGTGTTCTCAGATGTTTAAATTTACTATTGAATCTTAAAAAACAACTCAGTGGACGTGAATTTGAGCAAGCTCCGGGAGATAGCAGAGGACAGGGAAGCCTGGCGTGCTACATTCCATGGGGTAGCAGAGAGCCGGACAGGACTTAGCCACTGAACAACAGCAGCATGCCAAATGCACACTTTTTTGTACTAAATCCCTCTTAGATATGATGTATTATCTTATTTTATATATCAATGAACTGATTTGCTATTTGAACTGGTTGCCCATATTTATTTATGATATATTATTCTGTACATTTCTTGTCTGGTGATACCGTCATCAGACAATAAGCTATAAAACACTCCCTACTTATTTTACAGAGAGGCAAAGTTTATGCAAGATTGACAATTATATCTTCTTAATGTGGAATCTTCCTTGAAGATAAGACTATGATATTTATAAAGAATTTTCTGGAGTTTTGATAATAACAGTAGGAAATAAACACCAAATATAACTAGAAAATTACTCCTAGATGTTTCTTCTTTCAGGCCCTTCTTTCAAACTCAGGGTTATTTTTATTTACTTTCTGTTGAGTATTATCTTTGTGCTTAGAATGAAACTGTTTTTCATCTACAAGACTGTTCTTGAACTTGAATGAACTATTTATCTAGGCAGTCGTACCCAGGAAGAATAGCATGGAAAGAGTGTTCCATAGTCTGTTCCCCTACTAGCTCATCTAAGTTTTTCTTTATCTCTTTCAGGCAAAATATTTTTTTAGGATGATGAATAGTAATGAAGGCCAGCTGTGCAATAAAGAATTTAACCCACCATCTATGGAGTTGGTGTATCATATGACAGTTGCCCAGCATCAGCAAATTTGCTGAAATCTTACTTATTAATATACATGATATGAAAATTAGTATTACCAATGAGGCTTATGGGCTTTCCTGGAGGCTCAGACAGTAAAGAATCTGCCCGCAATGCAGGAGGACAGGTTTTGATCCCTGGGTAAGGATGATCCCCTGGAGTAGGGAATGGCTATCCACTCCAGTATTCTTCCCTGATGAATTCCATGGACAGAATAGCTTGTGGGCTATATCCACGGGGTCGCAAAGAGTCGGAGAAGACTGAGAACCTAACACAATGAGGTTTACACTGAACTTATAACATTTTCTCCATTAAGAGACTATTCTGTACATTCTTTCTTTATCTTGTGAACAATTTCATTAAAAATATTTCCACAACACTTTAGAAACAAAACAAAAAGCTGCACCTATGCAAACCACCAAGAAGACTTTAAAGTTAAAAGAGTATAATTTATTTCTGGAAATAAAGAGCTCATCATTAGAACTTTGTAGAACAGACAATAAAATCATTTATATTAACAGATTTTCAATCTTAAAATCATTACATTCATTGTAAAATTGTACTGTCAAAATTTATGGAGAATTTCTGCTTTAAATACATGTAAATAAATGACTATTCACAGTATTTTCTGAAGTAACAGACATTGTATTCTAAAGGATTCTGCAGCCATCCAGACTTTTTTTTTCTTTATAATTTGTTCTGGCTTTTCTTGAAAGACAGAAACCTAATTATAGCTTCAAAATTATTCTTTGCCTAAAATCTGTCATCTAATTTTTTAAGATTAGGATCTTAAATACAAGATGTGTAACATATTCAAAGATAGTTCATTGTATAAACTGCAGGTAAGTTTGCTAGTTGGGCAAAATTAAATCAGGTTAGCCAAGATGCTCTAGCTGATATTAGCAGGGTTCCCATTCAGTCCACCAATAATGTTACTTACCAATGAAGTTCTCTGTTATTTTATCTTTATATAGCAATAGCTATATCATACACAATTTAAGATTGATGTGAAGACTACTTTAGATTTAGCTGGAACTATTTCTGAAGTGTGCAGTTCTTATTTTATTTTTGATGTTTTATTTACAAGAAGCAAATAAATTTTATATTAACAAGTACAATTTGACCAAATTATATTCAGGACTTTGTGGGGACGGAAATATGACTTCTTTGAACTTATAATGTACCAATATTTCTTGTGTGGGATTAAATAAAAATGTCTTTTCAATTTAGTGTCTTAGTGTTGAACAACTCTCAGTTTACTATATTTCTGTTGATGCAACTCTCTCATAAATTTTCTATAAATTTAGCTATAAATTACTTTAACTTTTAGCTATATATTTTCAGAGCAACTCTATAAATCCATTGCTCGATGACTGTACCTTGGCAGCCAAATGATAATGTGAGCTTACTCAGAAATCTTTATATGAAAAACCACCTAGAGACTTAATTTAAATGGTCCAGGCTTTAATTATGTGTTGTTTGTTATTTTATAGGTAATTCTCTGAAGTTTACTAAAGTTGTTGCATGTTGTATTAGCCAGGGCCTCTCACACTTCAAAAGTGTGTACTGTTTTCTTTTCTGAAAAAAAAAATAGTTTGAAAGTACTGTAAATTCTGGAAGACTTGGACAACTATCCTCTTGAAAGTGCACACTAAATCTTAGTCATTTTACATTAATCATTAATTGACATTTTAAGTTGGTGTTGATTAACTTCCTGACAGCTGCCTTCACATCTTTGTTCCTGAGGCTGTAGATCAGTGGGTTCAGCATGGGGATGACCACTGCGTAAAACATAGAACCCACCTTGAGCATAAGCCACGAGCTTTTGGAGTTAGGAACACAATAGAGGAAAAGGATGCTCCCATGGAAGATGGTGATGGCAGTCAGGTGGGAGGCACAGGTGGAGAAGGCTCTGTGGCGACCCCCAGTTGAAGGCATCTTCAGGACAGTGATAAAAATGCAAACATAGGAGGTAAGAATAATCATCAGGCTGCTTGCTTCATTGAATGTGGCAGAGGCTAAAGTGATCTCCTGGTTAACGTAAGGGTCAGAGCAGGAAACAGCAACTACGGCCGCGTGCTCACAGACACAGTTATTTATGAACTTAGTCCCACAGAAGGATAAAGTCAAAAACAGTAATGTGTATATTAGGGAACAGGTTATGCCCCAAGAGTATGTAGCAATCACCAACACAAAGCTAAACCTCTGGGACATCACAACTGTGTAGAGAAGAGGGTTGCAAATGGCCACAAGTCGGTCACATGCCATCACTGCCAACAGGAATGTCTCTGTCACCACAAATATGCAGACAAAGAAGAACTGCATGAGGCATCCTGTGAAGGAGACGCTTCTGTCTTCTACAATCAGGTTTTCTAGTAGCTTGGGTGTAACTACTGTTGAGTAACAGAAATCCACAAAGGATAAGTGGCTGAGAAAGAAGCACATGGGCGTGCGGAGCCTGGAGCTGGACTTGATGATCAGGATCATGCCCAGGTTCCCCAGCACAGTGACTGTGTAGATGGTCGGGAAGACCAGGAACAGGGGCAGCTGGAGCTGAGGATATTCTGAGAAGCCCAAGAGAATGAAAGCGACCTCAGCACTCTGGTTCGCTTGGTTTCTGTGGACAAAATATTAATGTGATCCAGAAGTAAAAACTAAACTTTGAAATAGGTGAGAGAACAGAAAATGTGTTGAGAAGCTCAGTGGGTCTCTGTTTACAGTGTTTCTGTAAATGCTATATACTTCTGCCTTATTTCAGATGCTAATGCCCACTTATATGTCAATTAAATAGCCAATAATAATTTTCATTGTGTATCATCTTCGGAAACAAAGAACTAATACAGATTAGATCCAGCTTTATTTCAAATAATAAAATTCATTATTATCAGCTGCTTTCAAAAGACATTGTCTTTGCATGACTCTCAGCTTTGTGAAAACACCTGATATGACAATTCAATTACATGCATTGGAGAAAAACATATCGTTAGGTTCCAGTTTCTTACCTGCCTCACCTCCTGAGATATGAGAAAATTAACTTATATGTTAATTTGTAGAATGGTAACATCTCTGCAAAACAGTTAATATAATATTTTCTTGGTTGTTCTATCTCCGTTCAATTCCTTTTTTATTCCTAGTTATTCCAAATTCTCAACCCTTTCTGGAGCTATGCTATAAAACATACTGAATTTTTTCACTTATGTTGAATTAATTTTGAAAATATTTAAATGTATTCTTCATAGCCAATTGTATTATTCATCAGAAGTTTCAAAACAAAATATGTGCTATGCTTCCTGTGATAATAGTTGAAATAGTATTGAACAGAAAACTGTTATTTTTTTTCCATTGTAGCAGACTTTGGAGTTTGGGTGACAAAAATAAGAACTGCAAAAGTACTGGAGAAAGCAAATAGGCTTCAGAATGGATCAAATATATACTCTGCCATTTTGAATTAAGAAGAATTTGAATTTGAATTCCAAAGAAAAGTGGCTGGAAAACACCTATTTCAAATGGGACACCAGAATGTTTCTTGATTATTACTGATCACAAGGCATTTCCTCAACAGCAAGATAAGAATATTAATATAAACTTTCAATCACTAGGATGGAACTAGATACTTCAATAATGAATTCAAATGCTGTAAGACATGGTAGAACAGATATTTACCTTTTCATATATTAGAATTATGAATAATTGTTAGATCAAACACCTGACATGTTTGTGAAAATCCTGCAGAAACATGGACATCTATCAACTGGAGGTGACATTGGGGAATAAAATGTCGGAATCCCTTCTTCTAGAAGCCCCACGATAGAAGCACTGTAGAATTTCATTAGGACGCCTGGTTTAAGATGCATACTTCCTTATTTTCCTCTAGGTTTTCTCACCACACTATAGCTTTCTCTGATTCCCACATGATGAACTTGTAAGAAAGATATCTTCCAAAGACCATGTCCACAACAGATCCTCTGTGAAAATACTCTGTAAGCTCTCAGCTCTGCAAAGATTGATTATGACTATATTATTCCAGCCACATTCCTTCCATTTAAAATACTCTGTGAAAGACTATGAGAAAAATTTCCCATGATTGTTTAATATAACAGTGACTTTAAGGTTCCAAATAAATGTTAAGCAAATGCATAACATTAGCATTATTCAGTATGACTTTTCCAAAAACTGTTTAGATCTATATTCAACCTCATTATCACTTAATACACCCTTCTTTAGTGAAGGTGGATTTATCAACTTCTGCTATGTAGTACACGCCTATTTCTTTATAATTTATTTCTCCATTTTATTCTTTCTTATGACGTTTGCTTTATTTTGCCACCTACTTTTATAGACATGACTCTTTGTTTCATCCCCTCTGTATACAGACAAACTTTCATATTTATCACTCACAATTGCTGTAGGTTATTTTCCTATTATTTACAAATATGGTTGTTACTGTCACTTTGTTTCTAGAAAATTACAGGAAAATCTTGAAGACAAGGCCCACTTTGTTATAATTCTCCCTTTTACCAAAAGGAGAATTCTCCATTTCTGACTTTATGATGAATACCCAATGAGAAAACTATGATAAAAACTATTTGAAAGAAAGAATTGGAATATAACTCCATAAACCTTCTCAGTCAAAAAGTGGTTCTTTGTGGACACTTTGTTCTATACATGTGTTTGTCTCCTACAAAGATTACTGGATCCTTGTGTTTTATTTTTTAAGTAAAACAAAGGAGACATGAGTCAACTCACCTAAATACAGAAGAACTTGAATGAGTCATTAGTGAAGACCTCTTAGCCAAGATTAACGAACTCCAGTAATGCTGCTGCTTGCTACTTGATAGAAACACACATGAAAAGGGCAGTAAAAGTGCCCAGCATTTTTCATTAATTATTTCATATCTTATGATTTTCCAACCTGTTACGAAAACTCAGAGATACCAAAGATAAGATGAAGCCTGAAAAGTAAATCCTGGCACCACGCTGTATCACAAATATATGCCATCATGACCTTAGGGATGTGAAAACTAGAGAATATAACTGAAGTACTGCCTTGATGACTGCAATTCAACTAATCACGTGTTAACACTGTCTCAGGTGGTATATTGGTTGTATATTCTTTCCCTAAAGCCTTAGGGCAGCTGTATTATCAACTTTATTCATTTAATCTTAAAAAATAAACAACACCATTTTAAAAAATTTTATGTGGATATAAAATACATAAATCCACAAGGGGAAATTATACCACAATAGATTTATCTTTTATTATCCATATTTAATTTTTTTAATTTTCTTATGAAGGTACATATATATATATTCTTATGTTTCTAAACGTATGGCTGCTAAACTATAATTATACTGTTTATTTTGTACTTTACAATATTTGTATTATAAACTTTATTTTATATTTACACTATTGATTCTATTGATAGAAAACAGCTTCCATTGGCTTTTCAAATATAGAATGTTCTCAGATGTTTATTACTGAATCTAAAAAGAAATTTTGGATGATATGTTTTCTAAAAATATCTGTTTATGAAAAGGGTGATATTTTCACTAATTTTGGTAACTACCCATTTTGGCTTTAAAGACACAGGTTAGCAATAATAATAACGTGATGCAGAAGGAGCTGAAGTGGAAGCAGTAAGTTTACTTTCTTGGACTCCAAAATCACTGCATTATGGTGACTGCACCCATGAAATTAAAATGCACTTGCTCCGTGGGAGGAAAGTTATGACAAAACTAGGGAGCATATACAAAACCAGAGACATCACTTTGCCAATAAAAGTCCATATAGTCAAAGCCATGGTTTTTCCAGTAGTCAGGTGCGGATGTGAGAGTTGGACCATAAAGAAGACAAAGTGCTGAAGAATTGTCCTTTCAAACTGTGGTGCTGGGGAAGACTCCTGAGAGTCCTTCATCCAGCAAGATCCAACCAGTCCATCCTGAAGGAAATCAACCCTGAATATTTACTGGAAGGACTGATGCTGAAGCTGAAGCTCCAGTGCCTTGGCCACCTGATGTGAAGAGCTGACTCACTGGAAAAGACCCTGATGCTGGGAAAGAGAGAAGGCCAGTGGAGAAGAGGGCAGCAGAGGATGAGATGGTTGGATGGCATCACCGGCTCAATGCACGTGAGTGTGAGCAAACTCCAGGAGACAGCAAAGGGCAGGGAAGCCTGGCGTGCTGCAGCCCATGGGGCGGCAAAGACTCGGACGCGACTTAGTGACTGAACAGCAATAACAACACGCTCATTTCTCACTAGTGGAAGACTCAAGATACACTTTGACTGTGCAGCTGTGTCCTATACGGGTTCTGATTTCTCCCAAATGGTACCTCACATCATCATGGTGCTTCTGAGGTTATGGATCTCTTAATATTCATTGAAGAAAGCATACACTCTTCTTCAAATAAATGACGCCATGACAATTGGGTGTTCACAAGTAAAATTATGGGATTGGACACTCACATCATATTATATACAACAATTAACTCAGAAAGTGAACAAGGACTTGAATGAAAGAGCATAAACTATAAAACTCTTACAAGAAAAACATAGGCCTTAAATTTCATGGCCTTGAATTTGGCAGTAGATTCTTAGGGAAACAAAAACATAAGTGACAATAAATAAATAAATAAATTGCTAAATTGAACTTCCTCAAAATTTAAAATATTTGTATATTAAAAACATTATCAATAAAGTGAAAAGAAAAGCTACAGAAAAGAAACAATAAAGACAAAAAGTTAAATCAGATACAACACAAAATTTACAAATGTCCATCAAGCATGTGAAAATATTCTCAACTTATTTGGTTAGTAGGAAAATGCAAATCAATATCATGATGAGATATCAATTTATATCCACTGGATTTGCTATAATAAATGTATATAATAGCAATGATTGGCAAGGATATGAAGCAACCAGAAGTTATATATTGTGCCTGGGAATCTAAAATGCTACAGACACTGTAGAATAAGTTGGTGGTTCCTGTCACATGAATGAACATAGAATTACTCTTAGGCAAAATGCTTAGCAGGGAAAAAAAATAGTCTTTCACAAAGAGGTGTTAGGTTTTCCCCCAATTTCTGACAGATAACATATATCTTATGTGATAGTAGAGTCTACTTAGGGAGATGGGCTGGTATACCTGATATCAAGGCTTGTGCATGCTAAGTCGCTTCAGTGGTGTTTGATTCCTTGCCACTCGATGGACTGTAGCCCACCAGGCTTCACTGTCTATGGAATTCTCCAGGCAAGAGTACTGGAGTGGGTTGCCATGCCCTCCTCCAGGGGATCCTCCCAACCCAGGGACTGAACCCATGTCTCCTATGTCTCCCGCACTGGTAGGCAGGTTCTTTACCACCAGTGCCAGCTGGGAAGCACCACAGCTTATGTCAAATAGATCCACTCTATAGACTGGACGTGAGTTTACCGCGACGTGTGTTAGTTGCTCAGTCCTGTCTGAATCTTTGTGACTCCATGGACTGAAGCCCACCAGGCTCCTCTGTCATGGGATTCTCCAGGCAAGGATACTGGAGTGGGTTGCCATGCCCTCCTCCAGAGGATCTTCCCCACCCAGGGATAGAACCCAGGTCTCCTGCAATGCAAGCGGAGTCTTTATCATCTGAGCCACAAGGGAAGTCTGTGAGTTTGCCAGTTGGGCAAAATTAAATCAGGTTAACCAAGATGCTCTAACTGACGTTAACAGGGCCCCCATTCAATCTACCATTAATGTTACTTACTGATGAAGTTCTCTGTTATTTTATCATTGTACATCAATAACCATTTTATATGTAATTTGACTGACATGAAAGACTATTTTAGATTTAGCCAGAACTATTTCTGAAGTGTGCATTTCTTAATTTTATTTTTGATGATTTATGTATAAAAAACAAATACATTTTATATTAACAAATAGAATTTTACCAAATCATATTCAGGACTTTGTGGGGGCAGAGACATGACTTCTTTGCAAAATGTATCCTTTAAATTTAGGCTTCCCTGGTACCTTAGATGGTAAAGAATCTGCCTTCAATGCCGGAGACATAGGTTTGATTGCTGGTCATGCAGATCCCCTGGAGAAGAGAATGGCTACCCACTCTAGTATTCTTGCCATGGGCACAGGAGCCTGGCAGGCTAAAGCCCACAGAATTGTAAAGAGTCGGACATGACTGGGCAACTAAGCACCGGCAAATCTTTCAACTTTAGCGTCTTAGTGTTGAACAACTCTTAGTTACTGTGGTTCAACTGATGTGACTCCCTCATCAGTTCAGTTGAGTCGCTCAGTTGTGTCTGACTCTTTGCGACCCCATGAACCGCAGCACGTCAGGCCTCCCTGTCCATCACCAACTCCCAGAGTCCACCCCAAACCCATGTCCATTGAGTCGGTGATGCCATCCAACAATCTCATCCTCTGTCATCCCCTTCTTCTCCTGCCCTCAATCTGTCCCAGCATCAGCATCTTTTCAAATAAGTCAGCTCTTCTCATCAGGTGGCCAATTTTCATGACAACTCAAATCCATTCTTCCATGACTTATAATGACTTAAAAAAAAAAAAAAGAAGAAGAAGAAGAAGAAGACTCACCTGAACAGGCAAATAGTAATGTGTCTTTACTCAGAAATCTTTTCGTGACAAACACATTATCTAGAGACTTTTTTAATTGTCCAGGCTTTAATTAGGTGTTATTTATTATTTTATTGCTAATTCTCTACAGTTTACTAAGGTTGTTGAATGATGTATCAACAAGGGAAGTATGTTAAATGTGTGAACCGTTTTCCTTCCTAAAAATTGGAGTTTGAAATGTTATTTAAAAATGCTAGAAAACTTGGACAGTTCTCCACAGTGCTCTTGAAAATGAAAAAGCAAACCTAAGCCAATTTGCATTGTTGACATAATAATTTGGTGTTAACTAGCTTCCTAGCAGTCTCTTTCACGTCTTTGTTCCTGAGGCTGTAGATCAGCGGGTTCAGCATGGGGATGACCACTGTATAAAAGACAGAGGCCACCTTGACCATGAGCCATGAGCTTCTGGAGTTAGGAATACAGTAGAGGAAAAGGATGCTCCCGTGGAAGATGGTAATGGCAGTCAGGTGGGAGGCACAGGTGGAGAAGGCTTTGTGGCGCCCCCCAGTCGAAGGCATCTTCAGGACAGTGATAAAAATGAAAACATAGGAGGTAAGAATTATCACCAGGCTGCTTACTTCATTAAACGTGGCAGAGGCTAAAATGATCTCCTGGCTAATGTGGGGGTCAGAGCAGGAAACAGCAACTATGGCCGCGTGCTCACAGACAAAGTTATTTATGATATTATTTCCTCTAAAGGACAATTCGGATAAAAAGTAGGCAAGAGTCAGGGAACAGACTGTACCCCAAGAGTATGATGCACCCACCAATAAGGAACAAAGCTTCGGAGACATCACGACTGTGTAGAGAAGAGGGTTGCAAACAGCCACAAATCGGTCATATGCCATCACTGCCAACAGGAATGTTTCTGTCACCACAAATGTGCAGGCAAAGAAGAACTGTGTGAGGCATGCTCTGAAGGAGAATGGTTCTGTCTTCCACAATCAGGTTTTCTAGTAGCTTGGGTGTAACTACTGTTGAGTAACAGAGATCAACAAAGGACAAGTGTCTGAGGAAGTAGTACATAGGGGTGTGGAGTTTGGGGTTTATCTTGATAATTAGGATCATGCCCAGGTTCCCCAGCACCGTGACGGAGTAGATGGTTAAGAATAACAGGACAAGGGGTACCTGGAGTTTGGGGTATTCTGAGAAGCCCAAGAGAATGAAAGTGACTTCAGCACTCTGGTTTTCTTGGTTCCTGTGGACAAAATATAAAAGTTGATTCAGAGACCTCTGAAGCAAAATTTGAATGAAAAGTCGTGTTATTCGCTCAGTCTGGTCAGAGGTTTTTGCAACTCCATGGACTGTAGCCTGCCAAGTTCCTCTGTCCATGAGATTCTCTTGGAGGGTTGTCATGCCCTCCTCCAGGGGATCTTCCTGACCCAGGCATAGAATGAGAGTACTTATGGGAAAAGGAGTGCATTGAATTCTTTTTTTTTTTTAATTAGCCTCTTTTCCTCCAAAATGCCTTTATTATCTTTTCTTGACATTAAAATTCATTCTTTTCAAAGCTACTTCCTAAATTCTTACTGAAACCTGAAATGGCACTCAGTATAAAGGGAAGTTCATTCCACATAGAATTCTCTAAAAATTCTATATCTCATTAGGAGTTGAAATTAAACACTCTGTTACTTTCACTCAGGTTTTATAACTTTATACTCCAAGAGCACATATAACACTTGAAGATTTCCTCTACATGTATAGCTATGCCATTCGCATATTCCCCCACTCTTTTTCTTCAGTTGTTCGTTTACATTCCTAAACATGTGGTTAATTCCTGATTCCCTGAAAGTATGTTTCACTTTAACATACAAATCATAGAGCACACATTCTCTAACTGAAAACACTTTTTCCGAAAGCCAGGATTTGTTCCCTACATCTATGGTAACAAAGTTTGAGTAGTCCAGGGTTGAAAGGGAAATCTTCACCAAGGATGAATACAATTTCTGGTGCACACTTGTTCCTTCTTCCCCACACGCCTTCTCCACACCTGTAGCTTTTCACTCCACCTCCCACATTCTATATTCATCAACAGGCTTGGGGCCCCTGTTCCCAATCGCCCATGTAGCCCCAGCAAGTGTCAGTCATGCTCAGTTAGGAGCACAGGTGCTGTGCATAGTATTTATCTTCTTTTCTGTGCAATTACCCTGGAATAATTTTCCCATTGCAGACCCACTATGTACTCAGTCCTGTAACAGGCATTTTAGAAATTATAAAATTATAAAATCTCAGCCTCAGTTTGCTTCTTAGAGCATTATTCCAGGATATATTCCATATAAGCACAAATGACAACTTATACTTCTTGTTTATTATTAAAGTTTGTATGTATAAAGGGAATGGAAATATTGTGATTCAGAAAAACCAAAGATATTTCCTAGTGATGTAGCCTAGTGAACAATAATAAATGTGGTGAAAGATAAATAATCAAAGACTTCTAGTCAGCTAAACAGGTAACCTGGCAATTAGATTTATACACATGTTGTTTGCCTCCTGCAAAGATTAATGGAATATATTAGAAACATATTATTTTCCCTTTAAAGTGAAATAAAAATCAACTCACCTGAGTGTAGAAGAATTTGACTGGTTCATTTAATAAAGCTTCTAAGTTTAATGGATTCCAGGAAAATTTCTGCTGAGAAGTCAATTTTTTTAATATAGTAATAAGCCTGAAAAATAGGAATCTAGAGTATATTGCAGAAAATGAATTTCTCTTATAATGTATTAAAAATATATTCAGGCATGACAAAGAGCAAAGGAGACCAAACAAGCTGAACCCTAACATCAAACTGTCACATATATATGCCACCAAAACCCTAAGGAGGTTTACCTTAGAGAATATTATTTAACTATTGCCTTGAGACCATGAATGGGGCAATTAGATGAAATAATGCCCTTGTGATACTTCGGTTGCATATGCATTTTTTTCCAAAGTGTGGGGAACAATTTCATCATGCACTCTAGTTCATTGATCTTTTAAAAATATTGAACTAGACACTATATTTTTGTCTTTAAATACTTGCAAAATGCAGAAATATACTAAAGCAAAATCAGTTATTTGGTAACAATCCAAAGATTCTTAATTTTTGTTGAATTTCTGGTTGTCCCTCTGTATCTGTATCTGTGGGCTTCCCTCATAGCTAGTTGGTAAAGAATCCTGCTGCAATTCAAGAGACCCCAGTTCGATTCCTGGTCGGGGAGATCCCCTGGAGAATGGACAGGCTACCCACTCCAGTATTCTTGGGCTTCCCCTGTGGCTCAGCTGGTAAAGAATCTGCCTGCCATGTGGGAGACCTGGCTTCAGTTTCTGGGTTGGGAAGATTCCCTGGAGAAGGGAAAGGCTACCCACTCCACTATTCTGGCCTGGAGAATTGCAGGGACTGTATAGTCCATGGGGTAGCAAAGAGTCGGACATGACTGAGCAACTTTCACTTTCTCTGTATCTGAGGGACATATTGATGTGTTTGATGTAAAACTTAAACAATATGAATCATATTATAGTGTTTTTTAATCCTTTCTTTAACATTGTGTTGTGTTTCATTTTCTATAAAAACGATTGGTTTTCTTAAGATAATACAACTTGCATTACTATTACAAATATGAGCTCAATTTTTTTTTATTCTTACATTTATTTCTGAAATTCCATTCTATTTTTCAATTTGTAGTCTAGGTTTATGGGAAGTATAGCATATTTATTATTTAAGAAGCTGCCGTATCTTAACATATAAACATCTCAAGTCCAGTGACTTAATTTAATAGAACAGGGAGCAGCACTTTTTTCTGGAAAAAGGTGTACAGCAAATACTTTAGCTTTTGTGGGCCACATCGTCTCAATTTCAGCTATGCACGTCTGCATCTTGCAGCCTGGATTCACCTGTAGACAATACATAAATCAATAGGCATGACTCTGTTCCAATAAAATTTTATTTATAAAACAGTAGGACAGATTTGGTTTGCAGATTCCACCTTGTCAACCTATGCAATAGAATGCATTTCTTGATTGTTCAAAGTCTCAAATTATTTCCAGAACTGTAAGCAGATGCCCTCTGAGTGGCATTGCAGAGACTTAAGCTTGTTCTCAGTTATGGCTTATGATAATGTGACTGGGTGCATGTGTGTTAAGTCACTTTAGTGGTAACTGACTCTGTGCAGGGGTATGGACTGAAGCCCGACAGGCTCCTCTGTCCTTGGGATTCTCCAGGCAGAATTCTGGACTGGGATGCAGTGCTCTCATCGAGGGAATCTTCCCAGCCCAGGGATCAAACCTGTCTCTCTTGGATTGGCAGTTGGGTTGTTTACCACTAGCGCCACCTGGGAAGTTCAGCAATAGGATTGTTATGGTATAATTATAATGTAGTGAGAGAAATAATAATTTGGTTTAAAAAATACTACACTTTTCTGCATTGCTACTGTGCATAATATTTTTGTGTTTTGCTTATTTATTTTTCATTAAGCTTTTGTTTAGCATATTAAGAGTGCTCTTCACATGTTGAGATACTTGAATAATGACCAAGATATTTCCAGATCAATAAAATCACAATACGACTTTGAACTTTGAGTCAAACTATAGTGTTAAGTGTTAGAAAACGCCGCGGGAAGAAAGAGCCACCTCTAAGGACCAGTGGTGAAGGCCTTTATTGGGCGGTCGCTCTAGGGCAGAACTCCCGGGGAGGGGCGGGTGAGTGAGGAGACAAAGGGAGTCTGCGAGGAAGGAGAGGTGGGGAGAGGTTTTATATCAAGGCCAGGCGTCCAGGTCAGGTCCTTCTATATAAGGAAGAAAGCGCGGGCTACAGCGGCGGTGGGTGTCCAAGGGCTCTGTGTCCGTTCCTGGTAGTACCAGGCTGCAGGGGGGGGTCGGTCCCCGGAAGTTTAGCCAGCCTCCGGAACCTGTCTGCGGCACTTTTTCAGGGCAGGACTCAACACACCCGACCTTTCATCCTGGCCTTTTTGCTATAGGACAAGGGGCGCCGGTTCTCTCTGGCTTCTTCCTGCTGAACGGGGGCGGCGAGGGGTAGGGTGTGGCCGGGATGGCAGGGAGCGTCTGCCGCTAATTTTGTCACGGAATGTTTGTTGGAAGCCCTTGGTACTGCTGTCGCAACACCATCAGCTGGACCGTGTTGAGCCGTTGTTTGATAAAGGCCAAGAGCCTATTTAAGAGACAGGGCCCGAAAGTTAAGAGCAACAAGAGGATTATAAGTGGTCCCATTAAGGTCGAGAGCAGGGTTGACAGCCAGGGGGAGTTTTGGAACCATGATCCGAACCAACCTTGCTGGGCTTCCCGTTCCCTCTTTCTGCGCTCTAGTCCTTCTCTTACCTTGGCCATGGATTCTCTTACTACCCCTGTATGGTCTGCGTAAAAGCAACACTCTTCCTTGAGGGCTGCACAGAGGCCCCCTTGTTGTAAAAAGATCAGGTCTAGGCCTCGTCTGTTTTGTAACACCACTTCTGACAAAGAGGTTAGGGATTTTTCTAAGGCCATCATAGACTTTTCTATTCGTGCAATGTCTTCATCAATGGCGACTCTCAGGGTGATCAGGCCCTGATGTTGCGTGGTGAGGGAAGCAATGCCCGTACCCGTTCCGGCTGCCCCCAGGGCGAACAGCGTTGCTAGGGTAATAGCCGTAACGGGCTCCCTCTTATGCCTAGGAGCTGGGGTGTCTCGGTCCCAAAAGTTGTAGAGGACCTCTTCTGGGTGGTATGTAATTTTGGGTACTACCACTACCATGACACAGAATTCCCTGCTCTGGTCAAAGACAGCCAAATGGAGACAGGGCGTCAGCCCAGTCTGTGAGCATACCCACCACCCCCCGATTTTGGGTATGACGTATGTCTTATTGATGAAACTGGTGTCATTGTCAGTCTGGGCGCATAGGGTTTGTTTATCCGTAGGAATCGTGCCCAAGCAGGTCCCCGAACCCCATACTTCTTTTATGGTAAGGCCCACCTTGCGATCTCCCCAAGAACACTGCGGTGGGTTGGAGAGAGAGGATAAGTTGTAGGTGGCATTTAAGCCCACAGCCTCGTAGTAAGGTGGGTGTGAGGTGTAACAAAGCCAGCAGGATTGGGTTGCATTAGGATTGGAGTGGTTGAGGGCCCCGTAGATTTCTTTGATCAAGTCCCACAGGGGTTCTTGGGTTTCCAGTGGGTCTGTCCGGGTTAGCTGAAGAGAGGGGGTAGGGGCAGGTGAGGTCACAACCTTCGTGGCATCTGTCCCTTGTGGTGAGGGGCTGGGGGGTGAAATAACTTGGTTGGGCCCCACAGCAGGGGTCTGGGCGGGTTGCAGGACTTGCTGGACATATAACGTTGCGCTATTGCTTCCCGTGCCATAGGTATCATATATCACTACCCCCCAGGACAGCCCGGAAATCCATCTATTTTCAGTCCGTCCCTGCTATGTAAATGATAATCGGACCTGGTCGCTACATTGCCCTTGGTTGGAGGGTTGCCCCTGCCAACCTGATTTCGGGAGAGGGCCCGTGAAGGACATATTGATCAGATCTGGCTTGGTCACCGACCACTTCCAGTACCCATCGTTGGAAGTGACACAGCCCCAGGATTTACAGTAGCGGCTCACCATTCCCCCACAGGTCTTTATGTCTCTCCGCTGGTGTCCCGGGCAGGCATAAAACCCAAGGGACCTGACCCTACACTTGGAGTATCCTGATTGTTCGATTAACTTTGTAAGGTTAAAGTATAGGTCCGGCCACCACTTATCTTTTGGTTGGGTGGCTGTGGTCTGGTTTAGCTCTTCGTAGGTCTCTCCATTTTTTAAGATCCAGGTGACTTGAAAAGGCTGGTGGGGGTTTTGGTTGGTGTGCCCCCCTTTTTGCAATACCCCCAGAGTAACCCAGAGCAGAGAGCCCCGCATTGTTTTGCGGTAGGGGTGAAGGGGTATGGCGGACAACCAGCCTTGTGAGTCTCGTATGGATGGAGTTGGTAACCAGGTCAGGGTGTCCCAAGGGAATAGCACCCCAGGAGTAGGAAGCAGATGGCTAGATATGTGAGGGCCAGGGACAGTCGAAGAGTGGAGGACCAATTGCGGGGGGCCGCGGCCGCTAATCCAATGGCAAAAATTATGGCCAGAGTTGTGACTGTTAGCAGCCACAGCGGGTGATGCCAGGTCAGCATCGGATATCGGGAGGTGGTCTCTCAATTATTTTGGGATCGACGACAGAGGGGTTCGGGTGATAGTCAGTTTGGTCGGCCCCGTGAGGGTGGAGCGGTAGGAGTAATTGGGAGGAGGGGCCTGGGCTGCGGCCACCCCTGTCTCCGGGAGACCCGGGGGAGCTCGTTTGAGTCGGGTTAGGTGATACCAGGGCTCGTGTCCCAGAAGTTTGGCTGCCGTGGGGGTGGTGAGGATTACAGTATGGGGCCCCGTCCAGCGAGGTTGTAGCGGGCGGGGATTTAAGGCTTTTAGCAGTACCTGATCTCCCGGGGCCAGAGGCTGAGCCGACCCTTCGTCGTCCGTCGGTTGTGGCAGGACCCGGTCTGCGTGTTCTCTCAGCAAGGATCGTAAGAGGGAGAAGAGGGGGAGGTATCCCGCGAGTGGGGGAGCCTCTCCCTCTGGGAGGTGAGTCAGGAGGTAGGGCCTGCCGTAGAGCAGTTCAAAAGGGGTCAAACCTGTTTTGGAGTGTGGTGTGGTGCGAATGCGAGTGAGCGCCAGAGGGAGGAGGTCGACCCAAGACAGCCGCAGTTCTGAGGCGAGCTTGGTCAGGTGCGTCTTGATGATGCCGTTCACTCGCTCTACCTTGCCTGACGATTGGGGCCGATAGGGAATGTGGAGATGCCAGTCGATGCCCAGGGCCGTAGCCACCTGCTGGGAGATTTGTGAGATGAATGCAGGCCCATTGTCAGACTGGAGAGAGTTTGGCAACCCAAATCTGGGAATGAGATGGGTCGTCAAGACCTCTGCCACCGCCGCTGCCGTCTCTCGGGCCGTGGGGAAGGCCTCGACCCATCCTGAAAAGGTGTCTACTAAGACCAGCAGATAGCGGTAGGTTCGATGTCTGGGCATGTGGGTGAAGTCTATCTGCCAATCCTGCCCGGGCATATGTCCCCTTAGCTGGTGAGTCTCTTGTGGGGGTCGGAGTCCTCCTTGAGGAGAAGTGGAAGCACATGTTAGGCAGGAGCGGTGGACAGCATATATGGTCTGTCTGAGATGTAGGGGAGAAAAGACAGGGCTGAGAAAGGAAAAGAGAGCCCTTGGTCCGATGTGGAGGGTATTGTGGATTTGGGATATTATGGCCTTAGCCTGGCGCTCGGGAAGCACCGGTTTATTATGGAGTAATATCCAACCCGACGGGTGTCTCTGAGACCCTTCCTGTGCCAGCAAGGTTCTGGCTTCTTTGCTGGAATAATCTGGGTTGAGGGTGGATCTCAAAGCCAGCAAGGGCTCGGGGGCTTGTTGTAAGGTGATTTGTCGAGCCACTTGGTCTGCCATATTATTACCCAGAGCGACAGCATCTTGAGTATTTCGGTGTCCCTTGCAGTGTATGATAGCGATCTCTTTGGGCAGGGATAAGGCATCTAACAGTCGAGTAATGTGGGGGGCATTACAGATGGGGGATCCTTTAGTGGTCAGGAAGCCCCGCTCTTTCCAGATTGCCACGTGAGAATGGGCAATCAAGAAGGCATATTTGGAGTCTGTGTAAATATTGGCCCTTTTTCCTTTTGCTAAATGTAAGGCTCTAGTTAGGGCTGTTAGTTCAGCCTTCTGAGAGGTCGTCCCGGCTGGCAGGGGCTGAGCCTCCAGGACTTCTCGGGTGGTTACCACAGCATAAGCCGCCCTTCGGTTCCCGTCGGGATCTCGCTTTGAGCTCCCATCGACGAACAAAGTTAGCTCTGGATCTGGTAGAGGTTCGGAAAACAGGTTGTGAGGTGGTTGCATAAGGGACTCAAGGACCTCTGGGCATGAGTGGGCTGGGGGGTTTGAGGAAAGGGGGAGGGAGGGCAATGAGGAAAGCGGGTTTAATTGTGGAGAGCGACCCACGGAAACTTGCGGATTGTCCAAAAATACCAGGTGAAACTGCTGGAGCCTGGATTCGCTGAGGTCAGATAGAAATCTAGAGGCTAGAAGATCACCAAGGCGATGAGGTGAGAAGATGGTCAGGGGCTGACCATGAATCAGCTTTTTAGCATCAGCGTACAATGTTGTCGCTGCTGCTAGTGCCCGCAGGCAGGGGAACCATCCCCTGGCTGTGGGGTCAAGTTGTTTGGATATGTAAGCAATAGGCAGCAGTTCAGGGCCAATCGGCTGCACCAAGGCTCCAAAGGCTATCCCTCCCTTTTCATCAGTGTATAAATGGTGGGGATAGTTGGGATTGGGAAAAAAGAGAGGGGGTGCAGCCAATAGGGTTGAGCGTAAAGCGTGGAAGGCCTGAGCCACTTCGGTGGGGGAAGACAGCGGTCCCGTGGGAGTCTCTTTAGCGGCGGCATATAGGGGTTTGGCCAGAGTGGCGTAATTTGGGACCCAGTGTCGGAAGAATCCCATCAGTCCCAAGAAGGACAATATCTGGTCTCCGTTGGCCGGAGGGCAGAGGGACCTGAGGAGGCTACACCGATCTGCTGTCAGGGCCTTAGTGGTAGGGGTGATTTGGAGGCCTAGATAGACAACAGAAGTCTGAGTCAGTTGAGCTTTGGATTGTGAGGCTCTGTAGCCCTGAGAACCGAGGAAATTAAGAAGAGTCGCAGAATGTCGTCGGGAGGTCTCTTCTGAGGGGCTGCAGAGGAGCAAGTCGTCTACGTATTGGAGAAGGGTGCTAGGACGGAGCGAGCATTTGGCCAGGTCCCGGGACAGAGCCTGCCCAAAGTAATGGGGACTGTCTCTGAACCCCTGAGGGAGTACGGTCCATGTGAGTTGTGTGGTCAGCTGGGTGTCGGGGTCAGTCCAGGTGAAAGCAAAGAGGAATTGGCAGTCGGGGTGCAGTGGGATGGTAAAAAAGGCATCTTTGAGGTCAATAACGGTGAAGTGAGAGGTTTCGGGAGGTATGGAAGAAAGGAGGGTGTAGGGGTTAGGAACAAGTGGATGAGCAGGGACCACCGCCGCATTGATCAGGCGGAGATCCTGCACTAGCCGGTAGTCTCCTGAAGCCTTTCGAACAGGGAGGATGGGCGTGTTACAGGGGGAGGTCGTGGGGATCAGGAGACCCTGTCCCATGAGGCGGTCGATGATGGGCTTTAGCCCCCTGAGGTTATGGGTAGACAGAGGAAACTGGGGCCGGGCTGGGAAACAGGTGGGGTCCCTTAGCCGGATGAGGACTGGAGGGTGGTGCCGGGCCACCACCGGGACTCGGGTGTCCCAGACCTCAGGATTAACAGAAGAGGTTGGAGGGTCAACAAGTAGCATCAGGAAGGCCCCTGACGTGGGAGCCGATTCTGGAGTTAGGTGAAGAGTGGCCTTTAGCTTAGCGAGAATATCTCTCCCCAAGAGAGGAGTAGGGCAGGAGGGGATGACCAGAAAGGAATGGGTAAATAGGCAGGAATCTAATTGACAGGATAGTGGTTGGGTCTGGAGCGGACACGAGGGTTGGCCGTCAATGCCCATAACCGAAACCTGGGAAGGACGTAAAGTGCCCCCGAAAGAGGGAAGGACCGAATAGGTAGCCCCCGTATCAACTAGAAAGTTGATAGACTTACCCGCTACCTGGAGCGTTACCCTGGGCTCGGCTTGGGTTATCAGGGTTCCCGAGTCTGGGTGGCGTTAGTCACCGTCGAAGCTCAGCAGCTCTAAGGCCGGAGGAGGGCAGGAAGTCTCCCTGGGGCGCTCTGGTCTCCGGCCCCTAGAGGTCGGGGCCGGAGAGGCCTGGGGACAGTCGCTAGCCCAGTGTCCTCGCTGTTTGCACAACGGGCACGGCTTGGAAGGAGGCCGCGGATTGGGGCACATCTTGGCCCAGTGTCCTTCTTGGCTGCACTTGAAGCAGGCCCCCGGAGGGGGGTTTCGGGGCCCCAAGCCCGTCGCCGGCCGCAGGGCCGCTACCAAGGCCTGGGTTTGCTGGTTTAGGAGGCTCGCCTGAAATTCGGCCTTTTGCTTGAGCCTTGCCTTTCGACTGGCCTCAGCAGTTTCTTCACGAGCATTGTAAACCTTAAAGGCCATTTTTACCAGGTCTCGAATAGGGGTCTGAGGGCCGTCCTCAGCCTTGGCTAGCTTTTTTCGGATGTCAGGTGCGGATTGGGAGATAAAATGATTGGCCAAGGTAGCTGCCCCAATGGGGGACTCAGGGGACAGTCTAGTGTATTGAACAAGGGCCTCAGTCAGCTGATTAAGAAACATGGCTGGGTTTTCGTCGGGTCCCTGAGTCACCTCATCTAGTCTGAGGAGGTTTACAACCTTATGAGAGGACGTTTCCATCCCATCGAGAATGCATTCTATCATATAGCGTACCCGCAGCTGGCCGCCACCCCCTTCCTGGTAGTTCCAATTAGGGTCGGTGTCAGGAACTGCCTGAGCTCCCGGGGGACGCTCGGGGGAGGGGCTGGCACAGTGACGCTGATCAGCCTGCGCCCTGGCTGCCGTCCAAATGGCCTGCCTCTCTTCGGGGGTGGTGGTAGACCCCAGGATGACATATACGTCCTGCCATGTTAAGGCGTAGGCGCGGGTCAGACTAGTAAACTGCTTAATGTACTGAGTGGGGTTGGAGGAAAAGGATCCCAGCTTGGCCTCAATCTGTGCTAAGTCTTGGAGAGAGAAGGGGACCTGAACCTGGGCCAGGCCGTCGGCTCCCGCTACTTGCCGCAGAGGGAGTAGCGGGGCTGGGGGAGGGGGAGGGGAGGCTCTTGGAGGGTTGCTATGGGAGCCCTTGGAGCGAGTGTGGGAGCTAACCGGAGAAGCGGAGGGAGTGACGGGGGAAAGGGGAGGGTACAAGATAGGGTAAGGGGCCGGAGGGTCTGGGGCCGGCAGTGGAATCTCGCGGGCGGGAGCAGGGACAAAAGGGGCCGGAGCGGAGGGGGAGGGGGCGGGAACTGGAGAGGAAGGGGTGGGGACAGCCGGAGAGGCATAGGGAGGAGGGGCCACCAGATCTTCCGGGGGAACGGAGAAAGCAGAGGACTCAGAGGCAGGGGTAGTTGGGTTGGCCCTGGACGGTGGAGTCGGGGGGGCCATGGTGAGTAGGATCTGGCTAGGAGCGCAGGTGGTGCACAGGGTGGGGCAAGAGCGCAACGTCCAAAAGGCCTGGACATAGGGGACCTCAGACCATTTTCCCGTTCTCCGGCAGTTATTATCTAAATCACGGAGGACATCAAAGTCTAATGTCCCTGCGGCTGGCCATTGTGAGCCATTATCTAGGGAATATTGAGGCCAGGCCTGTGAACACAGAAAGGTGAGCTGCTTGGGGCGGATATATCCTTTTAGTCTTAGGGTCCGCAGGTTAGCCAGCAGGCACTCTAAGGGGGTGGAGTATTGGGAATCGGGTTTGGAGGCTGTCGATCCCATGGCGACCACAGGGCGTGGAGGCAACCCCCGCCGTCCGAACGTCTTCGGACGAGTCAAGGGGAGCCGGAGGTCCGTGTAGTCGTGGAGAACGTCTTCTTCACGACTGCAGGGGCCCGGGAAGGCCGAAGCCGGAGGCCGGAGCCGGAGGTCTACTCAGCCGCTGGGGACGTCTCCCCACCAGCTGGTGACCGGGAGGGCCCAGTAAGTGCGCACCCGTTACGGGGCCCTAGGAGGTGGTCGCCAGGGAGGGCAGGCCCCAAAGCCGAAGGGACTTACCCCGTATCCTGCCGTCCGGGGGGTTGGTCTGTCGCCTGGGTCCGGGGCTACCGCGGCGGTGGAGCTCGAGGGGGCCTCAACGGCGAGTGCCGGAGGGCTCTCACCTCGGCCCCACGTTTGGGCGCCAGATGTTAGAAAACGCCGCGGGAAGAAAGAGCCACCTCTAAGGACCAGTGGTGAAGGCCTTTATTGGGCGGTCGCTCTCGGGCAGAACGCCCGGGGAGGGGCGGGTGAGTGAGGAGACAAAGGGAGTCTGCGAGGAAGGAGAGGTGGGGAGAGGTTTTATATCAAGGCCAGGCGTCCAGGTCAGGTCCTTCTATATAAGGAAGAAAGCGCGGGCTACAGCGGCGGTGGGTGTCCAAGGGCTCTGTGTCCGTTCCTGGTAGTACCAGGCTGCAGGGGGGGGTCGGTCCCCGGAAGTTTAGCCAGCCTCCGGAACCTGTCTGCGGCACTTTTTCAGGGCAGGACTCAACACACCCGACCTTTCATTAAGGTAGATGGAAGGGGTAAGAAAGAAAAACAAAAGACATTTTAAGCAGAGAAGACAGTCTGAACCAAGGTAGGAGTTTGAATGTTCAAATTTTTTTTCAATTAGAAGTAGAGTTTATGCAGGGCAAACTTTGGGAGATGGTGAGGGACAGAGAAGCCTGGCATGCTGCAGGCCATGGGGTTGCAGAGTCTTGCATGACTGCGAGACTGGACAACAGAAAGTCATGAGAGGGTAACAGGCGGGAAGGCCAGGGGTCTCCAAACGGAGGAAGGAGGCTGCAAGTGCCAGACATTTTTCTCTCTCTTAAGCGGCAGGAAGAAACAAACTAGTGATATGTTTTCTTCTCTATACAAATTTAAAAGAAGGTTTCTCTTAAAATGCTGTGTTGCCACGACACCTGGTCTCACCTGAAGCTAACTACTCTCAAACCTTGAGCTAACCAATACGTTTCTTTTTCTTATGGAAATGTTGTCTTAAGCTATGTTAATGAACCCCAGACTCTATCTTCAAGTTGGTTCTGCCAAATGGCCTAATTTACTTACTCAGGTATTGTTCCCCTAATCTATGTAAACGAAACTATTTGCTGGTGATCTGCCCTTCTACAAGATTCAAGTCAATCGTTTTATGGCCAGGGATGAATTATCTGGTGCCATTCTAAATTTTATGGCATTCCTTTCTTTTCATTAACAGACTGTGAGTGACTATATAACATACAGCTAAAAACTAGGAGGGGGGTACTCTTTTGCCTCCTTCTGATGCCTATGTCAGAAGCTTTCTCTATCTCCTTTATACTTTAATAAAACTTTATTACACAAAAGCTCTGAGCGATCCAGCCTCGTCTCTGGCCCCGGAATGAATTCGTCTCCTCCGGAGGCCAAGAATCCCGGGTCTTATCGTTCAGCAACAACCTTTCAGTATGAGATTGATCAGTCGACCAGGGAATCTAAACTGTGTAAAGAATGCAATTAGGATTAGTAACGGTTGCTGAATAGAGTTGAAATAGAGTTCCATGCCCCCAGGACAAGTCTGTAGTAATGAAGAGGTTGTGGTTGTAAAACAGTGTCGACAATGGGAATGAAACTGATTCAGTTTCAATATTATAATCATGGCATTCAGTGTGGTTTCATTAGTAGTTGACGTAAACAGAAAGAAGTAACTCCCATTTTCATTTTGATTCAGAAGCAAACATTATGTTCTTGACAACATCTCACTGCAGATAAGTGAATAATTCCCAGAAACTAGCGATAATTATACAGGCACCTAAAATGTGAAGTAATAAACAGTGAGGTGTAATATGGGAGCTAGAGCATCTGATAGTCAAAGGCCTGAAGACATCTGGAACACAGAAGGAAAACAAAAACAGACTCTTAACACTGTCTTCAAATATTTCAAGGCTAAAATATGAAAGAAAAACTGGCCCTTTTTTTCTGCTTCCTGAGGACAGAAATGTAATTTTAAATGAATCCACTTCTTGTAAGACCCAAACGTCAGGTCTCTGTTCCGGAGAGGAGCTCCCGCGACTCAATAAACAGTCCAGCAGATGCAATATGCAAGAGGCTTTATTGTCGGTTTGCGCAAGCCGGGCGACTCTAGTCTCCTCGGAGGCAGAGTCGCACCGTATAGCAGTGTAAGCTGACTTTTATAGGCAGAAGTCACATTGTCAGCACATCCAGTACAGTGAATGAATAACATAATGTATACCGTTAGCACACCCAGTACAGTGAATGAGTAACATAAAAGTAACATAATGTGTATCATATGGGGTCATCTTATCTGTGAGTACAGGTGCTTGACGTCAGTTGGTTCCGGAAAACAGCAGGCTTGTTTGTGCAGTTATTGGGAAACCTATAGACGTTCCGTTTACATTTCTCTATCCTTATTTTGCAAACGGAAAATTCTGCGCAAGTGGAAAATTTACACAGGCCAGGGAATTTCATGGTGTTTTTCAGATTCTTTCATTCTAAAAGCAACAAGAAGCTAATTTCAGAACAACAACAATAAAAGAATTTTCTTTTTTTCTCCAGTGTCAATAAACAGAATAGTGTGAATGACTAAGAGTCTCTAGGTTGCCCAGTTTCACTAAAAGTATATAAGAAGGGGCTGTAGAGACACAAACTTTAATGTAAACAAAAAGAAGGGGGAGACTCCTCAGGAAGCACGCAGACAAGATATTAAACTCCACAATGTCTCACTACATTTCCCATATTCTGTGACTGGTCCTCACATTGGCCCAGAGCTTTCACTAAGATCACTTTTTACTTGGTGTTCTCAAAATACTGTTTTAAAATTATCTGTATAATTCTCAAAATTCATAATTTACACATCTGTAACAGGTTGATTTAAATACTCCATCTGATAAAATATCTATTGCTATAATTAGGTGGTGCATTCTAACCACCTTAATGCAGAAGGATTCAGTTCAATGCAAACTTTATTAATCTTTGTCTATAACGAAGGAGGGCCTTCCCTGGTGACTCAGATGGTTAAGAATCCTCCTGCAATGCAGGAGACCCAGGTTCAGTCCCTGGGTTGGGAATAGCGCCTGGAGGAGGGAATGGCTACTCACTCCAGTATTTTTGCCTGGAGAATTCCCATGGACAGAGGAGCTTGGCGGGCTCTTGTCCATGGGATCACAAAGAGTTGGACACGACTGAGTGGCTGAGCTCGGCACAAACTGAGAGGTCATTCCTGTAAGTGTAGTGGGCAAAGCATACTTTAAAAAAGCAAGAAAGTTAATTCAAAATAGACTCCTAAATTCAGTATTACATGTAAATATGTAGTTTTAGATAGATCCCTGGGGGCTCAGATGGTGCAGATTTGACCTGCAATGCAGGAGAGCTGGATTAGGAAGATTCCCCTGGAGAAGGGAATGGCTGCTCACTCCAGTATTCTTGCCTGGAGAATTCCATGGATGGAGGAGACTGGTGGGCTATAGTCCATGGGATCCTGAAGAGTCAGACACGACAGAGCCACCAACACCTGCACTTTCCTCCCCCAGGTATGTGTGTGCAGATGCCTCTGAGAACAGCGAGTGTGAAGGCAGGCTATCACGAGCACCCTGGTGTCCAGGGTCCCTCACTGTGCTCACAGGCAGTTTAATTTATCTTTCTTTGATCTAGCCTGGGCCTCCAGTCTGGCACATATTTCAGAAAAGATTCAAGAATTAAAGTAAATATGATCATCTCAGTCCAGTATTATTTCGTATTACACAAGAGATTGTTTTTTCCCCTTAAGTTTATATACAGTTTAAATACTAGTTTGACATAATGGGAAGGAAATGTTGGTTTTACTTTCCCCCAACATTCCCAGTTTGACCCTACATTAGCTATTTGTGGTCTCATTCTCAGCAAAATTACATAGCAACTGGCAGAATGTTTTCATAGGATCGAAGAGTATAAAGTGCTAATCGCTCAGTCATGGCTGACTCTTTGCAACCCTGTGGGCTGTAACCCAGCAGGCTTCTCTGCGCCTGGAATTCTCCCGGCAAGAATATTGGAGTGGGTTGATATTCCTTTCTCCAGGGTATCTTCCTAATCCAGGAATCGAACCCAGAATCTCTCACATTCTAGACGGATTCTTTACCTTCTGAGCCACAAGCAGCATAAACTCCCTCTGCAAATTAGTAGCAGAGAGTATGAATTAGTCTTTCCCTAACAAGTGATGCACCTAGCATATCCACTAGATGGCAGGGTGACACTATAATTTAAATCAAGGCACA
Organism: Muntiacus reevesi; assembly: GCF_963930625.1. Taxonomy (NCBI): domain Eukaryota; kingdom Metazoa; phylum Chordata; class Mammalia; order Artiodactyla; family Cervidae; genus Muntiacus; species Muntiacus reevesi. The sequence goes on along the minus strand of NC_089257.1, from coordinate 6,830,188 downwards.
AATAATGTGCATTGATTGCTTTAGAGAAAGGCACAGAAACTGATAGAAAGCAAGATGTTCGTGGTTTAACTATAACTTTGAAAACATTTTATTCTGTGAAGAAAAACTGTGACCTGTCGTGCCGACCGACGGAGGATGCTGAGGCCACCAAGCCATCAGCACGGCTCCTGCAGCCCCAGCTCCCGCCCAGACCGTGAGCCTGAGGAGCTCTGGGTGGGATCAGAGCTGCACCCTGAGAGAACAGAATAGGAAAGAACAGGTACCGGCCCTAAGCAGTTAAGGTGCAGCTCACAGGGATGATGTCAAGGAGCCCAGACTGTTCCCCCTTCCCAGGCGCAGAGAAGCCCTGAATTCATTAACACGAGCTCCCTGGTTTTCTTTGATTTACAGTAATCCTCTGATGGTCTGACTACCTGGATTTTGCTGCAAAATGCATGGACGTTCTGACTCCTGCCTTCCCTTTTCAGAGCAGTTTCTTTGAACTGAGCTGTTGTCTCCCAGGTTTGCGCTGCGCATAGTCTATCAATGGAGTTTGACTCTATTGTGACCCCATGGGCTGAGCCCACCAGGCTCTTCTGTCCTTGGGATTCTCCAGGCAAGAATATTGGAGCGGGAAGCCATTTCCTCCTCCAGGAGATCTTCCTGACCCAGGGATTGAACTCGGGTATCCTGCACAACAGGTGAATTCTTTACTGGCTGAGCCACCGGGGAAGCCCCGTAATTTCTAGGTTTCAGTCAATAGAATAAAAAATAATTATCAATATTTAGGTTGTGGTTTTTTGTTTTTTGTTTTTTTTTTTGGTCAGTTGGTAATTTCATTTCTCTTTCAGGAATAAGGAAACAAGTGTTCAAAGATGGTAATTTACTTGATCACATTCAAGCATTCACTCACCTTTGATTTTTATCTTTGCTTTTTTCACTTTTCAGTTTTGAACTAGCAGCGATGTGTTGTCTCTTGGTCACTTACATAATCACATATTTTGGTTAATAAGAGTTAACACTTCATTTCAATTAATTGCATAAGAAGATAATACACAAAAATGTGGTTAATAATATGTACAGATATTAGTAAAAATATTAAAATCCTTACAGAAACAAATACAATTAATATACATGGTTTCTGTCAATCCACAGTTCCACATCTCCCAGATTCAACCAACTGCAATTATGTAGTACTGTATTTAATACTGAAAAAATGTGTGTATAAGTGGACCCGTTCAGTCCAAATCTGTTTTGTTAACTGTGTTGTATCCTCTGCGAGCCCGTTGCCTTCTTGAGGTTAGGACAGGGAGAGTTATTCATCTCAACTGTAAAGCAGGCACGCTTAAATAATGAATGTTTTAAGGCATCTTCTATGATCCACCCCACCAAGTTGGTTCTCAATAAGATTGAATAAATCATTTTAATAGTCTTATTTGACACAATTTACTATTTGTGTTCATAACTCTGTAAGGTTGTGAATAAGAATTGATAAAATTTTCCTTAGCTTTAAAGCAGGCTTACTATAAATGAAGAGGAGTTATAACAAAGTAATGGCAAAGTAATGTCTCTGCTTTTCAATATGCGGTCAAGGTTGGTCATAAGTTTTCTTCCAAGGAGTAAGCATCTTTTAATTTCATGGCTGCAATCACCATCTGCAGTGACTTTAGAGACGAAAAAAATAAAGTCTGTCACTGTTTCCACTGTTTCTCTATCTACTTGCCATGAAGTGATGGGACAGGTGCCATAATCTTAGTTTTCTGAATATTGAGTTTTAAGGCAACATTTTCACTCTCCTTTCACTTTCAACAAGAGGCTCTTTAGTTCTTTTTTGATTTCTGCCATAGGGGTGGTTGTCATTTGCATATCTGAGGTTATTGATATTTCTCCTGGCAATCTTGATTCCAGCCTGTGCTTCCTCCAACCCAGCGTTTCTCATGATGTACTCTGCATATAAGTTAAATAAGCAGGGTGACAATATACAACCTTGACATACTCTTTTCTTTATTTGGAAGACTCTGCTGTTCCATGTCCAGTTCTAACTGTTGCTTCCTGACCAGCATACAGATTTCTCAAGAGGCAAGTTAGGCGGACTGGTATTCCCATCTCTCAAAATTTTCTACATTTTGTGGTGATCCACACAGTCAAATGCTTTGACATAGTCAATAAAGCAGAAATAGATGTTTTTCTGGAACTCTCTTGCTTTTTCGATGATTCAAAGAATGATCTCTGGTTTTTCTGCCTTTTCAAAAACCAGCTTGAACATGTGGAAGTTCACAGTTCACGTACCGTTGAAGCCTGACATGGAGAATTTTGAGTGTTACTTTACTAGCTTGTTAGATGAGTGCAACTGTGTGGTATTTTGAGCATTATTTGGCATTGCCTTTCTTTGGGATTGGGATGAAAACTGAGCTTTTCCAGTCCTGTGACCACTGCCGAGTTTTCCAAATTTGCTGGCATATTGAGTGTAGCACTTTCACAGCATTATCTTTTAGGACTTGAAAGAACTCAACTGGAATTCCATCACCTCCACTATCTTTGTTCATAGTGATGCTTCTTAAGGCCCACTTGACTTCACATTCTAGGATGTCTGGCTCTAGGTGAGTGATCATACCATCATGATTATCTGGGTCATGAAGATCTTTTCTGTACAGTTCTGTGTATTCTTGTCACCTCTTCTTAATAGCTGCTGTTTCTGTTAGTTCCCTGCCATTTCTGTCCTTTATTGAACCCATCTTTGCATGAAATGTTCCCTTGGTGTCTCTCAGTTTCTTGAAGAGATCTCTAGCCTTTCCCATTCTATTGTTTTCCTCTATTTCTTTGCATTGATCACTAAGGAAGGCTTTCTTATCTCTCCTGGCTATTCTTTGGAACTCTGGATTCAAATGGGTATATCTTTCCTTTTCTCCTTTGCTTTTTGCTTCCCTTCTTTTCACAGCTATTTGTAAGGCCTTTTCAGACAGCCATTTTGCTTTTATGCATTTCTTTTTCTTGGGGATGATCTTGATCCCTGTCTCCTGTACAATGTCACAAACCTCCATCTATAGTTCAACAGGCACTCTGTCTATCAGGTCTAATCCCATGAATCTTTTTGTCACTTCCACTGTATAATCATAAGGGATTTGATTTAGGTCATATCTTGAATGGTATAGTGGTTTGTCCTACTTTCTTCAATTTAAGTCTGAATTTGGCAATAAGGTGTTCATGATCTGAACTATGAGGGAATCCCACTTTTCATTGGGGGGACTGGAATGCAAAAGTCAAAAGTCAAGATATACCTGGAGTAATAGGCAAATTTGGCCTTGGGATACAAAATCCTTGGAATTCAAATCCTAAAAGATGATGCTGTGGACGTGCTGCACTCAATATGTCAGCAAATTTGGAAAACTCCCCAGTAGCCACAGGACTGGAAAAGGTCAGTTTTCATTCCAATCACAAGGAAAGGCAATGCCATAGAATGCTCAAACTACCACACAATTACAAGGAAATGGCAACCCTCTCCAGTACTCTTGCCTGGAAAATTCCGTGGACTGAGGAGCCTGATGGGGTATAGTCCATGGGGTCACAAAGAGTCGGACATGACTGAGCGATTTCACCTTCACACACTAGCAAAGTAATGTTCAAAATTCTCCAAGCCAGGCTTCCAGAGTACATCAACTGTGAACTTCCAGATGTTCAAGCTGGATTTAGAAAGGGCAGAAGAGCCAAGGATCTAATTCCCAGTATCTGTTGGGTCATAGAAAAAGCAAGGGAACTCCAGAAAAACATATATTTCTGCTTTATTGATTACACCAACGCCTTTGACTGTGTAGATCACAACAAACAGTAGAAAATTCTTCAAGAGATGGAACTACCAGACAACCTTATCTACCTCCAGAGAAATCTGTATGCAGGTCAAGAAGCAACAGTTAGAATGGGATATGGAACAACAGACTGGTTCCAAATTGGAAAAGGAGTATGTTAAGGTTGTATACTGTCTTCCTGCTTATTTAACTTATATGCAGAGTACATCATGAGAAATGCCGGGATGGATGAAGCACAGGCTGGAATCAAGATTGCCAGAAGAAATATCAATAGCCTCAGATATGCAGATGACAACCACCCTTATGGCAGAAATCAAAAAAGAACTAAAGAGTCTCTTGATGTGAAAGAGGGGAGTGAAAAAGCTGGCTTAGGACAACACTCTGAATACTAAGCTCATGGCATCTGGTCCCATCACTTCATGGCAAATAGATGGAGAAACAGTGGAAACAGTGAAAGACCTTAATTTTTTGGGCTTTAAAATCACTGCAGATGGTGACTCAGCCATGAAATTAAAAGATATTTGCTCCTTGAAAGAAAAGCTGTGACCAACCTCGATGGCATATTAAAAAGCAGAGACATTACTTTGCCGACAAATGTCCATCTAGTCAAATCTATGGTTTTTCCAGTTTCATGTATGGATGTGAGAGTTGGACCACAAAGAAATCTGAGCACCAAAGAATTGGTGCTTTTAAGCTGTGGTGTTGGAGAATACTCTTGAGAGTCCCTTGGACTGCAAGGAGATCCAACCAGTCCATCCTAAAGGAGATCATTCCTGAATATTCATTGGAAGGGCTGATTCTGAAACTGAAACTGCAATGGTTTGACCACCTGATGCAAAGAACTGACTTATTGGAAAAGACCCTGTTGCTGGAAAATATTGAAGGCAGGAGGAGAAGGGGATGACAGAGTATGAGGTGGTTGGATGGCATCACCGACTCAATGGACATGAATTTGAGTAAGCTCCGGGGTTTGGTGATGGACAGGGTGGTCTAGCATGCTGCAGTCCATAGTGTCACAAAGAGTCAGACACAACTGAGCTACTGAAGTGAACTGAACTGAAGATTAAATTGCAAGGTTGGAAAAAGGGATAGGGGATCTGCTTGGTGGTCCAGTGGTTAGGAAACCACCTTTAGTGCAGGGGACACGGGTTCAGTCCCTACTTGGGAGCTAAGATCCCACATGTAGAGGAGCAGCTGAGACCCCACACTGCATTGAAGCATCCAGGTAGAGTAATGAGAGATCCCTGTGCCACAGCTAAGACCCGATACAGCCAAATTAACTAATTAATTTAAAACAACAGGAGAAACAAACATTGTGTGATTCTATTTACATGAAAGATAAGAAGCAGGTTCCTAGAGGCAAAGTATATTACAGGACATCAGTTAGAGGAATAGGAGGCTGAGGAGTTAATACTAATGGGTTCAAATTTCTGTTTGTGGTGATGAAAATGTTTTGGAAATATGTAGCGGTGGCACAATATTTTAAATGTAATTAATGCCATTGTGTTGTGCACTTAAAGTTGTTAAAGTTCCATTTTTTAAGATATTAATACATTTGAGGAATATGGTCTCTGTAGCCTGAATAAAATGCTGTCAAAGAAGAGAAAATACTGTCTTAAAATGTTACTGAGAAATAAGAAAAACATAAACAATCACAAAAAGTCTTGGCATTATCTTCCATTACAGGGATGAGGTAGATAAGGCAGATGTTTGGGTGACTTGTTGACAGAAAAATCAACAGTGAAGGACATTGAGGAATAAAGAATAGACTGTGGTAACTTTTCAAAGAGGTTTCATTATTAATAGACTTTAGGAGATGCATGCTGGAATAGCCAGCATCCTCCACAAACTGTCAGTTGAGGCAGCATCAATGCCTTCCTTTCACCTGCAACTCAGAGTTTCCTTTTCTTTCCTCACCTCTTCCTTCTGAGGTGTGGGTATTGTGAGCTTTCTTTCCAGGTCATTAGGGTTTTGCTCACAATTGTCACCATATTAAAGTAGAAGCTGACTTGTGCTTAGTTTCCACATACACATAGGGAAAATATGGCTTGGTCGATATAATTATTTTTAGGTCTTTGAATAATGTTCCAAAAGTTCAGCTTCACTTTGGTCAAATTATCCCAAAGGGAATTTCCAGACTCACAGAGATACTGCAATAAGTGTCTGCAAGTTAAATATCTCCCAAGTAAAGTTTTTAGAAATCAGATGGGAACCTTGTGTTGTCTTGGTTTTTATGTTCACCATAGAATACAATAAAAGTGTTATTTAAAGAGAAATAAAGAATAGCTGCCAACATAAATGCTGATGGTGTCCCCTTTTATTCTCTTAAATATTAAAATAAAACTGGGAAAAGCCTTTTGAATTTGCTTAAGAAAAAAGCTGGACACCTTACTTAGAGAGCAGGTAAGTTCTATTTTCAGATTTCTTCAAAATTATTTGTATAATGAGACATATTACTACATAATCATAAAATTTACTGGTTAACTTAAGGTATGGTACTGTGAAATACTACATGTACCTTAGATTTAAGCCAAATATCTGGTGAGTTGGTCATGAGTTGACTTTTCTTTAATCAACCCACAATTAATTACTATTGCTTGATCAATATGATTTTAGAATTAATTATCTAAATATAATTTAATGATCATTTGCCTCTGACTAATGTTTGTAAGTAAACTTTAGCCACATTTACATACAGTCAACATTTGAAACTATTGCTCTGCCTACCTGGTAACATAGAGCATCTCTTTCATGGTTATATATTTTTTATACAACTCATGTGTGATAACTTACCCTTCCTATGTCAGTTGCATAAAGTAATAAATGATAATAGTAATAAGCATTTTCTCATAACTTGGGGAATATTAAAGGGAAACAAGTAAAGCAGAAAGTCGGTGACTTATATTTCAGTTAAGGATACAGAAAATCTGTTAAGGAAAACCTCAAGAAGTACTGCTGCTGCTAAGTCACTTCAGTCGTGTCCGACTCTGTGACCCCATAGACGGCAGCCCACCAGACTCCCGTCCCTGGGATTCTCCAGGCAAGAGCACTGGAGTGGGTGGCCATTTCCTTCTCCAGTGCATGAAGGTGTAAAGTGACAGTGAAGTCGCTCAGTCGTGTCCAACTCTTTGCGAGCCCGTGGACTGTAGCCCACCAGATCCTCCGTCCATGGGATTTCCCAGGCAAGAGCACTGGAGTGCACAGAGTGTGTTGAATCACTCTGCTCTTACTTCCTGTTAATTGCCTGAATGTGCCATATTTGTAGCTTGAGTTTCTCATTCCTGTATTAACACCACTTATTCTATTACATTTCAACCAAGACAGAGCTATTTATTAAAATAGGAAGTTAATGAAGTTGATCTGAATAATTATTCAGAATAAATGAAAGAGTGGTGAATGGAGCATGGTCAGAGTTAGTTCTGTACATTTTGGAAACCACCCAGGCTGGAGACAACCAGGGTTTTAGGGCAAGTGACTGAGTTTGAATATATAAGACTACTCTTAAGGGTCTAGTCTCCACAGTAAGCCAAGGGAGTGAAAAATGGAGAAAGGCTACAGGGAGGGGTTTATGTGAACTTCAAATGATTTTTGCTAATAGACAGAATACTAGGAAAAATTAGAAGAACAATCCTAAGTTGATCTTTCCGAGTCTCTATCTTTCTGAAGTAAATATGATTATAAGATTCTGTGCTTTTATGTCTCAAAACAATTATATTGATAATGACATAATTTAAATTAAGTTTCATTTCATTCTATCAAATATTGCAATAAAATTATTTCTTTGACAAATACATACTGAACACTTAAAGTATAGAGTGAGGATATAATGACAAAACTAATATAATTAATAATTTAATTCATGATGAGACAAAGTGCACTACAATTGATTAAATGAGGAATGTATTGTATAATCTAATACATCAAATCCTTCATAATTCATCATTTCATTATCCAGTCACAATCTTATTATAGGAGAACTGGGTAACTAACTTACTAAATGAGAATTTCAGTGAAGCTTCCTAGGTGATTTTAGTCTTTTTTCCACCTAGTACAACTCTTCGCATATAGTAGTTGATAACTAATTAATAATGAGTTTTATTTTCCTTTCTTTAGAGGTTAAACAAGTAAGGTGACTCAGAGTTTACATAATCTGTTCCAAAGTTAAGCATTCACTATTCAACATAGATCTGAATGGCATAAATTTTGTTTTGTTTCATTTTAAATTTTGTTCATTTCAGGGATAAAATGAGGCACTGGCCCTAACTCTCACCAAGATAAGATTTTTTTAGAGAGACAAGCTAAAGCATTTAATAGTATCTTACAATAATCAGATAAAAATACAAAGTAAGGTAGGTAGCTCTAAGAACCATAAGACTTAGAATATTTGGGCAGCCATGGCATGGTGGGCTGTAGTTAGTGAAATCTACCTGAAAGTAGTTGGAGTTTAATACACTGTGATAGTATTGAACAAATATTGATTTGGAACTGCTAATCCAGCTTCACTACTTCATGGAATCATTAGAGATTTCAGAGAATACTTAAGTATGAACCATAGATGATATAGACTTCCATATACCTGGATTGGATAAAAGGAACTTAAAATAGCAGTCTCTAAAGGATCCAAATTAAAGGAGAGCTCAAGGAGTTGTGCTTCTTTCTGAGACTGAATCAGTTAATCTTATAAGAGGTAAGAGAGACAATAACCTGGAGAGGAGTTGTAAATTTACTTTGATTTGTTTGGAAAACAATAATCATTAACATTCAGCTGCTGACTCCTCAAAATTTATGTCAGAACCATGGACAAAAAGTTCAGGTCCAGCAGAGATCCTTAAAGATATAGTTTAACTCCCATTGCTCATTGATGTCTAAACTGAAATACAAAACAGGGATGTGGCATACTCAAGTCAAGTTAGAAAATAGTACAACGAGATGAAGGAGAAAATACTTTGCTTCATTTTAAAGAATATCTTCTGTTAAGATGATATCATACTTATTTCTTTAAATGTGAAAATGCTGTGATACTTTTAGATATGAGTCATACTTTTTTATTTCTATAAAAATAATTGAAAATAGGGGAAATGCTTTCAAGTTGTTCAGGAATAGAGGCTATAGTTTTTGAGTCATGCATTATACAGTTTTTATATTTTAAAAAGTAAATTAGTTTTTAGGAATTTTTCACATATTTCCCTCTCTTTCTAATGGGGTAGATTGAGTGCATTTACATGATTGCTATTTTAAAAATAATTTTCAATTTTTCCTGAAATATTCAAATATTGGTAAGACAAAATAACCTGCATTATAAAAGCATTTGTTTATTTTCTTGATAATTCATAATTATTTCATTGATTTTCCACTTTTAAGGCAAACACACTTATCAAAATGGCATTTACATTGTCTTTTTCAAATATAATTTGGTCTGTTATCTGATAAAGAGTCTCACAGAGGCAGAATTTTAGACAAATAGTAAGGGGAAAAAAAGGCTGAGAAAATGTAAGTTAACTGATCATGCAGCAAATCAAGTATTATATAAAGAATAATCTGTGATTGAATATTTAATTTGCAATGTTTCCCACCAAATCAGAAGAAGAATAAAATTTAGGGGAGAAATCAGAATAGAGAATTACATGCTTTTAAATTATTGGGAATGATTAAAAGTCTAAAGCATAATTGTTAGTGCAGGTTGAAGGAGATGGCTTATTTGACCACTACAGCTATCCCCTCTTCACTATTCAGTATGATACCTATTTAAATGTCATCTTGTGGGCGTTGATGGTAACCCTCATACACCAGACAGATTCGAAGTTTTCCTCTTCCAAACCCCACTTTATGTACACAGATTTGAATGGCAATTTCTCTGAAAATGAAAAAGGAGAGGAGCATTACAGATTTGAAAATAAATTGTGAATATATTGGCTCTGAAGTCTGGAGTAAATGAAATAAAATATTTTAAATACTAAGGCCCTGTGTTTTACATAGCTGAAGTAGAGAATTTTGGTGTGATCTACTGCGAGGATTAATTCTCAGTAGTTTCCCCTAGTCTATGCTTCTTGAACTTCTGCCGAAAGAAAGCTATTGGTTTGTTCACAGGTGTGATGGTTATAAACACATTATTAGCACTGGTCTTACATTACTTTATAGCAGAGGCTAGGAGGAGAGGAGGTAAAAATAGCAGAAATTAAAGAGAGAAAAGCCAGCCTGAGATACTAAGACGTGTGATGTAGGAACAGAAAGAAACAAGCATCTTCAAGATGACTGATTATTAGGAAGATTTGAAGAGTTTGAGTACATCAATTAGAAAGAAGCAAATTTATGCAAATGAATAAGACACTGTGTGAAACTAAAGCTCAAGTGAAACCTACTATTATCCTAAAATGCCTTCAGTTCAGTTCAGTCACTCAGTCCTGTCTGACTCTTTGAGACCCCATGAATTGCAACACGCCAGGCCTCCCTGTCTATCACCAACTCCCAGAGTTTACTCAAACCCATGTCCATTGAATCGGTGATGCCATCCAACCATCTCATCCTCTGTCGTCCCCTTCTCCTCCGGCCCTCAATCTTTCCCAGCATCAGGGTCTCTTCAAATGAGTCAACTCTCTGCATCAGGTGGCCAAAGTATTGGAGTTTCAGCTTCAATATCAGTCCTTCCAATGAACACCCAGGACTGATCTCCTTTAGGATGGACTGATTGGATCTCTTTGCAGTCCAATGGACTCTTAAGGGTCTTCTCCAACACCACAGTTCAAAAGCATCAATTCTTTGGCACTCAGCTTTCTTTATAGTCCAACTCTCACATCCACACATGACTACTGGAAAAACCGTAGCCTTGACTAGACGGACCTTTGTTGGCAAAGTAATGTCTCTGCTTTTTAATATGCTGTCTAGGTTGGTCATAACTTTCCTTCCAAGAAGTAAGCATCTTTAAATTTCATGGCTGCAATCACCATCTGCAGTGATTTTGGAGCCCAGAAAAATAAAGTCAGTCACTGTTTCCACTGTCTCCCCATCTATTTCCCATGAACTGATGGAACCGGATGCCATGATCTTAGTTTCCTGAATGTTGAGCTTTAAGCCAACTTTTCCACTCTCCTCTTTCACTTTCATCAAGAGGCTCTTGAGTTCCTCTTCACTTCCTGCCATAAGGGTGGTGTCATCTGCATATCTGAGGTTATTGATATTTCTCCCGGCAATCTTGGTTCCAGCTTGTGCTTCCTCCAGCCCAGCGTTTCTCATGAGGTACTCTGCATATAAGTTAAATAAGCAGGGTGACCATATACAGCCTTCACGTACTCCTTTTCCTATTTGGAACCAGTCTGTTCCATGTCCAGTTCTAACTGTTGCTTCCTGACCTGTACACAGGTTTCTCAAGAGGCAGGCCAGGTGGTCTGGTATTCCCATCTCTTTCAGAATTTTCCAGAGTTTATTGTGATCCACACAGTCAAAGGCTTTGGCATAGTCAATAAAGCAGAAATAGATGTTTTTCTGGAACTCTCTTGCTTTTCCGATGACCCAGCGGATGTTGACAATTTGATTTCTGATTCCTCTGCCTTTTCTAAAACCAGCTTGAACATCTGGAAGTTCATGGTTCACGTATTGCTGAAGCCTGGCTTGGAGAATTATAAATATTATTTCACTGGCGTGTGAGATCAGTGCAATTGTGCGGTAGTTTGAGCATTCTTTGCCTTACTGAATGTCTAAAACAAATATTTTTAAAGTTTGAGATGATACCTTTTGAAAAAATAGAGGTAATTATACTTTGCTTGTTATCTTTTTGAGTATAAAATATCATATCCTATCTGTAAATTAGGCACACTTATAAATTAATCATATCTGTAAATTAGGCACAATAGATAGATAAAACTGAATTTGGCCACGTATATATACCTCATGATTCCAAATTGGTTGATTTTTTTTTTTCTATTTATCACCTAGGATAGATGTAAGGAAATTTTTCACATATAACATTATCCACATATAAGTGTGTTTGTATTTTCTGTCAAAGTTTCGTTTCTATGTCTATTTTCTCAATAACAAATGGTGAAAATAGGAAACGGATGACTGCTTTTTTTCTACAGTACCATTTCTTGAATTCTACCAGGGCATAATATCCAGTTATGTTTGTTAATACATGCTAATAGAATGGTTGCTTAAATATGCTTGCTACATTCTACAGTGTTAGTTTTTAAATCAGGTATCAAATTTGCTTCTCAGGAATTAACATTTTCCAGAAAGAGACAAAGAGAATGCAACAAAAGCCTTTCAAAATAAAAATCAAATCTTTTTCTTCAAGTTTTGAATGCTTTCCATTATAAAATGCCCATGACAAGGAATAATATACATCATTGTATTTACATATTTATAAAGATTGATAACTTTAATTTCAGGTAGCTACAAACTGCTCTGAGTCATGGAAAATAGGAATAACATTACAGAATTTATTCTCCTAGGACTTTCTCAGAAAAAGGAAATTGAAATTCTCTGTTTTTTACTGTTCTGCTATGTGGCCATCTGCAAGCCTCTGCGCTACACTCTGATCATGACCAGACAGAAGTGCGTTGCCGTGATCACTGCTTGCTGCGCTGGGGGGTTCCTGCATTCCTTTGGTCAGTTTCTCCTGGCCATCTTTTTACCCTACTGTGGCCCCAACGAAATGGATCATTACTTCTGCAATGTGTATCCTCTGCTGAAACTGGCCTGCACTGACACCACCAGAATCGGTCTCCTTGTCATCGCCAATTCGGGCCTGATGGGCCTGGTGACTTTCGTGGTCTTGTTGATATCTTACGCTGTGATCTTATACACGGTCAGATCCTACTCTGTAGAGAATCTCCGCAAAGCTCTCTCCACCTGCAGTTCCCACATCACTGTGGTGGTCCTCTTTTTCACTCCTTTATTCTTCATTTACATTCGACCAGCAACTACTTTACCAGAAGACAAAGTGTTCGCTCTTTTTTATACCATCATTGCTCCCATGCTTAATCCTCTAATCTACACGCTGAGAAACTTGGAGATGAAGAATGCCATAAAGAAACTCTGGTGCCATATCGCAGTAAGAGAGGAAATGAACTAAAAGATACCTCTGATTTCCACCGCTGAACTTGTTGAATATAAGAATTTTCTACAATGAAGACTTTAAAATGTATAATGCTTGCCTTATATGCTTTCTTGTTTCATTTTGTTTTAGCAATATATAGGTTTAAGTATGAGCAAAAGCTTGCAACTCCCTGGATTTATGCAAATTCTCTGACGTGCTCTTTTCTAGTTTTCTTGTTTTTTTATTTATATCTCCTCTTCCCCTCTGATCTTTTGGCTGTGTAATCAATTTAGATATTTAGCATATCTAAATATCAATTTAGATATCAAAGGCATCATGTAATACAAATCCACACTGAGAACTCTTAGAGCCCATTCTTTGTATGTGACTTTATTCAATACAGACAATTCCGGGTAGCAATGATTTACAAGATAATTCCATCATTTTACTTGCATCATTTAAAGAATATTCTAAAAGACCAAATTTTGGACCTGCAACTATATTTCTTAAAAATATAGCTTTCTACTCTGATAATTTTATAGCCAGTGGCAATCTGGCACTTCTCACATGTCCAACACCAGTACTCTTACCTAAGCCCCACCTCAATCTCTTTTCTTTTGTTCAAAGGAACTGTCTCTCCCAACTCTGTCCGTGTAAATGTGAACTGCAACTCTGGCTAATTCTAGCAGCTGATAGTCTATACTTGTTATGGGCATGTGTTCTGGACCCAGAATTGCTTACTAACCATGAGGACTGGGACATATGCTCAACAGATCATCCGTCAAGTGATAACAATAGCCCAGCACACAGTCTTGTGAGGATATGTGCCGGACTGAAACACTGCTTGGTCACCCAGTCAGCGCTGAACACGGATGAGCTGTTTTATTGCCCAATCTCCTGTTATGCATCAGAAATGTAACCATTCTGATAATAGCTTTCCTTGGGAGCAGTGAGGGTGTGAGAATGGGGCTCATATTAGTATCATGCTCTTATTACTAGGCTTCCCTGGTGGCTCAGACTGTAAAGAATCCACCTGCAATGTGGGGGATCTGGGTTCAATCCCTGGGTTGGGAAGATCCCTTGGAGGTGCGCATGACAATCTGTTCCAGTATTCTTCCCTGGAGAATCCCCATGGAGAGAGGTACCCGGCAGGCTGCAGTCCAGGGGGTCCCAAAGAGCAGAACATGACTGAGTGACTGAGCACAGCGCAGCGTGCAGTGGGCACCTATTACTGGGGAAATTGTTTTTTTCTTAGAGTGGGCAAGTGGAGAATATCACTTAAAGTCAATGGACACATCTTTGGCACTATTCAAGTTAATGGCAGTTTTTCCAGTAGGAATTGAAAGTCATCCTGGAGCTCCTTTGCCCAATGTCAGAAATGACTAGGAACAAGATAGGCCACTGGATAACTGATTAGGAATGGGTAGAATCTCAGAAGTCTTTAAATAACTTCGTGGATGTGATGTACTTGCTTGAGAATTTGTTTTGAAGTTGCAGAGAGAGCCATGTTAGATAAAAATGAGTTGTCAATGTTGAGGATTCTTAAAATGGGTTCATAATATAAAAAGGAAAAATAGCATAGTTCTATGACTCAGTTTAAAATGCCCAACAAATAAACCTAAAAATAGTATGTGCTAGAAATTCTTATAAAAAGATCTGAACATATTTGCTTATTGTTGTTTTAAACCTAATTCTTGACAGCTATCTGAGAACTCCTGGATAGGGCATGCACAGTATACACGTCAGAGAACATAACAGAGCAGGAAAGTGAAAGATCACTTCTGGTGTGAAATAAGCAGGGTCTTTAATAAGAAGACCAGCCAACCCTCAAAGTTTCCCCCTGCTTCAGAAGCCCTATCCTCCAACCAACCAGACTTGCATTATTGAAAAAATAAAACTTCAGAAATTATCACAAATGTTTCTGCTTTATTTTTATTCTTGGAGTAAAAGTTGTGAATGTGGATTATTAAAATACTTGGAGTCTGCAGCAACATGGATGGACCAAGAAATTATCTTACTAAATAAAGGAAGTCAGACAGAGAAAAACAAATACATGCAATCACTTATATGTGGATTCTAACAAAAAAAAAATTACACAGATAGACTCATTTACAAAACAGAAAGAGACTCACAGACACAGAAAACAAACTTATGGTTACCAAAAGAAAAAGGGGAGGGGAGGGATAAATTGGCAATTTGGGATTAACAGATACAGACTACCAAATATAAAATAGATAAACAACAATGATTTATTGTATAGCACAGGAAACTATACTCAATATCTTGTAATAACCTATAATGAAAAGCAATCTGAGACGGAAAATACACATACATATGAACATACATATATATGAACTGACTCACATGACTATATACCTGAAACTAACACAACACTGTAAATAAACTATAGTTTAATAAGATAAGCAATCAAACACTTCATTGTCAATATCAATCATTAACCAGGGAATTATGATTTAACTCCTTCACTTTTGTACTGTGATCTCCTCCCTTCTCAGCTTCTCAAGAGCATCAGGCATATTTCTCTCTTCAGTTGGATCATTCAGTTCAGCTCAGTTCAGTTGCTCAGTCATGTCCGACTCTTTGCAACCCCATGAATCGCAGCACGCCAGGCCTCCTTGTCCATCACCAACTCCTAGAGTTTACCCAAACTCATGCCCATCAAGTCAGTAATGCCATCCAACCATCGCATCCTCTGTCATCCCCTTCTCCTCCTGCCCCCAATCCCTCCCAGCATCAGGGTCTTTTCCAATGAGTCAACTCTTCGCATCGGGTGGCCAAAGTATTGGAGTTTCAGCTTCAACATCAGTCCTTCCAATGAACACCCAGGACTGATCTCCTTTAGGATGGACTGGTTGGATCTCCTTGCAGTCCAAGGGACTCTCAAGAGTCTTCTCCAACACCACAGTTCAAAAGCATCAATTTTTCGGCACTCAGCTTTCTTCACAGTCCAACTCTCACATCCATACATGACCACTCGAAAAACCATAGCCTTGACCAGACGGACCTTTGTTGACAAAGTAATGTCTCTACTTTTTAACATACTGTCTAGGTTGGTCATAACTTTCCTTCCAAGGTGTAAGCGTCTTTTAATTTCATGGCTGCAATCACCATCTGCAGTGATTTTGGAGCCCAAAAATATAAAGTCTGACACTGTTTCACCTGTTTCCCCATCTATTTCCCATGAAGTGATGGGACCAGATGCCATGATCTTAGTTTTCTGAATGTTGAGCTTTAAGCCAACTTTTCCAGTCTCCTCTTTCACTTTCATCAAGAGGCTTTTTAGTTCCTCTTCACTTTCTGCCATAAGGGTGGTGTCATCTGCATATCTGAGGTTATTGCTATTTCTTCCAGCAATATTTTAATAACAAGTATAATATCAAGAAAGCACAATGAGATTCTTTGTAATTTAGTGAGTGACCCTACGGTTCTTGCATTTAGATTATTATCTACCTTTCATTATTTTTGGCTAAGACATTTTAGAACTCAAAATATAGAAGTTGACTCACACAAAATAATATCAATATCAACAATGCCTGGCCATAGAAATTCAAATTGTGTCAGGTGAAATGCAATTAATGATAACCCGTTGGATATTTGACTATTTTGCATCAACTTATAAATTCATTTTAGCACCCCTTACTGACGATAAATATGTGGTGAACTGTTGCCTGAACTGATGGTAACATCTTACTGTTTTCTACATTAACTATTAATAATAAATTCAAAAGAATCTTTGATGTGTCCATTCCTCATTTGCATAAAAATTCAATTATATTCTCTTTTAAAATATATCCTTTGACAAATGGTAAACTTTAAAGAAACTATAGAAATAGATCCATTCACAGATACCCACTGGCTGTTTAAAAAAATTCAATGGTACATGAAAAGATCTTAGAAGCTTTCAGACAAACAATAAAGGTCAAGTAAATTTCTTAAAGGATTAATTCAGTCATATGATTTCAAGTTTTCACCAAATATAAATACTACATTTTCAGGTAAAAAATGGATGAGAAAATACAATTGTCTTATGGAATTACATAAAGTAAAATTCAAAAGGCAACTAAGGGATAAATATCTGTATAACATAAAAATGTGCTAGATTTACACTTGACTAAAACTTCTGTAGATTGAAAAGAAATAACCCACAACTTCCTATTTGTAATTATACATTAGCTTATTTTCTTGTTTGTTTCATTGCCTGTCTCTTTCCTTAGTCTCCAGCCTCACTGAGGACAAAGGCTGTTTTGTTCACCACTAAATACATTCTCTAGGGCTTCCCTGGTGGTCTATGGTAAAGAACCCACCTGCCAGTGCAGGAGATGTGAGTTTGATCCCAGGGTCAAGAAATTCTCCTGGAGAAGGAAACGGAAACCCACTCCAATATTCTTGCTGGAAAATTCCATGGACAGAGGAGTCTGGCAAGCTACATTCTGTGGATTTGCAAAAGAGTGGGACATCATCACTTAGCGACTAAACAGCAACAAATGCATTCTCCATAGTAAGTTTTGTCCAAGTCAGACCTTTTAGAATTAGGAGATAGTAAATATTTTTATATGAATAAATCTATGAGACCATTTTATTTTTGTTACAGTTCTTTTTAATATATATTTTCTGCAATATACATATGGAAAATTCAATCAGAAAAAAAGCATATCTTTTCAGAAAGGAGTTTGCCTTACAAAGATAAATTGGTAAATTGCGCATCTGCAAGAGAGCCCATGGGGGCATGTAAGTTTCCCCTACGCAAAAAAAAGCATAGGGGTAAAGCATAGGAGTCTTTTCCAGGCATCAGCCAGAAATTATAATGCCCTAACAAGCTTTTTTTATCCTCCCCAGGAAAAATTAAGTCTTAAATCCTGGGTCTACTCTCTGAACCTTTAATTCTAGCTATAGGGTTCTCAGTATTTCCCATGGCAGCTCACTTCAGTCTCAGCTGATTCTGCCCTGTCCTGACAAATGAGCTTTATATACTCCATGTCCATAGTCACTATATACTCCATTTCCTCATAGTCTCCATGTCCATGTCTGATCTCAGTGGTTTGGATGTTGATGCAATAGGGAAATGTAATTAAGAACTTTGGCAAATTTATTAGGTAGAAATTGAGAAACTGAAGCTATGATTTATATCTTTGGCGAAGTATAGTGATGGGAAATTTCTATATCTTCAGAGATATTGAGACCTTTTCTATATTACACATTTTGTCAGAATTTTCCTTAAATGCCAATTTAACATCAATCAGAATATATCATGTATATATGTATGTGTGTAACTTTTCTATAGAGAAAAAGGTAAAATATCACAGAGACACATTTTTTTTTTTAGAAATGGAAAAACTGCATGCTAAAAAAAAAAATCTCAAAATTAGTTCAATTTACCAAACATATCTGTAACAGTGGAACTCACGAGTTCTCTTGTAAGATTTTATGCAATTAGAGATGGATTACTGCATGGAAATGATAATTTTTAATATTCTGACTTTATCTTAGGTGTGAAGCCTCATCTTATAAGAAATCTGTCTGATGAGTTAAGCAGCTGGTAAGTTAAACCCAGTTCCTAAGTATAATAGTGACTTTCCTTAAAATGAATATTTGAATCATTCTGGTTGTATTTATGGTCTAAGCCTTCTAACTAACCTCTGAAAAACTCCAGAAACTTTAAAATGCTATTTTCACTATTTGGGCAAACCTGGCTTCAGCTGTCGTGAGTGGCGGTTTGCACACGAGCTCTTAAGGTTATCAGTGCCGTGTCTCTCAGCAGCTATCAAAATATTACAGATTTACTTGTCTTTCCATATTTCACAGATTTAATCATATTGTTAGCTCTTTGGATTCCATTATGGAAAAGTGTTTAATATGAAGAAGAATGCACTGGCCCAGCAGATTAGTGGACAGTATTGCAGCAAAGGAACAGAAGATATATTAAAAAAATAATAATAAAATCAAAACACCAGTATGCTTCTAAGGTTATGCAGAAGCAAACATGTATGATGAAGTTTTCAAACAAGCTACTTGAATGGATAGTATTTAAGTGGTAGGTTTCTTTTTCCTAAGTTTAGTTGAGATGAAGAAAACTTATCAAAGAGAACATAAACATCTGTCTAATTTGGATAAGGTTAATTAATTCAAAAGAAAGACAAACAAAAATATTAACTGGCTGAAATAAGCAGTACATTTATCTTCAGAAATGTGGGGAAGTCAACTCAACCCAGACCAAAGAGAAAGATTTTGCTTAATGATAGGATGTTTCCCCAAAGTGAGCAACCCCAGCCTTCAGGTAAGAAAGAGCAGATGGCTTACGCCAGGGAAACTCTGCTATGTCTTACCCATATTTATCCCGTGTTACAATACTGCATATTTTAAATAAGCTATTCAAGACATATAGTAAGAATAATACAATATATCCTTTGATATGACATATATGATGTCAATGACAATGAATATTTACTAAATGTTTTATCTTAATATATACCAGTTTCTGTCCTAAGCTGTTATATAAGTGACCCTGTCACATCTTTACAGCAGATCTCAGAGTTAATTACAGCATTATTCATTTTATAGGTGAAGAAGCTGAGCTTATGTATTTTATCTGTGATTATGCTCCAAGTCAATTTTGGAGCCAGTATCTCATTCTATGTAGATCCAGAACTCATAACCTTAATTACTAGAATCTACTACCACTCGAATTGTGTGAGGACCTTCTAAATTTATAACACTATGGGCTTCCAAGAGGAAGGAGGGGGAACTAGCATGTTTTTGAGCAACAAGTTCTGTATATGTAAGCTTATTTACATTCCACAGTAATCCTGTAAATTAGGCACTGCATGCTTATTTCAAGGAAGAAGGAAAAAGTATTTAAGGAGGTGAAAACTCTTGCATTTGAGTATCAGAGCTGTGTGCTGAGTACGACTCTGTCTCTGAAGTTTCTGATATTAATATTTATAATATTTCCTATCTTGTTCAGGGAAGGATAGTACAAGATACAATTCCTAAGATGGTGTACTTACATTTTCTCTGGGCCTTGACCTTATGGTTAGTAATCATGTGTGTGTTATTTGCTCAGTTGTATCTGACTCTTTGTGACCCCAAGGACTGTAGCCTACCAGGCTCCTCTGTCCGTAGAATTCACCAGGCAAAAATATTTACTGAGGTGTACAGCCATTCCCTTCTCCAGGAGATCCTCCCAACCCAGGGATTGAACCCTGGTCTCCTTCATGGCAAGCAGACATTTACCATCGGAGCCACCAGGGAAGCCCTTAGTAATTGTTGAGGATGGCCAATAATTATTAAATATATAGTACCCTCCAGATACTGCTTTAAGAACTTTCACATTTAGAAACTAATTATTCAAAAAAATCACCATATAAAGAGATATTATCTTTACCTTGATTTTTATAAAGAAGTAAACTGAGGCACAGGAATTGTAATGAAATTGCCACTGTATTTGTTACTTTTCATAGTCTCAATGTATCAAGCAGAGAAGGGAAGGCAGGAGAGAGGTAAATAGATGTCTTCCTCAAATTAATGGAGAATCAGAAATCACACAATATTGGAATCTGGGGAGATCTTCAGAGATTATCCAATTGCTTTATTTCATGAATGGGAGCCTGGGATCCTAGGGAATGAACAATTAAGCAACAGAATGGGAGGAAAAAACTAGCTATTTTGCCTACTTATATAGTGTAATTACCAGATGATTACCTGAATACAGGTATAACAGCTTCTATTTTAGAGAACTGAAGAGATTCTTTTATATAGTCATGCAGATTGTGTGGGTGAATTCTCTAAGAAATTAAGGGAAGAAGTGCTACATCTTGTTTATTGTATTGTGTTTGGGGGAACTATTTTGGAACTAGAGGAACCCATTTCTCAATATATTATTTCCAAACTAGGCAACTATAATTACAGTCTGACAAAACATAACTCAAATAACTTCTGAATGTTAATTTATTTTGAAAGAGGATATAATCTTGCAAGAGAAATATAGACAAATAGGAAAAGCAGAGTTATAGATATATTAACTTAGAGATGCTACAAATTAAGTTTAAGAAATATGGAAGTTTCATGGAGTATTTCACATGAAGGAATTATTTCTTCTTAAAAGTCAAAAAGGATTATGAGTCCACTCATAAAAATGATTTGTTCTTCAATTTTATCATAAATTACCTGACTAAAGGATGATTGATTATTTCTTGTACTATTCCTTCAAAATTATAGCACATTGTTCACTTTTCAGTTTTTTTATTTAATTGATATTTATTTAACATTGACTCTGCACCAAGCCCTGTAAAGCCCACCCACACACCCTACACCAATTTTGTGATTTCATTAGAAACCACTTAATCAAGCAAATTCTGTAGTTGCCTCTATTTTGCATCCTAAATTGGCACATTATATGTCACCCTACTTAATACTATTATCTCTTTTTTTTTATTCTTGACAAATATAATTCCTTGCTTCCTCACAAGATAATATAAATTATATAAAAACTGAAACTTTGTCTAATTTATCACTGTATTCTTAGCTCTTAGAAGAATATTAGTACTAGATATTCAAAAGAGTTGCAT